>NC_090271.1:13690000-14290000 GCF_040414725.1 Anabrus simplex | reverse complement strand
GCGCAGAGGCCGTTAAACAAGGCAAGGTGTGGATACTTACTACCCTACACGCTCCATCTGGGAAAGAAAGAACATCGTTTATTTATGGGTAACGCAAAACAAAATAATGTAACGAGTTCAGCCAGTTTCAGTTTCACGTTCAGTCTGGGACGCGACTTGCCACGCAGCTAACACGTAAATACTTGCCGAGTATCATTTGACATTCCCAAGCGAATTCACAAATTGTAACATTACAACATTTAGACACAAATAAGTCTTATTAAGCAAAACATTCACTTTTCCAATTAATTCACTTAAATTGTAATACTTCGGCTAAGTTGGCAGCAGGTCAAGTATGACTAATTAAACATTAGTCATTTCATTGTCCATAATACTGCAAATAATTTGAAATCAGTAGGAAATAAATCTTGTAGTCACGATAAAGAAGTCTCTCTTCCGAACACAGGATAAGTAGTGAAGTTTCTTCGTGGTGTGGTGGTCATTGTTCTTTTAGAACGAAGTGCAACTAGGAGGAAACAATAAGAAAGGTCCCTTCGTTCGAAAAATTAAAGTCTGTCTAAGGGCGTTAAAATGACAGACTCTCAGGACCGTCTGAGTCGGAAGATAACAAGAGTTGACCAAGGGAGGTCGGATAGCAAGTAAGTGGAAACAATGGCATCCCAGCTAGAGACCGCAGTTGAGAGCCCCTGTGATCATACCTAGTCAGCTCCCTTCCACCCAGAGGGGGTCCTACCACCTCCGAGACCAAACCTTCATCATCAGAGTATGAGACGTTTATAAGACCATCAGATCTCCTCGCAGTGAGCGAGTTAATGTGGAATTAGGCCAGTCTGCCCATTTCTTAGTGTTAGTGCTCCTTCTCAGGAAAGAATTTTGGCAACGATTAGATGGGAAGTGGAAGTAAGTGAACTTGGCGTTAATAAAGCACCAGCATTTCCCTGGTATGAAAATGAGTAACGGCAGGGCTGGCTACGGTGCGGTTCGAACCCACTATCTGCCGAATGCAAGCTGACAGCCACTGCCTCGGTGTATACATTATTATTATCGGATATCGGTTTGAAGTTCCTACTAATGAGCAACTTACAGTTAACGAAGTATAGTCATTTGAAGATGCTCAAGAGCTATTTGTTGAAAGTAATTTTCCTGGCTCTGTGGCTATCACGGCCCCACAGTATTAAAAATGCAAGTTGAACTAATTATTCCAATTAAACTACGGTTTCTGGTTGTACATTATACATTAATTAACATCAGTGTAATTCGTAAGATAAGTTCGTTTTTAGACTTCACTGTTTATTATAAATAGTTGACTGGGATTCAAGTACATGAAGTAACAATATTTACCAACATCGTCTGTTTGATCACAGCCACCAGTCACTGTGATGGTAATGTTAGTTAGCTGGCTAGTTAGTTAGATGGTTAGCTAGTTGGTTAATTAAATACCTATCTAGTTACTTAGGTAGATAGTTTGTTAGTTAGCTATGTAGTTAGTTACTTAGTCATTTATTTATTTATTTATTTATTTATTTATTTATTTATTTATTTATTTATTTATTTATTGTTACTTTTTGTTAGTTAGTTAGTTATTTAGTTAGTTAGTTAGTTAGTTAGTTAGTTAGTTAGTTAGTTAGTTAGTTAGTTAGTTAGTTAGTTAGTTAGTTAGTTAGTTAGTTAGTTAGTTAGTTAGTTAGTTAGTTAGTTAGTTAGTTAGTTAGTTAGTTAGTTAGTTAGTTAGTTAGTTAGAGTTCAGGGAAGATGTTGATTATGCACGAGGTGGTCGTTCCCGGTGAAACCCCTCATATACGAACTAATAATAGATCCCAGAGAATCACTAGACAGGTGGAGGGAATAGTTTTTAAAACGTTCTCAACGTAAATGGAAAATTTTTGTTGACGTCGCGAACAACCGAGCTCATGGGGAGGAGAATAAACATGTTGGTGAAATTACGCTCGAGGAAGTGTAAGGGACGATAAATAAACTCCATTGTCATGAAGCAGCTGGAATAAATTAAATTAGACCTGAAGTACTTAAATATTGTGGGAAGTCAGGGATGAAATGGGTTCATGCAGTAATAAGATTAGCATGGAGTGTTGGTAAGGTACCTTCAGATTGACGAAAGCAGTAATTGCACCAATCTGTAAGCAAGGGAACAGGAAGGATTGTAACAACTAAGGAGGTATCACATTGATCAGTATACCAGGCAGAGTATTCACTGGCATCATGGAAGGGAGGGTTCGATCAGTTGTTGAGAATGAGTTGCATGAAAATCAGTGTGGTTTCAGACCACAGAAGGGCTGTTAGGACCAGATTTTCAGTATGCACCAAGTAATTGAAAAATGCTACGAGAGGAATAGGCAGTTGTGTTTATGTTTCGTAAATCTAGAGAAGGTATATTACAGAGCCGAGGGAAAAGATCTTCGCTGTACTGCGGGACAATGGGATTAGTACTAGATTATTAAAAGCAATCAAAAGCATGTTATGTTGATGATTGGGAGCGAAAATTTATGATAGACTGAGTTCTTGGCTCAGGGTACTTACAGGGGTTAAAGTAGACTGCAATCTTTCACCCTTGCTGGTCGTAGTTTGCATGGATCATCTACTCAAAAGGCAAGGAGTGATTCTCTTGAGTGGAAATGTAGTAAGACGTTTGGCCTATGCTGACGACTTGGTCTTAATGGCAGATTGTAGCGGAAGCCTGCAGTCTAATATCGTGTAATATGAAAATAGGAGCAATGGGTTTACATGAAAATTAGCCTTCCCAAAGCTGAAGCAATGTCAGTAGGGAAGAATCCTAAACGAATTCAATGTCAGGCTGGGAACACAAAGCTGAAACAAGTATTCGGAATGTGTATTCTTCTCGGATGGCAATATAGTAAATGATATGGAATCATATTGCAGTAAAGCTAATGCAGTGAGCTCGTAGTTGTGTTCAACAGTGTTGTGTAAGAAGGAAGTCAGCTGCAGGACGAATTCATCTTTATACCGGTCTATTTTCAAAGAAACTTTCCTTTACGGGAGCGAAAGCTGGGTTGATGCAGGATATATCATTCATAAGTTAGAGGTAAGAGACCTGTGCCCATGAACAGGATTTGATCCTGTGGTCATGTGACGCGAATGGAGGAGGTAGGTTACCTAGAAGAATAAAAGACTCTCTTATGGAGGGTAAGAGAAGTAGAGGGAGACGAAGACTCCGATGGTTAGACTCTGTTTCCAATTATTTAAAGATAAGAGGTATAGAACAATATGAGCTATCAGAGCTAGTTACAAATAGAGGATTGAGTCGTAGTTGAGTAAATTCACAGAGGCTTGCATACTGTACGTTGAATGGCATAACAGTCTTTAACGATGATCTCTGTCCTATTAATCTTTCTTCTCCCTCTACTGCTTTGCCCACACTTGTGGAGTCGCGGGTGCAGATTGAATCACACATGTGGATTTGGCCCTGTTGTACGGCCGGATGCACTTCCCGACACCAACACTATATGGAGGGATGTAATCACAATTGCGTGTTTCTGTGGTCGATGGTGGTGTAATGTATTCTTCTCCTTCTTCCGCTTTTCCCACAGTTGTGGGGTCGCTGGTGCGGACTGTGTCAGGCATGAAGAGGAAAGTGTTGAGACAAACACAAAGACCCAGTCCCCGGGTCAGAAGAATTAATCAGACGCAACCCGGCCGGGAATCGAACCGGGGACCCTCTGAACCGAAGACCTCAACGCTGACCATTCAGCCAATCTATTTCCTAGGAGTATCCGATGAGTCGGAAAGTCTGAATTCATTACACTGGTGACGGAAAAATCTATCTGACTTGGAGGCAATTTTTTCCTTCATGCCAGAGGAGAAACCAACTATTCACTGCTGATTCGGAATAAAATTAATGTAGAATTTAATAAAAGTGAAGAGGAAGAAGTTTTTCTTAAGAAATGGTTCTTTTCATAGCTGAATTTCGAGCTATTTAATGAACTGTGATGCTATAATTGGGAATAGGTCTAAATTTTAATTCTAGATCAGGTCACACTACTCCTACTACTAAGTGAGCCTCTGCCTTAAGTGTGCACACTGCTCATTCTAAACAGCGCGTCAGAGTAGGGATCGAATAGCAGGAATACTATGATGAACCTGTAGGTTACGTACCAGCAGTATCAGAAAATGTATGAACCAGAGGAATGGTATGCTAAAGACGAAAGGTTTCTAACTCCACAGCTATTTCCCGCCAATATTCAGCCAGGCTGTCATCCTCGGTACGCAGCAGTAATCTCATCTATCGGAGCTGAGTGGCAGCAAAAGAGACGAAGAACATGGTCAATGTAATGTTGTTGTAGGCTTTCACATTTAGTTTCCTTCCGACTCTGAAATACCACTCCTATCACAGTCGGCACGGTAAAACTGTATGAACATAAATGATCGGAAATTTTATTCTCTATAACTTTTGTTACATAATACTTTTCGATAGGACCGATAACATAGGTACTTTCTTTCTTTCTTAATCTGTTTACCCTCCAGGGTCGGTTTTTTCCTTCGGACGAAGCGAGGGATCCCACCTCTACCGCCTCAAGGGCAGTGTCCAGGAGCGTGAGACATTGGTTCGGGGGATACAACTGGGGAGCATGACCAGTACCTCGCCCAGGTGGCCTCACCTGCTAAGCTGAACAGGGTTCTTGTTGGGGGATGGGAAGATTGGAAAGAATAGGCAAGGAAGAGGGAAGGAAGCGCCCGTGGCCTTAAGTTAGGTACCATCCCGGCATTTGCCTGGAGGGGAAGTGGGAAACCACGGAAAAGCACTTCCAGGATGGCTGAGGTGGGAATCGAACCAACCTCTACTCAGTTGACTTCCCGAGGCTGAGTGAACCCCGTTCCGGCCCTCGTACCACTTTTCAAATTTCGTGGCATTGCCGGGAATCGAACTCGGGCCTCTGGGGGTGATACCTAATCACACTAACCACTACACCACAGAGGCGCCTTCCCCTAAACTACAATTTCATCCAGGGTGAATACAATTGTTTATAGCTTAGACTGCAGTTTTTTGTTAGTTGCTTTACGTCCCCGAACACAGATAGGTCTTATGGCGACGATGGGATAGGAAAGGCCTGGGAGTGGGAATGAAGCGGCCGTGTCCTTTATTAAGGTACAGACCCAGCATTTTCCTGGTGTAAAAATGAAAAACCAAGGAAAACCACATTCAGGGCTGCCGATAGTTGGATTTGAACCCACTACCTCCCGGCGCACAGCCGCGCGTCCCTAACCGCACGGCCAACTCGCTCGATAGACTGCGACTCTGCCTGTTTCCCGGTGTTGTCGTGGCTCGGCGTTGATATGGAGTTAGTAACAACAATGCAAATTCATAAACATCTCTGTATCATAGACGGTGCGGTAAAAATTTATAAATGATCATAGATTCTATATAACTTTAGGACGACTAATAATATAAATATTTGAGAATTAAATTTTAGGCCATCGCCTAAACTACCATTTCACTCAGCGTGAATAAAATGATTTATTGGCTAGATTGTAGTGGCTCATCCCGCGACTTTACACACCGATTTTCATTAAATTCTCTTCACCCATTTTCTCGTGATGCGCGTACATACATACAGACAGACAGACAGACAGGCAGACAGACAGACAGACAGACAGACAGACAGACAGACAGACAGACAGACAGACAGACAGACAGACAGACAGACAGACAAAAATTACGGAAAAGTAAAAAGTGCATTTCCTTGTTACTTTGGACATGACTGATACAAAAATACCATTCTTTTTCAAATTCTGAGCAATGTACAGACAAAACTCTTATTTTACTTATATACCTAGATGAATAAGTGATGGACAAGAATGAAGCGCTATTCGATATGTAGTGTATATTGTGCGCGAGAACTCGAATGGAGAGGGCGAAATACGTGAGTGAGGATCAATTGAAAGTCATGAAACAGCCGGGTAACAAGCAGAAGATGGGTAGTAAAAGAGTGGAGAAAACCAGGGAATATACGTAAGTTTTTAGATGCAGTTAGAAAACGTTGTATAAAGCTGTTAAAGGAAGTGGAATTTAACAGCAACAGGGAGGATGTTGTTAGTGCGATATGTAGTTATTCTTCTTGTCGTAGATTCGGGTTGTTGTAAGTAGAAAACTATACAGTTTGCACAGGCTGTGTGAATGCTTGCATAATAATAATAATAATAATAATAATAATAATAATAATAATAATAATAATAATAATAATAATAATAATAGCATGATATGATTACAACTACCGAGCTACCAGCGTGGCAATTTCACGTTGCGTTTTGCTCTATCAGGGAAGGAGAAATATTTGTCTCTGTTGGGTGACCTAATTAATTGTGTCACTAGAGATCTTTAACATGTCGACATCGTACGATAGTGAGTGTGGAATGGAATTTTCTGCCTTTCTATTCTTCTTGTCGCAGATGTTGGAAGCAGAAAGTAAAGATGGTTAATTAATGGCGTGCGGCCAAGCCTGGTGCCGGTCTTTTTCTAGTAGACGGCCTATTAGACGACCACATGTCTGTGAAGATGAGGGCCCTACCTAGGATGATTTCTAATGTTGAATACGCCACACACAGCCAGCCCCCGAGCCGTTGGAATTAACCAATTAAGGTTAAAATCCCCGACCCAGCCGGGAATCGAACTCGGGACTCTCTGAACCGAAAGCCAGTACGCTGAGTCGGACAGTAAAGATGGTGAGGTACGCAGATCAGCAGTAGGTGTCCTAGGTCAGTGGTCAGCTGCCTGACTCAGCAGTTGGTTATCTGTGGGAGGAAGGCCTGAGTAAGCTCAAGACGGTCACGTACGGAAGAATGACTGCAAGGATGGAATAAAAGCAGATGCCCGAGGTGGGAGGGCAGGAGGGAACACCCACGCTGACATACACTTAGAGTAGAGTAGGCTTTTTAGTTAACCTTGTATTAGATAATTTTATCTAATTCTTATGTTTTATCTGTGTTTTCTCCAAACAGGTCTGTTAGGTTCTGAAACTGTACAGATGTGGAGAAAATAAAGGTTTATGTAATATCAGTGATACTGCTGCTCGTAAATCCTCTCTTAACTCGAATTAGAAGGGAAAAATGGAAACGGACCGACGCTTTGAGAGTTGAAGGTATCGGCTAAAGAAAGGGAAGTTCCACGAAGGGCGCGAATTGAAAGACTCTCTAGGCCTCGAGAACCTAATGGCGTCGGGGTAGAAATAAAACAAGAGTTGACCAAGTGAGATCGGACAGCTAGGTGTATGACACAAGTAAGAAAAGGCAATGACAGGCTCAGCTAGGGGAAATGTGGTCACCAACTCACCCTCCCAAGTTGATAAAGTTGGTGCCCCTTTTAGCCATCTCTTACGACAGACAGGGGATATTCTGGATGAATTCTACCACCACCGCCCCATGAAAAGTATGAAGCCATAACACTGGGCCCAATCTATATTTGCTATACAGTTTGCAAGGCTGTGTGAATGCTTGCGTAATAATAATTGTACCGGGCGGTACACCTCCACGCCGCTTATTCAAACCTTGCGCCAGTTGAAACTCCCCTACTGGAGGAAGTCTGAACTTTATCTAATGTATTAATTTTCAAGTTTCTCAGAAGATGTCACTACTTGGAAATTTTGAAGTTTCTGAACTGGGCCGTTTTTGATGTATTTTTGTTTTGCCTATTGTAAGAAGTGTGAACTTTCTCTTCTAGAGGACACTACTGAAGATCTACAATGGTGCACCCTAGTGCGAAGTGAAAGAACTATGTTTTTGGAGAAATTTTGAATTCATAAGTTTGTTTCTTGTTAAATTTATTTCTGTTATTGTTTAAGTTGGCTGTATAACCCTTTCTTTCCCCTTGTTTTGAATTTAGCCAATCCCGAATTTCTTTAATTAATTTATAACCAATCAGGTGTATCTTCTCCAAAGGGGATATGTTGCTTAACCCTAGCCAATAAAGTTTTTGTGGGAGGGTGTTCTCATTCCTCAAACGCCTCGAACTTTCCGCGAGAATATATAAACTGCTGATTTTAGGATCTCGGGGCCACTTCAGTAACATCTTTCAGTGTGTAAAGTACATAGCAGGGGGCGGGAAGCGCCTCTTTCTTCGGGCAGCAGTTCAACACCAAGGTAATGGCCGTTTAATAACTTCTTTTCTTGCTAGCTCAGCAGTTTAACTCTCGGGGCGGGTTCGAAGCTTTTACACCATGTAACTTTTCCCTAAAATGTAAAGACACTTAGTATCTATTCTATCTTTTAAACTGAATATCGGGATAGAAAGTGCTTAACCCTCTCGAGCTCCCACTCATATTGCATTGAGGTGAACTTATTTTCACTACTATTCTTCCTTAACGTAATGTAAATTGTTTCTTTCTAAAGTCACCTCTTTAGTATGGGATTAGCCCTTGCATTAGCGGCCTAGAGCCAGATTAGGTTTTAAACAAAAATGGATTAGGAGTGCAGCTTCGCCTCCTCTCAAATTGGTATTGTCGAGGCCATGTAATATTTCTGTTTCTTCACTTAATAGGCCTCAGTAGGTTGGGTATCGTTTTACCCCTGTGTCTATGTGCTTGGAGGACAGCTTGAAAGTCGAGTTTGGTGTGGCCTTTGATAGGCTTAAACTTTGAGAGCGGATTGCTCTTTTGAAATTGATTTTGGGTGCCTCAAGGAGGCTTTACTGTGTAATTTTGGAGCAAGTGCTCCTGGGCATGAATGGGGTTTTCTGCCCCTCTGTTAAAACTAGTTTTGGGGTAAAGTTGGGCTAATTGCCCAAGAATTGTGAGTTCGGGGCTCGAAGCCCAAATCCTGTAAATACTGTAATTGTAATTTGTTACCTTGCTACTCTGTACCTGCCATGCTTGTTATTTCTTGATTTTGCAAAGAAAATATAACCTTGTTAAATTTTAAATTAACTTTAATTTCGTAGCCTGAGACCTGTTCACCCCCGCACCTTCTTTCACCTCTAACTACCACGGAATACTCCGTAACAATAATAATAGTAATAATAATAATAATAATAATAATAATAATAATAATAATAATAATAATAATAATATGATTACAACTACCGAGCTACCTGTGTAGGAATGTCACGTTCCGATTTGCTCTACCACGTCTCTATTGAGTGATCTAGTTGTGTCACTAGAGATCTTTAACATGCCGACATCGTACGATAGAGAGCGTGGAATGGACTTTCCTGCCCTTTAAATATCCAAGTACCTCCGCCGGGTTTGAACCCACGATATTTGGGTCCAGATTTGATAACCTACCACTGATCCGCAGCGCGAGTACCTAACACAAAGAGGATGACTGCTGCTTTGAGACGTATTCGGTGCTGCACGAAGCCGAGCGCACAGTCGACAACACTCCACACAACCGTGTACAACGGATTGCATCTGTGGTTAGCAGCGCTCGGGAACAACTTGGAAGAGAAAGTTGAGACCCCTGGGTCTCTTCCGGCTGGTCCAAGTTAGGAATGTTAGCACATTTCCCTCTGGAACAACTAGAGGGCGTTGTGGTAATGTCAAATTCCACGGATCTGCCATAAGATACCTCGAGAAGGGAAAGAGCCGTCTACTGTTCAACGAAATAGATGTTGTCAAAGTTCATCTCAAAAGAAAGCTCCGGAATTTTACAGAAAGCAAGTGAAGAACTTCTGGTGACCGCCAACACAAGTGTTAAACGTACCTTGAATTATTATTATTATTATTATTATTATTATTATTATTATTATTATTATTATTATTATTATTATTATTATTCTAACTGAACTTCTATGGTTTGCGTGTTTATATCTTAATGGTCTCCCGGCCTTCACATCCTGCCAGTTTGCCTTGAGCCCTTTTCTTTGTGCCTTCTTTTATGTTCGTCTCTCTAAGCTATCCTCCGGCTGCTAGATTCTGATTCCATTATAAACTCTGACAGCTCTACACTATTCGTCTGTCGTTGATTTTAATTTTGTTTTCTGGAACACCAATCTGTGTCCGGTCCGACATTCGTGGAACCACCTCAGTTGTGTTGCTCTTTGTGTTACGAAATTCCATATTGGGTTAGTCATCCCGTCATTAGTCATACGGGAGATTATGTTTCTGGTTCTTCTTCATTGGACCTCAAACGTAACTACCCATCAACTCATCTGCTGCCCAGAATATTCCGTTATATACTTTATTCCCATTTTGATAACTGACCAACTTCTCCCTGTCTATTCAAAGGCCAAGTCTCTGAAGCATACAATCCTTCTGCTTTACAAACTTCGCTTCTGCACTCAACATCTATTAGAGTCATGTGGGACGTCGATATTGAAATTAAAAATGGTGGATTTCGTCAGATGATATGCCCGGTCAACTTTCCAGATCCTGATATTGATCGCCTCTGCTAGATTATTGCGCACAGATACATGGACTTTCATCATCCATTCAAGCTTCCTACAGTTATAAATAATCATTTGTGGTCTAGCAATAACGCCTGTCGGGCATTTAGTCTTTTCAAAACAAGTCTGCAGATCTACTCTCTCAACAATTTTTTCAGAAGGTTGACGTTCTTAATTACTGATGATTTTGCTCGCTAAAATGGCCTAGTCATCTCCAAAATCCCCTTAGAGATTGGAATATAACCTGAACTGAGCCCAATTCCATTGTCCTTGGTCGAATATCTTCCTCTTTTCTCGAGTGACTTTTTCTAGGATGAATTGCTGAAACATTTTGAGATTTCCTACATGAATTTGCCTTTCGACACTGTGTTGGGAAGAGTCCCTCTGATCCATCATGAACTCTTACAGAATCTTCAATAATGACATTTAGTCAATTGAGTCATATGTACTGTTAAAATCGACAAAGACGACCACATGGTTGCACCTTCCTGTTCTACACCTTATGATATTCTTCAGATCGAAGCATCAATGTTCTTTCCTGAAACCAGCCTAGTATTCGCCAGTCCGTGTATCGAGATTATCGAGATTATTTCTGTAATACTGGCGTCCTTTTTGTCTCCCTTTTTCTAATGAATTATATATATTATTATTATTATTAGTAGTAGTAGTAGTTGTTGTTGTTATTGTGAACTTCCTTTGTGTCCATATTTCCGTTCTCTCCGTAGTCCAAGTTGTTCCTTCCCTTTTTTAAAGAATTTGTTCTGGTAGTCAAGTTGACATTTGTGAATTTCGGATCTGCTTGCATTTCAATTTCGACGTGCCACATGACTCTAATAGATGGCTGAGTGACTAGAGCTGACTCTTAATTGATTTTGTCAGGTAAACATCCATTGTGTCACCAGAAATGGAAAATGTACTATTTAGAATTATGATGAGCAACATGTCTGAAAATGAACATTGCAAAAAATAAATCACAAACATGATGACTGTCACATTTGAAATATATGGACATTTACTAATATTTCTTTGAACTGGTGGATATTTTTTACTCTAAAGTAAGGAAGAGAGTGCATTCTATAACCCGCAAGAATTTTTTTAAATCTTATGGAAGAGGATATAAACACTTAGTCGTATTCACGATTATTCTGAGAGTATGAATGTACCCTTCAATAACTGAGAAAATAGTTACGAAACTAAAAACAAATTCCCAATACATGAATGTTTTTTAAAAGATTCGTTGTTCGGCAAAGGAAATCTCTAATCTGTAGGCAGGCCATATTCCTCCATGTGCGGCGCGTATCATTTAGTGCTGGCCATATCATTTACATAACAGGTCTATACTTCGTGCAGCGTCCCTTGAATACCAATATCACAACCTATTGGCTGCATCACTACACCCAGAGTTGAGGTCCAACCTACTTCGAGAACAGAATGTTGAGTATACTATATTTGCCCTTTCTTTCATGGACATATGACTCTTTTTTCTTAACATTCAAAAGGACCCTTTATGGCACAAAGAGGGAAATAACATACTACAGCGTATTAAGCGAGCCCTTCATTATAAATAGCTATCTCTACATTATCTCTATAAAACCACACTACACTGGGCGAGTTGGCCGTGCGGTTAGGGGCGCGCAGCTGTGAGCTTGAATCCGAGACATAGTGGGTTCGAACCCCATTGTCCGCATCACTGAAGATGGTTTTTCCATGGTATATTGACAACGAATGTGAAGCAGAAACAGAAAGACGGAAAGAATTGCACACAAAGAAGTCAACAAAGTGAGGATTGCACAGTGGAGGGCTAGAAATTGCTATTGCAGCACAACTGACGTTCTAGTCGTGTTGCGAAAGACATTATTTAACACCACTGCATGGATTGGTAACCATTGGTCCGTTATATGAGTACTTAATTGTGCCAGAATCCTCAAATTCATCCATCCCATCCGTCCTCTCTTGATCAACACTTGTTCTTTTCCGACCCCGACGATGTCACGTTTCCGAGGTCTGCGGAGTCTTTCATTTTCATGCCTACAGTGGCCCTTGTCTCCCCTTTCCGATACATTCATTTTGCCAAAATGTCGTACGTCCTCCGTTTTTCCCGTTTGATTACATTTAATAGAGCATGGTTGTCCAGCTGTACGGCCATAAAGAGTTAACTCTGCTCTTGACTCTACCAAGGGCACACTATATGACACTTCTGTAATATACACTATCTGATCAAATGTATCAAAACTATTGTAGCCCATTCCTCCTCAAGAGCCGAAACAAGACAACATAGTAAAGTTGGTTGCTACGGTCTGGATCGAAGTTGACGTCCAAACTGACCCCAAAGGTATTGCATTGGGTTCAGGCCGGGACTCTGGCCAGGCCAGTTCATTTCAGGAATGTTATTGTCCACAAACCATTGCCTCACAGATGCAGCTTTATGACAAGGTGCACAGGTCCTCTACTGTACGCAGTACGCACTTATAGTTATTTTAAGGGGATCACACCCCCATACCATAACACCACCTCCTCCGTACATCACTGTTGGCACTGCACATGATTTCAGGTAACATTCTTCAGGCATTCGCGAAGCCCAAATCCTTCCATCCGATTTCCAGAAAATATAACGTGATTCGTCACTCCAAATCACTCTTTTCCAGTTATCGACTGTGCAGTGGTGTGGCTCATTACACCACCTGAAGCGTCGCTAAGCACTCACTACAAAACTTCAGATTATGATCAGCCGCTCGACCACTGTACTCCAATCTCTTGTCAACTCCCCACGCACAGTCATTGTGCTGGCTGGGCTTCTGGTAGCAGTTCGAACTCATGAGAGATTCCTTCCGCCTATTACTTGCGATTTTTACAACCACCCTTCGCAATTCTTGTGAGTCCCTGTCCATCATTAAATATGGTTTGCCTACTTGCAGGTGTTCGTTCGCGTTTCCACTTCACAATCACATCACCAACAGTCGACGTGGGCAGCTGGATCTGTTACTCAGGTGACATCCAGTGACTAGGGTGAGTTACATGTGCTAGGGTTGTAGGTAAAGTTGTGAATGTGTAGGAAGCAGTCGTGGCCTTGAAAAGGGTACCATCTCCGCATTTGCCTTGAGTTAAAATTGGAAACCTTGGAAAACTATTTCGCAGACAATCGACAGGGTTTTTCGAAGGCACCAGTCTCGCGAGCGCCTACTGGTGACGGAGCCACACAGATATATCAGTAACATTCATGGAGGAAGTGTGATTACTTTTTGTCTCTTCACTTTTAATATTCTTGAGAATAATCTGGGGACACCTTAGAATCTTCATATTTATAAGGCAAGCATTCATTTAGCTCAATTGTGTGCGCCTTATCGATTCTTCAGTTTGACTTGAGAACAATCTACAAGTCAATGAGAGCGGTCCGTGTGATAAATACAGGCAGCTCACGCTTTAAATTGCAAATGTCTGAGTATTTCCGCGGGAAAAGATAAACCTTGCTCTCAGCGCAGATTAGTTTCTGCCATCGAAATTACCAACTTGCTAAACAGATCCTCTAGACGTCGAGTACATTACGGTTTGAAACTCCGACCCGACATGTCTTTGGAACAACTGTCCTTTACAAATTCTTCTGTTTCTCTCATTTTCCGCAGTTGTCTATTAGTTTCGTTTCTAACGTATCCTTCATACGTGTTCTTACATTCTTCATTCACGACAAAAGCCGATCTGTATTCAAAGCTCCGGAAAAGACAACAGAAGGAAGTGAAAATGAAGGACTCCTAGGCCCTACAAATGCAATACAGTCGGTATATTGGGAGTCGACCAAGACGGAACTACAGAACATAGGCAAATGTAAATTGAGAACTGGCAGACTCAACTAGGACCCTGTTGTCGCCAACTCATGCTTGCGTGGTTACCAAGGGGTACTGTTCTCAGCCACGGAAGGAATAGACAATTATTCCTTCTGCTTGAAAACTCTCCAGAGTATTCAAAACCATTCTCGGATTACTAATGTTTCATCAGTTTACAAGCAGAACATAAACTGAGTCTAAAGAAGAAAGACTCGGACAAGATCACTTATGTTGGAGGAAGTGCACAGAAACTGGGCTGAAAGCAAAATAGTATATTGTTCTCTCTTAAAAACGTACGTCGTACACACGTGGAACTTAATACCTGTGTTCTATCTCGTCTTTGTCAAGTGAAGCTCTGAAAGGTAGATGTTTCTATACTTTAATATTATTGGTAAGCTTAGTTCCTCTTGTGGTATTTCACTTTGTCGTACTCATCGTTGATGCTTTACTGTCATCTAGCGCAGATCTCCAGACTTGTCGATATTACAGCACTCGAGCCATAACGAGTCTTCCCCTTCCTCTCGACATATGGCTGGGAGTCATCCGAAAATTTGTGTAACGTAATGCGGCAAAATGTGTGACGGGAGTGTAACCATAGCAACCGTGTGCGGTATGGTTGACCAGACAATGTTACCTAGCGACCGTGCAGGCACTGGTGTAGGTATGGTTGACCAGACAATGTTACCTAGCAACCGTGCAGGCACTGGTGTAGGTATGGTTGACCAGACAATGTTACCTAGCAACCGTGCAGGCACTGGTGTAAGGTATGGTTGACCAGACAATGTTACCTAGCAACCGTGCAGGCACTGGTGTAAGGTATGGGTGACCAGACAATGTTACCTAGCGACCGTGCAGGCACTGGTGTAAGGTATGGTTGACCAGACAATGTTACCTAGCAACCGTGCAGGCACTGGTGTAAGGTATGGTTGACCAGACAATGTTACCTAGCAACCGTGCAGGTTATGTCTTATGGGCGGTGGTCGTCTGAAATTCGCAGCCGTTGATGATGATATTAATGTTCATTTTTTTTTTTTCGAAAGGAAATGTGGTTTCCTTTAAGGCTGAAAATATTTGTTAGCACGGTTCGCCATGCTACGAGAAACGCAAAATTTTAAAATTTCCTCAATTGTGCAGGAAGATCGCCCGAAAATGTTTCAAATTGTGAGTCATGGAGAGCTCTATCAAGCTTAAAAGCAAATTTCGAAAATCACTTCCGGCCTGACTGCAGTTCCGAGAAACACTCTAAAATCGCCTGTTTCTTTACTCGTTTCCTTTTTTATTCAAATTCTAGCCAAATTAACTTATTTACATAATTCTTTCTTTAATGTGTTCCTTGGTTCAATACCCTCAGGTGTTTTTTGATCTTTTGGAAAATGTCCATACCGAATGTAGTTATAAGGGCTTAAGTGAAACTGTGCGTCGTCTCACTGTAGCGATGGTAAAGGCAAACTGCTAGTCTAAAGGACCAGATAACGTTGATTAAGGAAAGGATTATAATATTTAGGAATAAATGATATTTGTATGTTTTATTATATTTTGTTTTCCTACAATTCGTAGCTCACATCCCTAGGATGTTTTCAATAGTGAGTTGCTTGCATGAACTGCCGAATTATTTTATGATTATGAGGTTGGCGATTATTGTTTTAACATAAATCAGAAGGGAAATGGAAGAGAGACACACTTAGAAATTTGAAGATATCGGCAAAAGAAAGGCAAAATGTTGGAAAGAAAACAAGAGTTGACCAAGGGAGGTCGGATACGGAACATGGAAGTGAATAGCGTAGCATAAGCAAGTGGAAACAATCCCCAATATAACTGCGGATCGCATGGGAACCAACCCTATCTTTGAAGAGGCCACATGTGGTTGCCTCTTAAAACAGGCAATAGTCGCCCCCGCGATGTGGGGGTAACGTGCTTCTTCTTATCCGGAGGCTCCCGGTTCGATTCCCAGCAATGTCAAGCAATATAACCAGGATTTGAGGGCTGGCTACTGGTCCACTCAGACAACCTTATTAAAATTGAAGAACCATCTGACGGTGAGATGACGTGCTCGGTCTAGCGGTCGAGAGGACTCGTCGTGCTGACCATATGACACTTCGTAATGCAGAGAAGCGGTCGCTTGGTAGGCCATGGCCCCTCGGGATTTGCTTGGTCTTACAACAAGCAAGGGATCCCATGGATGAACAGCTTCACTCATGTTAGGAATTAGTAATAACAAATGTGTCCGGCTCCATGGCTAAATGGTTAGCGTGCTGGCCTTTGGCTACAGGGGTCCCGGGTTCGATTCCCGGCAGGGTCAGGAATTTTAACCTTAATTGGTTAATTTCGCTGGCATGGGGGCTGGGTGTATGTGTCGTCTTCATCATCATTTCATCCTCATCAGGACGCGCAGGTCGTCTACGGGAGTCAAATGAAAAGACCTGCATCTGGCGAGCCGAACATGTCCTCGGACACTCCCGGCACTAAAAGCCATACGGCATTTCATTTCAATAATAAATGTAATCGTAGAGCGAGAGACAGGACGTTCCAGACGAATTGCAAATTGGCCAGAAAACAAAGGAATTGATGAAGTAAACATTAACCGACACAACATCGAAAGTAAAATTTTAGGACAAACTTCTGAAGCATTTGAAATCAAAACAGGAGTCAGACAAGGGCATGGGTTATCTCCCTTACTATTTAATTTAGTTGTGGAAAAAGTGATTAGATAATGGCAAAATAAACTGAAGGTATAAATATTTGTAGATGTATCCAAAAAAAAAATTCAGCTTCATTGCCTAGCATTTGCTGATGACATTGCTATCCTATCGAACAACAGTCCAGTCTGTAGAAAAACTCGATGGAATAGCAGCCAAAACAGGACTAAAATTTCCTTATGAAAAGACAAAGTATATAGAACAAACTAGATCTGGTTTGAACAGTCAACTATTCACGAGATATGGAAATATCGCGCAAATTTAAGTATCTGCGTGAAATTATTGAACCAGCAGGGTTAAATAAGCAAGCTAGCAAACAAGGAATTGCAAAACTAGCAAAAGCATACAAAATTAGTCGAAACAGGTACAATAAATGAACTATCGAGACATTATAACACAGAATCACTGAAACTTTTATAACTGCAGGCAAATCTCGAATAAAGATGATCGAAGAACAAGAAAGAAAATCCTCAGGAAAATCTTAGGAACAAAATGGAATTTGGATGAAAAAGAAATCACATGAAATCTATCAAGTTACAGATACAATCATGAAATGAGGATTACAGTTATATAGGATGTATAATAACAAACCAAACCCCACGGCACTTAACGTCCTTGGCCTGTTCAGCTCGAAGACCTGTAGATTACGAGGGGTCGTGTGGTCAGCACGACGCATCCTCTCGGCCGTTATTCTGGGCTTTTGACACTAGGACCGCCATTTCACCGTCTGGTAGCTCCTCAATTCTAATCACGTAGGCTGAGTGGACCTCGAACCAGCCCTCAGGTCAAGAGAAAAATCCCTGACCTGCCGGGAATCGAAACCAGGGCCTCCGAGCGAGAGGCAGGCAGGCAGAACTCCTGAGTTTGGCGTAACGAATAGGGCCACCCATTTCGCTTGCAGTCAGCGGTTGTATTGGCTCTGTTTTCAAATCATAGTCTTTATTTAGTGGGATTTCTTGTAGGGGAAGAACCAAAGGAAAGAGTCGTGTTGGTGACTAAACAAGCAAAGAGCGTTGTTCCAGCCTCTTTATTAGAACATTAATTAATCTGAAGGCGGGACGAGATAAGGAACGTACTTGCAAGTTGCTCAAAGCGAAGCACTGCGCTACTAAAAGCTAACGAACCTTGTTGTTTCCAAAGATGACACAAGATCAGCATTCGCTAATTGTGTTATAAGGGTAATTAGCTGGATCTCTCTGACGAGAATTACTTCTTCCACGTTATGTATTCAACGAGTACATTCGAAACAAACAACAAAAGCCGCTCTTTTCTTTCAAATTCAGAAAGAAACATTAACTTGCTAGTTTGTGTTGACACGGCGGGTGCCTAAGAGCCACTCGCAAACTCAGTTAAACTTGTCGCTAGATTACAGCACGTTCTAGTTTCCTTAGCTCATAAATAGACATATGTTCATGGAATAAAGTTGAGATCTTTTAAAGTGTTGTAAGAGAAATTGAAAGAAGGTTGAGAAAAGATGATGCCGTTTGCTCGCAGTAAGAAAGAGGTCAGCTCTAAGAAAAATATCTTCACGTCGGCCACTTTTCTGTACGCGAGTGAAATCAGGGTGAAAAAGAAATAATAGATATGAAAGTAGTGATAATGATTGCTGGTGCAAACAGATGAGAACAATGGTAGGAGGGTGTTCCGCATGAGAAAATAAATGTTCGATTTAGGAATGTAATCAATGCTAAAATTGGTTTCAGTGATGGAGTCACTGTTGTGGCGTTGGTGGTGGTGATTATTACTTAGAGGAAGTACAACTGCACAAGCATCCTCTATTCAACCAATCAGAAACAAAATAGAAAGAATGAAGGTACTGGAATAGTAACTAAAGGGCCACGAAGGGTGTGGAGGTGCTCTCAAACTGTCAGGGTCGGAAAAGAACAAGAGTTGGAAGTGAGGAGACTGGAGCAGCAGTACGGAACAGACACGAAATGTGAGATGTTTAACCTGATCACATTAGTCGCTGCTCTGTACAAGTGGTGAATTTACTTATTTTAAATAATTCTGATTCATTGCGACACAAATCGTCAATGTTTGATCCATGCGTTCACATTTTCTTGTTTTCTTGTTCGTCTGTTGCTATGGAACATAATATAACAGGTATGTGCATGGGGTTACGTTGCAATCCATCCATCATCTAAAGCAGGGCCTCTCAAACGCCCAAAATCTCACGCGTGCAGATAGAGGCGCAAGAGCTACGTGCACTGTGCATCGGTGCCGCTCGGCATGGCTCGGATCAACGCTACGTCTCTGGGCCACTCGGCTAAGCTCGGCTCTACTCGGCTATACTCGGCTCAACTCAGCCCGGATTTGAAGCGCTACGGCGCAAGTGGGGCAGAGGGAGACAGGCGGAGCGAGCGAGACAGGCGTGAGGAAAGAGAGAGTAAGCGCTATTGCTCCAAATCGAGGAGTGGGGGCTCTGCACTCTGGTCAACCAAGCCAAGTCGTCTTTTGCACCGTGCACAGTGCATGCACCACGGGCATGCACCCTGAGAGGCCCTGATCTAAAGGCTAAGCCTTGTCGCTGCAGCCACTTCCCCACGGTCTTCAGCAGTCCTTTTCATCGTGACATAGGAAGCAAAACCCAGCTGAGTGATTATGTTCCTAAGGTGGGAGAGACGTGGTCTTCCTCTCGACTTCTTCCCCAGAACCTTTCCTTCGAAGACATTCTGGAGAAAGGAGTCATGTAGTAGGACGTGTCCAAGAAATTTAGCTTTCCTCTGCTCTGTTGAATAAATTAAGGTCCGTTTCTCATTAACGTCATTCAAGATTTGGATATTAGTCTTTTTTCTGTCCAACTCGTCCCTGTCAGTCTTCTCCAGAGCCACATTTCCGCAGCTTCTAGTATTGATTGTGCTTGCTTTCCCAAAACATAGAAATTAATGCTACTTGAAAAAGAGAACAGTCCACTAAGCTACCAGACTTGTATCGTGCTCTGATATGCGCCTATCGTGATGGCGGCGGATTACTTGAGCTGGGAATGCAGAGACGACATTTTTTGTACAGATGTGAACGGCAGTCAGCTCTGGTGTTCTTACTGTGAAGCGGAGTCACAGTACAGCAGTGTTACTCTTTGGAGCGGCAATTCACACCATCATCTTCGTTGAGGAGGTGTTCTGACGTCACATATGGTCAATTATGTTGTATTACTCCATTATTTTATTACTATAACAAGTCGTAATACAGAACATTCTGAAAATCGTCGATCATAATAATTATGTAAAACGATTTTTTTGCTTGCGTCTCTACTTCGCACCGACACAAACAGGTCTAATGATGGCGATGCGATAGGAAAGGTCTAGGAGTGGGAAGAAAGCGGCCGTCTCCTTTGCCTGGTGTGAAAATGGGAAACCACGGAAAACCATCTTCAGGGCTACCGACAGTGGGATTCGAATCCACTATCTCCCGGATTCAAGCTCACAACTGCGTGCCCCTAACCGCACGGCCAACTCGCCCGGTGAAACGATTTCTACCGGCAAGCATATTCAAGCATAATTTCGTCCATGGGCTGAGTTATTTCCGATGGCACCTGCGAGCTCATTGCATTTGCCTTGTGACATCTTGATTCAATTTCACTTCCTATACCACACACAACCTAACTACCTGTTCCAGGTTTGTATTTCCTACCTGACATTCACTTCTTCCGATCTGAGATCACTCCAGTCATATTCATTCGACAGTCTCTGTATCTCCTTCAGAGCTACGAGATATTGCATTGCAGGCTTCTCATCACAGTCTCCAATTAAGACGAACATTCGTAAGCGCAGTGTACGAAGGCGCACGTTGCTGCGTGCCTACCGGTAATGGCTGAAACATTCAGCTGTGGCATATGGACTGACACAGTAACTGTGTACTTGTGTATCAATGTGGTTGCTTGAAGAGATGCTACATTTGTCATTGCTTAGAAGCGATAGATTATGTGAAAGTTGAGCATGTTAAGCCCCGTAGAAATAAATGCATTTTACTTTGTGTTTCATTGTTTATGTTGAGCTCAAAGTAATTATTTATTTTCGAGGTACACGGTGATTACAACGCATGTTGTTCGGCTCATTTTATACAAACACCGTGTTGAACACATTTACTTATGTACGTCCTTATATAAAACAATATATACATGTAGAGTATCCAGGCTTGCCCTGTCCTGGACTAGCGCTCGTAGCAGCTCCTCCTCATGCACGCAGAGTGTTCAGTCAGCCTGGCGTAGGACAAACTGCTTACTACATTTCCATCTAATCGAATCTCTGCCTCCCATTTTACACATTGCAGTGAGTCATCCCACTTTACTATGAACATCAAGGAGCGAGCTTACAGCCTTGTCTAACACCTGTAATTACATTTATCCAAGCACTCATTCCACCATAAAACCTTTCAGCGGTCCAACTGTTAATGAGTAGTATAATTGGATGGTTCTGCGGCCTCCTCCTCCTCCGGCTCTCGGGAGAGGCCTCCTCCTCCCGCGGGAAATTTGAATTTTGGGGGGAGATTTGAATTTTGGCGCGAGATTTGAATTTGTAAACAAATCCACGTGCTTTTTGACAGCCACGTGCTTTTTGACAGACAACAACGCATCGCTAACCTCAGTGCTGCCATCCTAACGGGCCTAAACCTTAGTGCTACCAACTTAACATATCTAGCGCGAGATTTGAATCGGTAAACAAATCCACGTGCTTTTTTGACAGCTGTCATCCGCCATCTTTAATCAAGAGAGCACCGTGCGGCCCTCTTTATCGCAGTAGCTGCAAATTCATCAGCCGTCATCCGCAGTGCTGCCATCTTAACGGGCCAAAACATTAGTGCTACCAACCTAACCTCACTAGCGCGTGATTTGAATCGGTAAACAAATCCCCGTGCTTCTTTGACAGCTGTCACCCGCCATCTTTAATCCATAGAGCACAGTGCTGCCCTCTTTAGCTACTTACCCTTGAAATGTGGTGGCGGATAATTTGAAAAATGCTCTTTGACAGCAGGCGTCTTTAAACCAGAGAGCATCGTGCTGCCCTCTTTAACTAGATACCTTTGAAATGTGGTGGCAGGCAATTCCACGTGACAGCAGCCATCTCTAATCATGAGAGCACCGTGCTGCCCTCTTTGTGGCGGTGGTAAATTCCACGTGCTCTTGTTTGGAAACAAACTCACGTGTTTTTTTCCTGACAGCTGTCATCCGCCATCTTGCATCACAAACCTCAGTGCTGCACTCTTTAGGTAGATACCTTTGAAATGTGGTCGCGGCAATTTGAAAAATTCTATGTGCTCTTGTTTGGAAACAAAGCTAAGTGCTTTTTTGACAGCTGTCATCCGCCATCCTTAATCAAAAGAATACTGTGCTGCTATGATGCGGGCAATTTCGTCAGCTGTCATCCGCCATCTTTAATCCACAGAGCACCGTGCTGCCCTCTTTATGACATGTAGAAGAGGGCAATTTGAAAAGTTCTGTTAGCTGTCATCCGCCATCTTTAATCAAGAGAGCACCGTGCTGCCATTTTTAGCTAGATACCTTTGAAAAGTGGTGGCGGCAAATTGAAAAATTCCACGTGCTCTTGTTTAGTAAACAAACTCACGCGCTTTTTGTCAGCTGTCATCATCCATCTTACATCGCAAACCTCAGTGCTACACTCTTTAGGTACATACCTTTGAAATATGGTGGCGGATAATTTAAAAGGAAAAATTCTACAGCAGCCATCTCTCGACGCTAATTGCACAAGATGGTGGCTATACATGACTCCTTAAAGGTGCTTATGCAAGATGGCCGCTATACATATGTTCTTATGAGACACCCTTGGGATGCTTGCGCAAGATGGCGGTTATACAAGGCTCCTTATGAGACGCCCTAGGGATTCTTGCGCAAGATGGCGGTTGCTCTTATGAGGCGGCTTAAGGGTCCTTGCACAAGGTGGCTAGAGACACCCTAAGAATGCTTGCTCAAGATGGCGGACGCAAGATGCCGGCTATACACGACTCCTTATGAGACACCTTAAGGGTGCATGCGCAAGCTGGCTGCTGCTCTTATGAAGTAAGCTAGCTTAGAGGCTAACGTGTCGTGCTAGTTCGATTAATTAAATTTGGGGCTTAAATGCAAAGTGTTAAATATCTCGAAAACGGTGCATCGTAGAGCGAAACGGACAAATTGTGTCTGCCCAATACCTCGGTTCGCAAAATGAGGAACATGATAGCATAAGAAAAACATAGTCTAATGATGATCACAACGGTTCGGTTCCTACTTAGGCCCTTTGGCATTCGCTCTGTTTTAGCTTGTATTGCAGCAAGATTTCGTAACATGATCAGGTGTAGCTATGGTAGAGATTATAACGTGCCGTGCAGGTTCGATTCATTAAATTTGGGGCCTCAATGCAAAATGTTAAATATCTCGAAAACGGTGCATCGTAGAGCAAATCGGACAAACTTTTTCCACCTAATACCTAGGTTTGCAGTATGAGGAACATGATAGCATAAGAAAAACATAGTCTAATGATGATATCGACGGTTCGATTCGTACTTAGGTCCTTCGGCATTGGCAGCTATGTAATTCTACAAGATGGCGGCTATACATAGCTTCTTATGAGACAGCTTAAGAGCGCTTGCACAAGATGGCTGCTGCTCTTATGAGACTCCCAAGGGGTGCTTGCGCAAGATAGCAGCGACAAGACGGTGACTATACAAAGCTCCTTATGATACGGCCTAGAGGTGCTCACACAAGATGGTGGCTGCTCTGATGAAGAAAGCTAGCTTTGCATCGTGCAGGTATCTTTATAGCACTAAACCTCATACCTTTGAAATGTGGTGGCGGGTAATTTGAAAAATTCTACGTGCTTTTTCTTAACAGCAGCTATCTTTAAACAATAGCGGCTATACATAAGCTGTTAAGGCCTCCTCTTATGTCAAGGCATAGCTCTATCGAACAAGTTTAAACATGCAACGGGACAGCTAGAGTAAGCACGTGCTGCTGTGATGACGTCATTATGCATGTTTAGACTTGAAAGTCACAAAGGAAACATAACAAGACTAGAATCGAACACTGCACTCTATGCCGTTAACTTTATCATGTGATCGCAACATTGATTGAAGTGTTTAGAACACTAAATAAGTGATCAAGACTAAAATAGAACACTGTACTCGATACAACATGTGTTTAGAACATGTTAGGGGATACCTTTGTTCTAAGAAAATTAGATTACCGCACATTCCTTGTAGGGCTAATAGGCTAAAGAGCTAATGGGCAAAATGGCAAAAGGGCTAAAGGGCTAAAGGGCTGTGGTGCCTCTCCTCTTTTTATCCGGGCTTGAGACAGGCTCTACAACTGGAGGCGGAGTTAACACCCTAAAGAATGGAGAATGTTTGGAAATAATCTATACGAATATAGCTACTCGATCGACTATATTCTACAGATGGATGACAGGTGAGGGTAAGCGCTTACTTAATAATACCTACACGACGTAATTCATGCTCTATATCAAAAATATCTTCTTTGTACTGTGTGTAACCAGTATCATGATAGGCTCTTAGCAGTTGTAAACGTTTTACCAGTACGTTGGGGTCTTTAGAGTATCTTACATCTACATAGGGTAACAGAGGCTTGTTGTGAACTTTGAGTCTATATGCAGACAGTTGATGTGCAGGGACTTGTTTTGATGTAATACGTGCTTCAGCAGTAGCGTTTCTAGGTACAAACTTAACTTGTTTCGATAGCGATGATGCGTTGAAATTTCCTTCTTCTTTACCTTGCATCTCTTCTTGAGATGTTTGCACTGCGACAGAACGTGTAGTAGGCTTAGGAAATGAAGTAAAATCTTCAAGCTGTAATGGCAATGAAACATTAAGATTTTCTTCTTCTTCTACTTTCCCTTTACTACGGTTTTGATCAACATCATTATCCTTATTATCATAATCATGAACTTGCCTTTCTTTATCTTGAAGTTTGTGCTTAGTAACAGAACTTATAGCAGGCCCAGACAACAAGAAGAATTAAAATCTCTCGCAGAGGTGTACTTTTTAAACATAAATCAGTGTTCGCTTGAATATGATTGAGCTCTTTGTATTTTGTTCCCGATGAAGCTACATTACACGCGGCTTCATGACGTTGAGCGTTGTATGCGTTCTTGAACTCTCTTCTACAATGTTTGCATTGAAAAATTGTCCTACATGATATCTCATGACGTCTCTTGTGATAGCTTCGGGAAAATGCTTTTCCACACTCTTCGCAAATATACCTAGAAATAGGTTTTTCTATGACGGACTTTTATCTTCTGCTAACAGATTCTTCTTTAAATCTACTTGACATTTGTTACTCTCTACTTCGATGATGCGAACAGCTTAGCCATTAACAGTAAACTAACACAAAAGCATATAACCAAGGTAGTAACAGTAAGGTTTACTGTAAGCCCATCAAGATGGCAAGAGTGAGGTTAGCAATGTTCTGTTGTTGGATTTTAAATTCCGCACTATAACATGCATAAGGTGGCAGCCTTGAGGTTTACCGCCGTCAAGATGGCAGCAGTGAGGTTAGCGACGCTCTATTGTCCTTCAAAGTGAGGTTAGGGTCCGTCAAGAAGACAGCTGTCAAAAAAGCCTGTGGCTTTGTTCACTAAACAAGAGCACGTGGCTGTGACGTCATGGTCACGTGGTATGCTATGTCAGCATGCTACGTTCAACGGCTACACCTACGTAGTTAACACTCTGCTATGTTCACAAGATTTCTTACACATAACTATTCTTTATGCTTTAAGTTCGTGTACATAGGTTATGTTAAGATAGCAGCAGAAACAAGCGATGGTTACACGCTCTAATAGAAGATGCATACATTATCAACAGGTGGTGTGTACACGCTTTTAAACCTTGCTATTCTTACCGCTGCCATGTTCACAAGATTTTTAAACATCGCTATTCTTTGTACTTTAAGTTCATGCAAATAGGCCATCTAAGATAGCAGCACAAACACATGCGAACTTTGTACACTCTAGTGGAATAAGTTTAGTACTGCGTGCATCATGGATACATGATGTGCACACGCATTTCAACATGGCTCTACTTAATGCTGCTGCTATGTTTACAAGATTTTTGTACATTGCTATTCTTTATGCTTTAATTTCGTGCACACACAAGCGATTCTCGTACGCTCTAGTAGAAGAAGTTTACTACGATAGTCGATACATACATTATCGATAGGTGATGTGTACACGCTTCTTTGTGCTTTAAGTTCGTGCACATGGGTTAAGGATACACAAAAGCGATTGCTGCATGCTCTAGCGGAGGAAGCCTAGTACGATAGTCGATGCATGTAAAATCGATAGGTTATTTTTTTATGCTAAGATAGCAGCACACTTACACGATTTTAGCACAATCTAGTGGAAAAAGTTTAGTATGATAGTCGTTTCATGCAAAATCATTAGGTAATGTGTACACGCTTTGAAACATGGCTATTCTTTGTACTTTAAGTTCATGCGCATAGGTTAGCCTAAGACAGCAGCACAATCTAGCGTAAGAAGTTTAGTACGAGAGTCGATGCATGCAAAATTAATAAGCAATGTGTACACGCTTTGAAACATGGTTATTCCTTGTAGGTTAGGCAAAGATATCAGCACAACCTAGCGTAAGAAGTTTAGTACGAGAAGCGATGAATGCAAAATCATTAGGTAATGTGTACACGCTTTGAAAAACCGCTATTCTTTGTACTTTAAGTTCATGCGCATAGGTTATGCTAAGATAGCAGCACAATCATGAGGAATAACTTTAGTACGAGATTCGATGCATACAAACTCAATACGTAATGTGTATACACTTTGAAACATGGCTATTTTTTGTACTTTAAGTTCATGTGTATAAATTATGCTAAGATAGCAGCACAATCCAGCGGAAGAAGTTTAGTACGAGAGTCGATGCATGCAACATCGATATTTAATCTGTACGCGCTTTGAAACATGCCTATTCTTTGTACTGTAAGTTCATACTTATAGGTTATGCTAAGATAGCAGCACGATCTAGCGGAAGAAATTTAGTACGAGGGTCGATGCATGTAAAATCGACAGGTAATGTGTACACGCTTTGAAACATGGCTATTTATACTGCTGCTCTGTTCCCAAGATTTTTAAACATAGCTAATCCTAATGCTGCTCTTAACGGCGTAGAGCTAAGGATTGACTACGTGACCGTGACGTCACAGCCACGTGCTCTTGTTTAGTAAACAAAGCCACACGCTTTTTTGACAGCTGTCTTCTTGACGGACCCTAACCGCACTTTGAAGGGCAATAGAGCGTCGCTAAACTCACTGCTGCCATCTTGACGGTGGTAAACCTCAAGGCTGCCACCTTATGCATGTTATAGTGCGGAATTTAAAATCCAACAACAGAACATTGCTAACCTCACTCTTGCCATCTTGATGGGCTTACAGTAAACCTTACTGTTGCTACCTTGGTTATACGCTTTTGTGTTAGTTTACTGTTAATGGCTAAGCTGTTCGCATCAACGAAGTAGAGAGTAACAAATGTCAAGTAGATTTAAAGAAGAATCTGTTAGCAGAAGATAAAAGTCCGTCATAGAAAAACCTATTTCTAGGTATATTTGCGAAGAGTGTGGAAAAGCATTTTCCTGAAGCTATCACAAGAGACGCCATGAGATATCATGTAGGACAATTTTTCAATGCAAACATTGTAGAAGAGAGTTCAAGAACGCATACAACGCTCAACGTCATGAAGCCGCGTGTAATGTAGCTTCATCGGGAACAAAATACAAAGAGCTCAACCATATTCAAGCGAACACTGATTTATGTTTAAAAAGTACACCTCTGCGAGAGATTTTAATTCTTCTTCTTGTCTGGGCCTGCTATAAGTTCTGTTACTAAGCACAAACTTCAAGATAAAGAAAGGCAAGTTCATGATTATGATAATAAGGATAATGATGTTGATCAAAACCGTAGTAAAGGGAAAGTAGAAGAAGAAGAAAATCTTAATGTTTCATTGCCATAACAGCTTGATGATTTTACTTCATTTCCTAAGCCTACTACACGTTCTGTCGCAGTGCAAACATCTCAAGAAGAGATGCAAGGTAAAGAAGAAGGAAATTTCAACGCATCATCGCTATCGAAACAAGTTAAGTTTGTACCTAGAAACGCTACTGCTGAAGCACGTATTACATCAAAACAAGTCCCTGCACATCAACTGTCTGCATATAGACTCAAAGTTCACAACGAGCCTCTGTTACCCTATGTAGATATAAGCTACTCTAAAGACCCCAACGTACTGGTAAAACGTTTACAACTGCTAAGAGCCTATCATGATGCTGGTTACACACAGTACAAAGAAGGTATTTTTGAAATTGATCACGAATTACGTCGTGTAGGTACTATTAAGTAAGCGCTTACCCTCACCTGTCATCCATCTGTAGAATATAGTCGATCGAGTAGCTATATTCGTATAGATTATTTCCCAACATTCTCCGTTCCTTAGGGTGTTATCTCCGCCTCTAGTTGTAAAGCCTGTCTCAAGCCCGGATAAAAAGAGGAGAGGCACCCTAGCCCTATAGACCTTTAGCCCTTTAGCCATTTTGCCCATTAGCCCTTTAGCCTATTAGCCCTACAAGGAATGTGAGGTAATCTAATCTTCTTAGAAGAAAGGTATCCCCTGACATGTTCTAAACACATGTTGTATCGAGTACAGTGTTCTATTTTAGTCTTGATCACTTATTTAGTGTTCTAAACACTTCAATCAATGTTGCGATCACATGATAAAGTTAACGGCATAGAGTGCAGTGTTCGATTCTAGTCTTGTTATGTTTCTTTTGTGACTTTCAAGTCTAAACATGCATAATGACGTCATCACTGCAGCACGTGCTTACTCTAGCTGTCCCGTTGCATGTTTAAACTTGTTCGATAGAGCTATGCCTTGATATAAGAGGAGGCCTTAACAGCTTATGTATAGCCGCTATTGTTTAAAGATAGCTTCTGTTAAGAAAAAACACGTAGAATTTTTCAAATTACCCGCCACCACATTTCAAAGGTATGAGGTTTAGTGCTATAAAGATACCTGCACGATGCAAAGCTAGCTTTCTTCATCAGAGCAGCCACCATCTTGTGTGAGCACCTCTAGGCCGTATCATAAGGAGCTTTGTATAGTCACCGTCTTGTCGCTGCTACCTTGCGCAAGCACCCCTTAGGAGTCTCATAAGAGCAGCAGCCATCTTGTGCAAGCGCTCTTAAGCTGTCTCATAAGAAGCTATGTATAGCCGCCATCTTGTAGAATTACATAGCTGCCAATGCCGAAGGACCTAAGTACGAATCGAACCGTCGATATCATCATTAGACTATGTTTTTCTTATGCTATCATGTTCCTCATACTGCAAACCTAGGTATTAGGTGGAAAAATTTTGTCCGTTTTGCTCTACGATGCACCGTTTTCGAGATATTTAACATTTTGCATTGAGGCCCCAAATTTAATGAATCGAACCTGCTCGGCACGTTATAATCTCTACCATAGCTACACCTGATCATGTTACGAAATCTTGATTCAATACAAGCTAAAACAGAGCGAATGCCAAATGGCCTAAGTAGGAACCGAACCGTTGTGATCATCATTAGACTATGTTTTTCTTATGCTATCATGTTCCTCATTTTGCGAACCGAGGTATTGGGCAGAAACAATTTGTCCGTTTCACAATGCGATGCACCGTTTTCGAGATATTTAACATTTTGCATTTAAGCCCCAAATTTAATTAATCGAACTAGCACGACACGTTAGCCTCTAAGCTAGCTTTCTTCATAAGAGCAGCAGCCAGCTTGCGCATGCACCCTTAAGGTGTCTCATAAGGAGTCATGTATAGCCGGCATCTTGCGTCCGCCATCTTGAGCAAGCATTCTTAGGGTGTCTCTAGCCACCTTGTGCAAGGACCCTTAAGCCGCCTCATAAGAGCAACCGCCATCTTGCGCAAGAATCCCTAGGGCGTCTCATAAGGAGCCTTGTATAACCGCCATCTTGCGCAAGCATCCCAAGGGTGTCTCATAAGAACATATGTATAGCGGCCATCTTGCATAAGCACCTTTAAGGAGTCATGTATAGCCACCATCTTGTGCAATTAGCGTCGAGAGATGGCTGCTGTAGAATTTTTCCTTTTAAATTATCCGCCACCATATTTCAAAGGTATGTACCTAAAGAGTGTAGCACTGAGGTTTGCGATGTAAGATGGATGATGACAGCTGACAAAAAGCGCGTGAGTTTGTTTACTAAACAAGAGCACGTGGAATTTTTCAATTTGCCGCCACCACTTTTCAAAGGTATCTAGCTACAAATGGCAGCACGGTGCTCTCTTGATTAAAGATGGCGGATGACAGCTAACAGAACTTTTCAAATTACCCGCTACTACATGTCATAAAGAGGGCAGCACGGTGCTCTGTGGATTAAAGATGGCGGATGACAGCTGACGAAATTGCCCGCATCATAGCAGCACAGTATTCTTTTGATTAAAGATGGCGGATGACAGCTGTCAAAAAAGCACTTAGCTTTGTTTCCAAACAAGAGCACATAGAATTTTTCAAATTGCCGCGACCACATTTCAAATGTATCTACCTAAAGAGTGCAGCACTGAGGTTTGTGATGCAAGATGGCGGATGACAGCTGTCAGAAAAAAAGCACGTGAGTTTGTTTCCAAACAAGAGCACGTGGAATTTGCCACCGCCACAAAGAGGGCAGCACGGTGCTCTCTTGATTAAAGATGGCTGCTGTCACGTGGAATTGCCTGCCACCACATTTCAAAGGTATCTAGCTAAAGAGGGCAGCACGATGCTTTCTGGATTAAAGATGGCTGCTGTCAAAGAGCATTTCTCAAATTATCCGCCACCACATTTCAAGGGTAAGTAGCTAAAGAGGGCAGCACTGTGCTCTATGGATTAAAGATGGCGGATGACAGCTGTCAAAGAAGCACGGGGATTTGTTTACCGATTCAAATCACGCGCTAGTGAGGTTAAGTTGGTAGCACTAATGTTTAGGCCCGTTAAGATGGCAGCACTGCGGATGACGGGTGACGAATTTGCAGCTACTGCGATAAAGAGGGCCGCACGGTGCTCTCTTGATTAAAGATGGCGGATGACAGCTGTCAAAAAAGCACGTGGATTTGTTCACCGATTCAAATCTCGCGCTAGTTAGATTAAGTTGGTAGCACTAAAGTTTAGGCCCGTCAAGATGGCAGCACTGAGGTTAGCGATGCGTTGTTGTCTGTCAAAAAGCACGTGGCTGTCAAAAAGCACGTGGATTTGTTTACCGATTCAAATCTCGCGCTAGTTAGGTTAAGTTGGTACCAGTAAGGTTTAGGCCCATCAAGATGGCAGTACTGAGGTTAGCGATGTGTTGTTGTCTGTCAAAAAGCACGTGGCTGTCAAAAAGCACGTGGATTTGTTTACAAATTCAAATCTCGCGCCAAAATTCAAATCTCCCCGCAAAATTAAAATTTCCCGCGGGAGGAGGAAGCCTCTCCCGAGAGCCGGAGGAGGAGGCCGCAGAATCATCCAATTATACTACTTTAACGTGAATGTCTTTCGAAGCCATAATACCATGAGCCTTCAGTAGAGCTAACCATATAAACGTTACTATCTATTAACATTGTAACAATTTTTAGTAAATGACGCATTCACAAAATCTGATCCTCTGTGTTCTGAAAGCGCACTGGTTTTAACCCAAACCTCGAGCCTCCTTTCCAATATACCAGTAACAATCTTGCCTCGATAGTTGCTGTAGGCCTTCCTATTCTCTTGCTAACGATAGGCACATTTACTGTTCTGATAATCATAAGGTACCTGACCCAAATTCCATGCTAACCCTATAGCATAATGACGTCACATCAACCCTATTGTTTCAAGTTATCACTTGATTAACTTTGTAAATTAATGAACGTATGATGTCAGATAGAGAATTAAAACATATTTTCTCAGCGGTACTCATGGCAACTAATCATCCAATGATATGAAGGATGTGTGGTCATAGAGCAGTCCAGACTGCTCAAAATACAGTATATTGGTAGATGTTAGTTAACTCACAAGCATTTATAAGTATTTGAAAGATGTGAGGGAGTGCAATAACAGCTATATTTTAACAGCAACGCATACTATGTACGGTCCAAAGATGATAGCCCTAAAGATTTCTATCGTCACAGGCACTCGTAGCACAAGATGTTACCTTCCTTTATAAAGTCTGAACCAATGGAGTCAAATCCATCTGCTTTTCTCTGGGAACTTCTTTATTGGAAGCAAGCGGAGTACACGAAGACAGACATATTGATACACGGGCGTGCTTTGTGAGGCATGCTGCGGCCCCGCGTACGTGAAGGCCATTTAGAGAATGAACCCCGCTACATATGCGCGACGTGAAGGATTTATATGTTCCTTCGTTCGTTCCTTAAAAGACTGCCATTACTTAAGAACGTACTTTTAGAGCTTCTTAAATAAAGATAAGGTTCTGAACAGACTCCCCTCACTGCACTTTCAATCTTGCTGCCTCGTACGGTATCGAATCTCCGTTAAGACAGTGTGTCCACGTGAGCGTACACTTCACTCCGCGTGGTGACCTTGATTGTTTACCACGAGGCCCGTAGCTGACACTTACTTGTACCAGGCTCCTCAGTCTATCCGACCTTTCTTGGTCAGCACTTCTTCTCTTCCAGCCCCGACGCCTTTAGGTTTGTCAGGTCTTTTATGTTCTTCGTGCTCCTTCCCTTTCCGTTTACTTTCATTCTTCGACCTCCTCCTTCTTTTCTCTAATTAGAGTGCTGTTGTACAACCATCACCATCTCTTCCCTACCTTACAGACTCCTCGTCGGGTACACTGCACATATAAATACTTATCAAGCACAAGCTCTGCACTTTCCTTGAATGTTCTATTTTACTCTATTAACTAAACTGATTTTTTGTAGTTTTTTTTTTGTGAACACTATTAGGGTGTTGTAGCATGAAAATATAGTACGACTAACTAGTACTGTATATACATTATCGTATTGCCTTATTGTCGTGTAAACGTTGTGTACCATCCTAGACAATATTTCTTCGCTTTCACGTATTTGCACAGGGTAAGTTATTTTAATACTTTCCTTTTCATTATTTCATAAACAATGGCTAAGGAGTGCAAGTGTAGAAACACTGTGTGTGGCCAAACATGAAGGAGTATGAGGGAAGATTGGAGAGCTTACCGTAGGTGTAAAAGAGAGATGGGAAGGAAAGGGGGGATCATAAAAGACAGGCGGTCTAATTCAGGGCAAGTTCTGAGAAATCGCTTTGAGACACTGCAGTTAGAACAACAGAGGGAAGACGGGCAACAGGGAACAGTTGCTGATAACTGTGGAGGCAGGAGGAAAGGAAAATATATTGATCATGATGGTTCTATAGGTGAAGTAATTTTTAAAATCGGATAAGTAGTTTTTGAGCCTATTCTTTACAAACAAACAAATTTTTCCTCTTTACAATATTAGTATAGAAGTATAGATAATCAGGTATGTGGGAAACGATGCTGTGGAAAGGAACGTGATTTTAGCGGGAGACCTCAATTTATCGAATTTGGGAAGGTAATGCGAATGACAGGAAACATGACCAACAAATGGCAAATAAGTTAATATGGGAAGGACAGCTGTTTCAGAAAGTGATGGAAGCAACTCGGGGGAATAATATTCTGGCTGTGGTGCTAGTAAAACTAGATGAGCTCTGTAGAGAAATCGAAGTAATAGATGGTATTAGTGATCACGAAGCTGTTTTTGTCGTACTTAAAAATAAATGTGATAGAAAGGAAGGTCTTGAGAGTAGGACTATTAGACAGTACCACATGGCTGATAAAACTGACATTAGGGAATTTTTAATAAGTAACTATGATTGATGGAAAACGGTAAATAAAAATGAAAACAGACTCTGGGATGGGTTTAAAGCAATTGTTGCGCAGTATGGAAAAACGTTTGTACTTTTAAAGGTGGTAAGGAATGATAAATACTCACTCTATTACAACAGAGAATAAAGAGACTAATAAAGAGGTGCAAGTTGGAAAACAATTAGAGTTAGAAATGGCTGTTGAAGTAAGGATAAATTGAAGGAACTTGCTAGGAAATTGAATCTAGCAAAGAAGTCAGCTAAGGATAACATGATGACAAGCATAATTCGCAGTCATACAAATTTCTGTGAAAAATGGAAGGGTATGCATAGGAACTTTAAGGAAGAAACAGGTTCAAAGGAGGGCATTACAGGAATCATTAATGAACAAGGGGAGTGTGTATGTGAGGATCTTCAAAAGACAGAAGTATGTAAAGATTGTTGGTTACAAGGATAATGTCCAGATAGAGGAGGTGACTAATGCTGAAGAAGTATTAACATTTACCGATCATTATTCATTCATTCATATCCTACAGGCAAGGCCTTATCCCTTCAACCACATTTGTCTCTCCTCTGCTGAGCGTTTCAGGTCAATTTATTTTTCAAATTCAGCCTGTCCATCACGGAATCCAGATGCTTCTTCCTCAGCCTTCCTCTTCCCTTCTTACCCAGAACTTTTCCTTTCATCATAGCCGTGAGGAATGTGTTATGTCGAAGTGTGTGCCCAAGGATTTTGATTTTATTATTTTCTACAGTGTTGATGAATTCCGTTGTTTCGTCTATTTCCTTAAGGACCCTATTGTTTGACTTTTTCTCTGTCCAACTAATTTTCAGCATCCTCCTCAATACCCGCATTTCCATTGCTTCCAGGCGTTTTATATCCCGTTTTGCTAAGACCGATGCTAACGACATTAAAAAAGATACAAAGGTTGGAAACTAGGAAAGCAGCTGGAATTGGCGAGATTTTTGGGGATATAGTAAAGACAATGGGTTAAGATATAGTACCGTATCTGAAGCACTTGTTTGATTTTATTGTTTGAATGAAGGATGTATACCAAATGAATGGAGAGGTGCTATAGTAGCCCCCTCTATTATAAAGGAGTGATAGGCATAAAGCTGAAAATTAGAGGTAAGTAAGTTTGACATGCATTGCGTGTAAGCTTTTGGAACGCATTCTTTTTTATTATATTGGACATGTTTGCGAAATGGTTCGATAGAAGGCAGTTCGGTTTTAGGAAATCCACTGAAGCTCAACTTGTAGCATTCCAGCGAGATATAACAGATACCTTGGATTCAGGAGGTCAAATGGACTGTATCGGGATTGACCTATCTGAGGGATTGTATGGGGTGGATCATGGGAGACCACGGCAAATATGAGTGCAATTGGATTAGACAAAGGAGTGACCGAATGGGTGGCTATATTTCTAGAAAATGGAACTCAGAGAATGAAAGTAGGCAAGCTTTATCTGACCCTGTAATATGTAAGAGGGGAATTGGGCTTATGCCGTGTAAAGAAAATAAAGTGAAATTCTTGACGTTTTGCAGAGAACTTTACTCGACGTTATCACAAGGAAATCTCGACTGTGCACGTGAGTGTGTGCATTTAGCTCCTCGCACAGTAGATATGATGTACACTATTCCAACTGTCACTAATCAGGCTCCGAAAACTGTGGACTCAGCACTATTATCGGTCATTTTGGACATATTCTTGTTCGCCCCTTCTGAACTTCTATGCCGGTATAGGCTGAACTTTGACTCAAACTGCATCCAAAATGTCACAATCACTTCATTGACCCCGAAAGTCACAGAATCGATACCTGTATCGGTAGTTTTTTTTATTTTTAGATATCAATCCCTCCCCTACGGGTGCTAGTGGTATCTTACCGCAACAATATTTTATTAGGTAGTGAGTCACGTGTGTACGAAGTTTGGTTAAGAGCTATGCTGGACATAGACACCTTCATCCGTAATTTCTGCCTTTTTCGACATTTCTTTCTTTCAACCCTTCTCATCTTGCATGCCGACGGTGGATAAACTTGGACTTAAACGACATCCAGAGAGCCAATATTAATCTCAGCAACCCCGGAAACTATGGACTATGCGTTATTGTTGGTCGTTTTATATCATTGTTATATTTCACCCCTGTCCACCCCTCGCCCCTACGGCTTCGAGTGGTATCTTTCTTCACATAGCAAGTCGCAAGTGTACCAAGCTTGGTAGAAATTGCTCCAGTGGCTTAGGAGGAGATGTGGAAAGATACTTCATAAAACATGGCGGCGTGTTCCCATCGTCCTATTAGAGCATTTCTTAGCAAAATGGCACGGTAAAGAGTAATTCGCTGTCGTCAAGTGAAGATCGATCCAGATCTTGGTGCGGCCTTGTAATTAAATTTGTTATAAAAAAGTACTCATCATTACCAAGATATTCGGCATCAAGGATGAAGCGAACAACGTACTCCGGATGCCGAATGCAATCCTTGGACGTTGGAACACGCATTTTCGCAAGGCCTGCAACGAAGAATTCCCGCATCCTCCAATACACAGTGAAATACCAATCTTAGGACCGGTCCCAGTATAACTTCTTCGCAAGTTTGGGAGGTTATGCAGAAGATGAGACCTGAAAAGGCCAACGGACCTGACGACATTCCAGAACAAGTATGGAAAATGCTTGGTCAACAAGGTGCTGAGTTGATTGCAACTTTGTTCAACCAGTTTATCATAGAAGAATTGCTACCATCGTCCTGGTCAACAAGCATTACTATGCCATTTGGAGGGGCAAGGGCGACGTCAATGATTGTGTAAACCATCGGCCTATTCGCCTACTATGTCATGCCGTGAAACTCTTCGAACACATCATACATCGGGAGTATTATCAACGTCACGCCGAGCCAGTGTGGCTTTGTGAAAGGATGTGGAACGATTGATTCCATTCATGCAGTTCGGTTGCTTATGGAAGGATACCACGAAAATAACAACAGGCCACTCCACATTGCCTTCCTAGATCTTAAAAACACCTTTGACTCCTTTCCTCATGAAATGATTTGGCATGCACTTAGACCACGCGGCGTTCCTGAAGAGTATGTCCGATAGATAAATATGCTCTAGCAAAGCTCTACCTGCGCCGTCCGATGCTCTGCTGGAATTTCACCGCCATTCTCCATTCGCGTTGTGTCCACCAAGGGTCGGCCCTGCCACCTCTCCTCTTGATTTTGTGTATAGACACAGTCACCTTTGATATCCAATCTTACCCCACCCCATGGTCACTCCTGTATGCTTACGATGTCCTACTGGCTGCTGAGGAGCGTCAACAGATTCAAGAGCAGGACGAGAAGTGGAACGAAAACTAAGAGCGCATGCACTTTGATGAACACCAAGAAAACTGAGTACATGGGCTACGGTCCACAGACAAATGGAGCCATTCAGATAGATGACCAAGATCTCATTAATGTAGAACAATTGAAGTACCTTGGTCAGCACTGAGTGTCACACTATTCCAGACGTCCGTGCACAAGTAAATGCGGCCTGGATGAAGTGGCGGAAAACTACTGGTGTTCTCTGCGATCATCGGATACCAATCCACCTAAAGTCCAATGTTTACAGGACTGTTGTTCACCCAGTCGCTCTGCATCGCTCTGAATGCTGGCCAGAAACAATCAAGCACTTCATGTCATGGAGATGCGCATGGTTTGCTGGTCACTTGGACTGACCCGGCTAGACCATGTCACCAACATAGAAATCCCGACAATCATAGAAGATTTCCCTATCGTAGACAAGATGCGTGAGACCTTACTACGGTGGTATACGCAGAGAAGTTTCATCTATTGTACAGACGGCACTTCGCATAGGCCACGTGGTCGGCCCAGAAAACGCTGGCTTGATCGCCTTCAAGAAGACAAGCGCTATGTCCATCTTGTTCCAAATGAGAACCAAGTGGAGATTGGCTTGCGAGCAGCGGACCCTGATCCACTGCGGGACAAACACTAAGTAGATGATGATGATGTTGACTCATCATAAACTACCGAACAGATTTCGTTCAAACTACTTCCTAAACCCTCTGAGGAGTAATAAGAACAAATTGTGAAATTTTCAGCTAAATCGGTCGAATAGTTTTTAAGTCCAGTCGAGAAGAACAAAGAAATATTCATTTCCAAATATTAGAAGAAGATATACTGCAGACTATCACACTTTAAGGAACATACTATTTTCTGAATAGATCTTGAAATTTTGTTCAGGAACTTGAGTATAATCCTGCAATTGCTCAGAACTATTGATTTCCGATGTCTCTATTCAGACAGATTGACAGCTGACGCTTCTTCAAAGACTATTTCATGTTGCTATGCACCAGATCTCTTGCTGCAATCACAACTGATACCATGGTTACTTGATCAACTCGCCATTGATCTGTAACATTCTGTGCTGCCACTTGATATTTCGACTGCATATAGGGCACTAAAATTGACCATCCAAACATATTTGGCAATGCGGACCATAAAGTCTGTCATGTACCACATTTTTTGTCCCCATATCGCTTGTATCTGTTTTTTTCTAATTGTCAGCAGCTTGTACCTGGGGCCACACCGAAACGCTGGACACGAGCGAGCAGTTGGTGGCAGGCAAGTGATCTAATGCTCTTATTCTTGACAGAAAACCTATAATGCTATTTTCGTATAGCGATATTGTTGTTTGAGTGATCAGTCCATAGACTGGTTTGATGCAGATCTTCATGCCACCCTATCCTGGGATAACCTTTTCATTTCTACATAACAGCTGCATCCTACATCTGCTCTAATCTCCTTGTGATATTCATACCTTAGTCTACCCCTACTGTTCTTACCGCCTACACTTCTATAAAAAAAACAACTGCATAAGTCCTGCGTGTCTTAAGATGTGTCGTATTATTATTCTATTTCTTCTTTTGGTTAAATTTAGCCAAATCGATTTCCTCTCACCAATTCTCTTCATTCGTGATTCGATCTCTTCAACTCACCTTCAGCATTATTCTGAAAAAGAAAAACACATTTCAAACGCTTCTATTGTCTTTCCTTCTGAGCTAGTTATCGTCCATGTTTCACTTACATACAATGCCACGCTCTAGATGAAAATCTTCAGAAATATCTTTCTAATTCCCGTATCAATATTCGAAGTTAACAAATTTCTTTTCTTAAGAAAGACCGTTCTTGCTTGTGCTAATCTGAATTTTATGTCCCCTTTACTTCTTCCATCGTTAGCTATTTTACTGCCCAAGTAACAATAGTTATCTACTTCCTTTAAGACTTCATTTCCTAATCCAGCATTTCCCGCATCACCTGACTTTGTTCGACTGCACCCCATTACTGTTGGTTGAGACTTATCTTGTATTCCTCATCCAAGACTCAGTCCACACCATCCAGCAGCTCCAGATCTTCTGCAGTCTCAGATAAGATAACAATATCATCGGCAAATCTTAGGGTTTTGATTCCTTCTCCTTGAACTGTGACTCCCTTTCCAAATTCCTCTTTGACATACACATTGAGAAGGAGAGGAGCCAAACTGCATCCATGCCTCACTCCTTTCTGTATTGCTGCTTCTTTTTAAAACGCTCGATTATGATCACTGCAAACTGATTTTTATACAGATTGTAGATAATTCTTCGTTTTCGGTATCTGATGCCGATCACCTTCAGAATCTCAAATAGCTTGGTCCAATCAACATTATCAAATCAGACGTAAGGTGAGGATAGCTTCACCTATTCCTACATTTCTTCTGAAACCAAGCCAATCTTCTCCCAATTCAGTTTCAACTTGTCTTTTCATTCTTCTGTAAATAATACGTGTTAAAATTTAGCAGGCATGAGATACTAATGGTGCGGTAGTTTTCACACTTGCCAGCACCGCCTTTCTAGGGAATAGGTAGGTTATAACAGCATTCTGCCTACAATCGTATGGCACTTCTCCTGTCTCATACATTTTACACACTAAATGGAATAACCTCACCATGCTATGCGGATTTAAAAATGAATGATTTTGATGCAACCGCAATTAAGTGCGTAATTATGAGGCAATGACGGGGTGGCGACCTCGACATGATATTTGTCACAGGAAAGTACGTTTCGTGTAAATAAAATACGCATATTTTGATAACATAACACTTCTGTATAACAACATTGAGACATTTGGTCACAATTACTTTTAATATCATAGTGTGTACAAATTATGTTATTTAGAAGAAATATATATACTTATATATATATATATATATACATACATACTTATATATACTTATGTTATGTCACTTCACCGCAAGGCAATGAGCTGAGTCTGGCATTGCTCTAGTTAGTTGTGCCAGGCTTCTCCTGTCTGACCTCCCTTGTTCAACTCAACCATGTATGGCGATCGACAGTTGCCTGTCTCATGGATCTGTGGATAGTGGACTGAGCTCTCCTGGTCAGTCTTTTAACATGCCATTAAGGTAAAAAAGAGAAATAATAATGGAGCAGTCTTCGTCACGAGACTCAGGCATGCTGGGGATGGACCAACTGGTTGACTCGAACAGATGAAACGCTTCATATCTCTTTCCAACAAACTGTGGAGAAGAATAGCTTGCAGGTTTCGTGTTACACGCTCCAGGCTGAGTGTGCTCAGGCACCCACATTGGCTCTGCGGGGTATCTGCTCTTCTGCACAGGCCTCAATGGCCATGGGACGGATACGAGCAGTGGTGGTGATGATTATTGCTTTAAGAGGAAGTTCATCCACTAATCTCTTGGAAAATGGAACAGGTCCTACGCTTCCCAGAATGAAGGTATCAGCAAAAGACACGAAGACAAGTCACACTGATATCCACGATCAATCAAGGCGGGCAGCCCACGGCTGGTTTGAGATGAATGCTACTTCAAAAACGTGTTATTGACAAACAGAACTCGGGGATACGATAACCTTCTTCGTTACGATTTCCAAAGATCTGACCATCATGACACGGGCTCGAACTTGGAAGCGTGGGTTGGCGACCGCGGGGCCGTTAGCTGAGTCGTAGTTTGCATCCACTTACCTGAGCCATGTTCGTCACTTTCGTCTATTCTACCTGACCTCCCTTGGTCAGGACGAAATTCCAGGACTCAGCTAAAGGCCCCGTGATGGCCAACCCACGCTGGTAAGTTGAGAGTCCATGGGGCCCCTTTCAGTCGCCTCTTACGACAGGCAGGGGATACCGTAGGTGAGTATTCTAGCACCTCCACCCAAAGTGGCGATACACAGGGTTACATAGCTTATTCCTATCGAATAGCACAAAGCGGTGTGCTCAACGCTTAACGTCCCCATGCGACAGACGAATTATGATCACTACCATCATATGCTCTCACTCTATATGAACCTGTGGTAAGGTGTGTGATTGTATCCAGTCTTTTGGCAATCATATCTCTTCAAAATAATAATAATAATAATAATAATAATAATAATAATAATAATAATAATAATCTTATTACCTTATCTTCCTCTGTTCGTCAATTTCGACGTTCCGTATTACTGTAAGTCTACAAGATAGTAGAACAAATTAGTTACAATCCTGTCGGCCAACATTCTGATTCTGATTTCTTTTTCTGCAACAGCATTCGAAGCGGCTACGATAAAGACTTGGCCACACACTGAAATTGAAACCACTACTATAATTGCGTTCAACTCCCCAATGAGAGGTCTTGATTGTGCGCACGTCAATCAACTACCGTGTCCAGGTATTTCAATAACTCTCCTTCTAGGCTGGATGTGTATCAGTTTGGAAAACTAAACCAGATCCATGATTGGCACAGTTTTAATTAAATTTGTTGGGAAAATACGGAGTGTGAAATGTTCTACATCCCCACATCGTACGACAAGGAGTGTGGAATGCACATTCTTCTACGTTTGAAAAAGCTGAATCGCTCTGCCAAGTTTGAACTCCTGATTTTGAGGTCCACACCACTGAACTAGAGAGCGAGTTGCGAATCATTCAGGTGTTTATGTAACTGCAGCAGTAATGCCAAGAGGCAGCACATACCAGACTGAACAAACTCGCCTGTCTGCTAGAGGCGAAACATACCAGAGAAAACAAACCCGCCTGTCTGCTAGAGCCGACACATACCAGAGTGAACAAACCCGCCTGTCCGCTAGAGACGGAACATACCAGAGTGAACAGACTCACCTGTCTGCTAGAGGCGGCACATACCAGACTGAACAAACACATCTGTCTGCTAGAGGAGACACATACCAGAGTGGACAAACCCATCTCTCTGCTAGAGGCAGCATATACCAGAGTGAACAAACCCGCCTGTCTGCCAGAAGCAGCACATACCAGAGTGAACTAACCCGCCTGTCTGCTAGAGGCGGCACATGCCAGAGTAAACAAACCCGCCTGTCTACTAGAGGCGGCACATACCATACTGAACAAATCCACCTGTCTGCTAGAGGCAGCATATAAGAGAGTGAACAAATCCACCTGTCTGCTAGAGGCGACACATACCAGAGTGAACAAACCCGTCTGTCTGCTAGAGGCGACACATACCAGAGTGAACAAATCCACCTGTCTGCTAGAGGCGACACATACCAGAGTGAACAAACCCGCCTGTCTGCTAGAGGCGACACATAGCAGGGTGAACAAACCCGCCTGTCTGCTAGAGGCGGCACATACCATACTGAAAAAACCCGCCTGTCTGCTAGAGGCGGCACATACAAGAGTAAACAAACCCGCCTGTCTGCTAGAGGCGGCACATACAAGAGTAAACAAACCCGCCTGTCTGCTAGAGGCGGCACATACCAGAGTAAACAAACCCGCCTGTCTACTAGAGGTGACACATACCAGAGTGAACAAACCCGCCTGTCTGCTAGAGGCGGCATATACCAGAGTGAACAAACCCGCCTGTCTACTAGAGGCGACACATACCAGAGTAAACAAACCCGCCTGTCTACTAGAGGTGACACATACCAGAGTGAACAAACCCGCCTGTCTGCTAGAGGCGGTATATACCAGAGTGAACAAACCCGTCTGTCTGATAGAGGCGACACATACCAGAGTGAACACACCCGTCTGTCTGCTAGAGGCGACACATACCAGAGTGAACAAACCCGTCTGTCTGCTAGAGGCGACACATACCAGAGTGAACAAACCCGCCTGTCTGCTAGAGGCGGCATATACCAGAGTGAACAAACCCGTCTGTCTGCTAGAGGCGACACATACCAGAGTGAACAAACCTGCCTGTCTGCTAGAAGCGACACATAGAAGAATGAACAAACCCACCTGTCTGCTAGAGGCGACACATACCAGAGTGAACAAACCCGTCTGTCTGCTAGAGGCGACACATACCAGAGTGAACAAACCCATCTCTCTGCTAGAGGCAGCATATACCAGAGTGAACAAATCCGCCTGTCTGCCAGAAGCAGCACATACCAGAGTGAACTAACCTGCCTGTCTGCTAGAGGCGGCACATACCAGAGAAAGCAAACCCGTCTGTCTGCTAGAGGCGGCACATACCAGAGCGAACAAACACGTCTGTTTGCTAGAGGCGGTACATACCAGAGTGAACAAACCAGCCCCTCTGTTAGAGGCGACACATACCAGAGTGAACAAACCCGCCTGTCTGCTAGAGGCAGCACATAGCAGAGTGAACAAACCCGCCTGTCTGCTAGAGGCGACACATACCAGAGTGAACAAACCCGCCTGTCTGCTAGAGGCGAAACATACCAGAGAAAACAAACCCGCCTGTCTGCTAGAGGCGACACATGCCAGAGTGAACAAACCCGCCTGTCTGCTAGAGGCGACTGAAATCCTCGCTATTATTGGCCTGTTTGAAATTACCATCATCAGTTTCCTGAACAGTACACGAGGTCACTCAAGTGTGCTTTCTTCCATTAACTAAGAGCTTGTTCCTCATAACAAGACGATAAGAGAGAGGCACTCTTCCTCCACACCAGAGGTGCTCAGCTCGGTGCGCGTTGAGGCTAGCCCTGTGCGGCCCGGCTGACGTGACGTAAATGCGGGCAGGTTACCAGTAATCATACGTCACGGTGAAGCGAGAGAATCATCATTACGAAGGTCTCCTCCTCTACTGAGCGAAATCCTGAACGGGGTACAGTACCTTTTCAAGATATTCCGGTTTGATTTACACTGAGCTCGGTATAAACAGTCAGTATTATTTTCTTACATTTATACATTCAAAGGAAACTAGCACGTTTACATTTTTGTGTTACAATTTACAATTCCTTGGATGGAATTAAAAGGTAAAATTCTTGAATGGAAAAATTCCTGTTAATCATTCAGCAAAAAGTAATATATTTACATACAGTAATTCAACAAGTTTACTGCTTGATTTTACATAGTGTTGTAGTGTTGTTTGAATTTCCCTGTTCACCGAATTAGAAAATAGTATTTAGAACTTATCAGGTGTCCGATGATAACAGCTAGGCTCTTATAGCGATGTAGTTTCATCACGAATGGGTATATATATACTTACAATGCAAATATATCTACCAAACACACGTACAGTACGCCTAACTGATGCTATTACCGGTAAGCATGATTTGATTGTTGGTGAGTTCATCAGATAAATTAAACCGAAGCAACCACAAGCCACGGCTTATCCACATTAACTCTGTATTATATTAGAACTATTTCTAAAGCATCTCTTAAAATGTAATTCATTACAAAAATATTTGATGTTGTGTGCCTCATTAACATATCCGTTCAAAATACATAAATTAACATGAATAACTTATTTCTTACAACGTAATTGAAAATGATGTGGATTTCTGCCATCTTTCTTTCATTATTTTCTGTCTCCATTTTAAACTCGGGTATCGGCGCAGTGATCGAGAGAGACAGGGCGAACTTCGCCCGTGACGTAGCCACAACGTCACTGTGCTTGAGTAGCATACGCTCATCACGTGCCTGTCCGCCCAGCTCTGTTCTCCACCAAAGAGCTCGATAACAAGAAGAAGAATAGGATTACTAATACATGCACGGGGTCTATAATGTCTTTCATTTGAGCCTTACAACTTTTGTGTCCTTAAACTTGTTTTACTTTCGATTTATAGGAAATCTTTACCTCCCCTGTGGGTGGACGAAATGATGTATTATCTTTACCCCTACATGTTCTAAGTGGCTACTAAGAGGGGTAAAACAGAAGAATCTGCACTCGCTCTGTTATCTTCGGACGACAATGACTGATTTTCCGTGTACTGGTGGGAAGTTATTTTTACTGTGACTGCGAACGACAGGTTTTTGCTATCAGAGGTTACACTGTTTATAACCGACAACTTAACGTTTGCTGTTCTACTTCCGTTCCGCTGTTCACTCGGAAAACCGCCATATTGATGGACGTATACCACACCTGTAGTTTTCGTTCGGGAGTTACTCCTAACATATGGCTGCGTAACAGTGCAGTAGTTAAAGTGAAACATATAATATTTCACGCTTTCTGCACAGTCTGCCTTCAGAACCTAAATCAACTACCCTCTATTTCACCGTACCGCATAAGTTATCAATGCGAATGACTTCAGTTCTAGTTAATATTTAGTATTAAACACAATGTGTACATATGATTTTCAAATATAAACATTCACTGTCACTACAGAGTTTCGTGTTTTGCAAAGAGGAACTGTTCTTTGTGTGCAGTCGAACAGGTGATATAGTGAGCAGCAGATTTCACAAACACAGCCCTGTTGAACACCTTTCTTATTACAAATTCGGCGATGAAAGTCGTGAATTGCTCCTCTCGTGTAGAGAAGACGTAGGTCAAAATTGGCTGCTTGTTCTTGGCGGCATTATCATTAAATAATTCTGTGTCCATTTATTCAATTTTCTGGTGACTTTCTGCATGAACCTTTGGTTGCTTGGGTTGGTGTCAGATTATAAGTTGTAAACAGATCTTCTATGACAGAAAATGTTCCTGCTAGATGGTTCGATTTGCTGAAAACTTGCGGAGTGCTCTTTTTATGTATCTGGCTTTAGTTGTGTCCAAATTTTTCAAGTTTCTGTAACAAAAGTGCAACCACACGATGCTACTGGCACAACTTTCAGCCTGAATAAAGATATTGCCTGGCCGAAGCGGTAAAGGCGTACTCGGTTCGCTCGGAAGGACGTAACTTTAAGAAACGAGATTTCCACTTCCGGACATGCACATTGACCTGAGATTTACTCAGCCTACACCAAAAATGAGTGCCAGGTTAACTCCTGGAGGCAGAGGTGGCCGGACGTAGAGCTAACCACTCTACCCCACCAAGTACCGAGTGGAAGCCTTTACCTTCCACCCCTCCAGGGGCCTCCACGGCCTGTACGGTGATGACTTTTCTTTTTGCGTAATGCATTTGAGATTTCGAATCTCCATCGGAGCCTTCATGGCAGCCACTGTTCTACCTACAATGTGCCTTGTCAGAGTGAATCCAGTCACCTGTAAAGTCACCCCTAAATATTTGAATTGACTACTTCAATTGTTTGGTTTCCGCAGGTAAATATATCCATTGATGACAGTTTCTTTCCTTTCATCACCTTCGTCTTACTCTAATTGATATGCATGCCACACTTTTGAGATTGGTCTATTAAGCCCTTGCTGTCGCTCTGCATAACCATATCATCTGCATATAAGTACATATTCAAATCTCCAGTTACTATGCTTTGTACTACGTTATGTGTGATCATATTAAACATCGTGCCGCTCAGTCTTTTGATTGAAGAAGACCATCATTCACATCCCCTTCCATAATGTTGATTATTAAGTGTCTCTGTATCAATTATAAAGTAATTAAAATCAAACATTATCAAACATTAACGAAATGTTGCACAAGTTCCATTGTATACAGTAAGTAAATAAATCCTTCCTGTCCAAGTAGAGCCGTACGATAAGCGATATGTGTGTGCTCGCACGCGGAGCAGGCGGCCCAGGCCGGATGCACTCTATTAGCATTGAGCCCCGCCTAGTCTGTGTTGCAAGATCGCAAACTGATCTTCCCGAGCTGCCGACTCCAGCATAAATCACGTCCGACAAACTTCTCTCGTTTTTCAGAACAGTCGATAGCGAGCTCCATCACTTCTTTCTAGCTGTGCGTCAGGTGGCTCTGCTTTGACTGCGTTCATTCGAATCTACCTTCAAATTATTTATCCTTCTATTATACGGCAAAGTAAACCGAATCTCTGCTGGAACATCGAGCATGGGCAGCTGATAAAAACAATCACAAGTCAGCGGTACCATAGCTAGAGACGCCTGCTCCGGAATTACACTTTATACCCTTAAACCTACCTTGTTGAATACCTCCCGAAGGTTGGTCGCATCATCAACAGGCTCACCATCAGGCGTCACTAAAGAGACATATTGGGGGAACGTTGATTTTTATTTTATTTTAGAATTTGTTTTATGTCGCACCGACACAGGTACAGTAGGTCTTATGGCGACGATTGGGTAGAAAGTGGCTATGAGTGGGAAGGAATCGGCCTTGGTACAGCTCCAGCATTTGCCTGGTGTGAAATTGGGAAAGCAAGGAGAAACATATTCAGGGCTGCGACAGTCGGGTTCGAACCCACTATCTCCCGGATACAAGCTCAGAGCTGCGCGCCCCTAACCGCATGGCCAACTCGCCCTATACTAGGGGAGTGAAGGGCTAGGTAGTTTCTCGTTGCTTTCCTCACTAAGCCAGAAGTTGTTCTTTCATATCAATGTTGTGAAGTCCGCTGAAATGTATACATCAACCGACCCGATAAGGGACATTTTCACGCCATTCATAGCTAACGACACTAACATCATTCAGTCACTTTCATGTTGTCAAAGCCAAGTGTAAAACTGGAACAACACATGACAGTAAACAGTAGTCGTCGCAAGGGCACAAAGACGGGCAGTGCTCTAGGTATTGACTTCATGAATTAACCAGCTTACTTCTCGTAGACGGGGTATTCACTAAGCTGCGATCTTCGCACACTCTGGTGCCTACCTAGAACCGGTCGAATGGCCAGCCGAACAGCGCTTAGCCGGAAGGTGCTCTGGAACGCGTGCTTTAACGCATTACTGGAGAACCATCAGAGTTATAAAGAAACTGTAAGTGGCTCTTCCCCTTTTCTACAAACCTGTTTTTAAGTTTTGCCTCTTGTTTTCGTGTAGAGCGCAAAAGAAGTTCAGTGAACACCATTCAGAAAAAAGATAATTATTGCTGACAATCTCTGCATCTCTGAGATACACGGGAACCAAATGTCTTCTCAACTGGTTCAGTAGTTTATCAGTGACTGAGTGAGAAATTAAGATACATCGTCTCATTTCAAAACATACCAAAACTTTTAAAATACTAATAATTTTGCTGTTACCACTTCTTAAAAGAAACTTAGAAGATTATAGCCGTCATTTAGCCCCAGAGAAATTGAGATTTATCAACATTGTCTTGGTCTTCAAGGCTCAGATAACCTGCCCTCCTCCATTTGCTTCACATGATCCCACCACCGTATCTGTTTGATGCGCACAGCTTCATCCGTCGATTTCGTTCCTAACATTAACTCCTCATTTCCACTACCCTCTGGCCACCTGTTTGTACCAGCAATGAGTCTTACTACTTTCGTGTATAATCGTTGCCTACGTTACACACTCACAAGGCCGTTCTGAGAAGCGGCTCGGCGTTGTTTGAGAATTCACCGCTAGATTGCATTGTTTAAAATTGTTAAACCGTACGGTTTTATTAGGCGCGGATACACAATTCATCACACATTAATTGAATTTATATTACACATTTATGGAAACAGAAAAATATTAAGTTCACTTTTCAATAAATAACTACTGTAATAATAAACGTTAAATACCTGTAAATACTCTGCTCCATAATGAGAATCATAATTTTAGCACTTTCCGATTCAGAGGTTTTGACATGGAATTCTTCAAGAAAGCAATGTAATTTGTAACATTTCTTGCATGATTTTCAAGTATTGTTTTGAGGAATTTCGTTACAGTAATGTTAAGTAGTAGCTCCTGATTACATTCCTCACATATACATGTTTGTAAGAATTTATGTACAATGAACACTTTCAATTTTCTAAGTAAGTACCTAGGTACATTATTGCATTTTGCACATATGTATGGCATGCGAAGTGAATTTAAGAATATTTCTCATGAATAAAACGAACTTTCTCGATGGGTAACGTGATGTTCCTCGGTCTTGTGACTAAATTAGAACTGCTGGTATTCATTCCCGAAAGTTGCTGTAGACAGAAGGAACATTGTGCGTTGTCCCCGGCAATTCGACCACGTATCCAGTTCTATTGAGACTGGGCGGGCATTCTAAAAAAAGACAAGTAATAGACGTCTTATACAATAAAATAAAATCATTTCTAGCTGATAGATGAACAACATAGCTACCTTCTATTAGTAAGTCACGTCATTCTAAAATAGCCTTGGGTAGATAATTGGAGTTAATTTTCTGCAACTCTAACTCGGAACGTTGCTGCTTGATGGCATCTAATGTCTTGAAAGTCTTCCTTTCTGCATTACTTGTATCCGACGTATTTATCATGCCAGTTTTCCATGGTACAAGCATGATCTTACACCTTTCCTTCCTAAATGACTGAAAGTCGTCCTTATTAATTTGCTTCAGACCATTTCTGTTTTATCATAGCGTCTGTGGCGTAGTCCTGTTTAATCCTTTCTTCATCCTATATAAAGAACGGTTCTGTACAGAGTTGGTACAATAATCTCGATTACGTGTTCATAGGTACGCATAATATTCGCTCAGGAATCTTGCCGTTATTTCCGCTTAAGTTCTTAGATCGGCTACAGATAGTTTTCCCAAATAATTCTGACAACATAGGTAACTAGGGCTGACTGCAGCATGAATATTGCTCTGATAGATGCAGCTGCTTTCTACCGTATGTGTATTGTCGATACCAAGGTAACTGAAGGAATTAAACATACTAGATATTTACATTTTAAAAGACAAGGAGGACACACAATACTTTGAAGAGCTATCTCCACAATGTTAATTCCCGACAAGTACAGGTCTAAAACTTGTCACATAGCGGAAGAAAGACGGAACAGCTGTGCCCACATTTTTCGGCTTGAACAGAGCTGCATTTCACGGCCTTGTGAGTGTATAACGTAGGCAATGGTATATTACTTCTAAATTATGGATACCGTACCTTCAGTGAACCCAGCTTGCACTCCCATACAGCAAAGTTGGTCTTAAAATAAAATTTTGTAAAGACGATTCCATCCGATGGACCGAGAGCTATATGAGTATAAAAAAAGATAATACAAAATTTGTAAAGTTTTATAGTAATGCTCTAAATCGAGGTCTTTCCAAATTTACCCAAGTTTCACGCAATACGATTGGAATTACAAGTTGCTATTATTTCGTTTATTCTCCGAGTTGAACCGCGTTCTTGTTTTCTGTTCATTCTGTACAGTTATTCGACATTCCAGTATTCTTTGTCAAGGCGACTGAAATACCCTTACTCGATCCGAGGTAATCAGTCTCCCAGGCAGCAACCACACTAACAAGAGTGGTTCCGGCTGTCGTAAGCTGTACGGTTGTACAGTATGTGTCACAGCCAGGTAGTGGGGCTTGCATCTGGAGGCTCGACCTGCGTGTTTATGTATGTCTTAATCTATGTATGATAGACATCCAAGAATTACTGATTTTATGTCCTTCTTCTAAATTCATATTGTTCGGATGTTTCTTGATTTCGGTAGCCTCGTGGATTTTCCTTGGGATTTTCCTTTCCAGAGTTGCAATGTTGCAAAGTTTGGGCTGGGAAGTCTTCGGAGAAAGGAGACAAGGTGCTCGACTAAGTGGTATGTTCCGAGCTTTCAGTGGAGAGATAGCGTGGAATAACATCAGTAGACGAATATGTTTGAGTGATGTTTTTAAAAGTAGGAAATATCACGTTATGAAGATAAAGCTGGAATTCAAGAGGACAAACTGGGGCAAATATTCGTTTATAGGTAGAAGAGTTAGGGATTGGAATAACTTACCAAGGGAGATGTTCAATAAATTTCCAATTTCTTTGCAATCATTTAGGAAAAGGCTAGGAAACAACAGATAGAGTGTCTGCTACTTGGGCGACTTCCCTAAATGCAGATCAGTAGTGATTGATTGATTGATTGATTGATTGATTGATTGATTGACTGATTGATTGACCCCATCAAACGAAAACTGCACATTTTCTCACCTTTAACGAACAGTACTATGGTGCCGATCGAACAGTCCAAATTTCCAGAGCTGGAATGACCAGGCCGCAAGACAGCCGCGAACACTCCTCTGCCATTATTCCTTGAACTGAAATGAAATGGCGTATGGCTTTTAGTGCTGGGAGTGTCCGAGTACATATTCGGCTCGCCAGGTGCAGATCTTTTGATTTGACACCCGTAGGCGACCACACTTCGCGATGAGGATGAAATGATGATGAAGACGACACATACACCCAGCCCCCGTGCCAGCGAACTTAACCAATGATGTTTAAAATTCCCGTTTGACCATTTGACCATGGAGCCGAACATTGCTTGAAGCAAGTACACTGCTCATTTCAGTCATTTCAAGTAGCGTATTTATGAACCAGAGGAAATTTCAGGCAGGGTGTTACTCGGTACGCAGCAGGCCTACAAAAGTTGATCAACAACATTGACCATTGTTTTTTGTGACATACTGTACTTTGTCTTTTCTGTCACCACACATCTCTGCGTTTTGCACCTCACAACAACAACCACCGACAGTTAACACCAATGAGCAATATTTCCATGTCAGCAATGCTCGACGCTGATATAAACTAAGCAACAAAAGTTTGAATTCATCAAAATTCATGCATACTTACCATAGTGGGTGTGGGCGTTAAAATAAAACCCACGGTATCCCCTGCCTGTCGTAACAGGCGACCAATAGGGTCCCAGGGCTCTGAACTTAGGGGTGAGGGTTCGCGACCACGGGAGCTTTAGCTGAGTCCTGGCATTGCTTTCAATTTTGCCAGACTCCTCATCTTAATCTAACCTATCCGACCTCCAGGCCCAGGGGAATCTTCCATATTCACTCCCTTCGTGGCCCTTGTCTTTCTTAGGCCGATACATTCATTTTTCCAAGTGTTGGACCCCTTCCAGTTTTCCTTTCTGATTAGTGTTATATATATTATTGTACTTACTCTTAAAACAGTAATCACCACCACTATTATCATAGTCGGTATGGTAAAACTGACATAAATGATCGTAAATTTAATTATATATAACTTTAGTTAGGTATGTACTATTTATCCATAGGACTGCCAATAACATAAATATTTGAGAATTAAATTTCAGGCCTTCCCCTAAACTACCATTTCACTCAGCGTGAATAAAATTATTTATATCCTACATGGTAGTTCATTCTCAGACTTTTCATACTGATCTTCATTAAATTGTCTTCAGCGGTGTTCTCGTGATGAGTGTACATACCTACATATAGACTGACAGACAGGAATGACGGAAATTTAAAAAGTGCATTTTCTTGTTACTGTTGACACGACCGATACAGAAATACATTTTTTTTTAAATATGAGCAATGTAAAGAGAAAACTTTTATTTTATATATAGATATTGTTGGCGTTGGAGACCTGTACGTAGACTGCCGTATTTTCATCACCCTCGGCAAACCACAGACTATCAATATGTCGGCTATCGCCTTCATATCAATAAATTATGTCATTTATATTTTTACGTAACTGGGACTAAGTTATTTTTCGTAAATAATTTCGCATATAATATATTTTCAGGTGTATATTTTGAACTAAAACATAGTTAGTGTTTTGACAGACCCCTCTGAGAAGGTTTATGAAAATTTTCATGAAATTCCGGTCAGCAGTTGTAGACGTTATGTTTTTGCGGAAGACAGAGAGAGAGAGAGACACACTCATTATTTCATTTATATGCATACGTTGCGCTAGTGTACTGCACTCATTGTCATAATTAGGCCTACGATACTTCATAGATCTTCGTTCTTAAACTTTTCTCTCACTTGTGGGAAATAATTATGGTAATAGGCAGTGGCGGTTCGTGACATTTTACTCTGGCAGGGCTGTGCCGTCATCTCCTCCCCCCCCCCCCCCCCTTCCAACGGCCCAGTTTTCACTGTCCAGCACCACGATAATTGTAGATGAAATATAATAATAATAATAATAATAATAATAATAATAATAATAATAATAATAATCCGATGACACTGGCTAAATACTGTATGTATCTTCTTCCGAGGCAGAACGATCACGTAGCGAAAATCAGATTTCTGTACATAAAAACTGTACTTACACATCGTGCCTTGAAGTTCCACCTTCTGGTGGCATTTCTTGGGATGCGCCTTTTTAGCACTTCGTCCAAAACAGCAGTTCGTTTCGCAGATTTTGAAAAAATGATGAAGACCCTTCTAAATTGCTTTTAAAAAAAGATCCTGACCTGCTTATTCTGAGTAGCGCATCGCTCAACAATTAAATTTAATTGATGCGCGTAGCAGTGCACAAAATGAGCGATTTTGTAAACGACCTTGACCCTTGCTTGAACGCCAGTCTGCCTTTCACTCATTACTGAATGGCCGTCGTACGTTTGCGCAATGACTTTGTCCGGAGTTTGGTCCAGCTTAAGTTTTTCCAACTCCTGGAATACTGCAGAATACTTCTGCTGAGTGATTATCAGGCAACACAAAACTTATGAATTTTTCACTTATTTTGCTACCCAGCTCGTACCGTACAACAAAAACGAGTTAAGATAAGGTGGAACAATCGGTGGTTTCATCAACTTGAATTGCCACAAAATTTGTCTGAGAGATTTCTTCCGAAATCATTTGATGGCACAGGCATTGATTGAATTCAGAAGCTCGTTCTGTATGGTATTAGATAACCCAACAAATACTCTGTTATTTGCTCTTTCGATATGTTCTTTCAGTGTGCTGTCTAGCTCTGACATTAAATTGACTAAACCTCGAAAAATGCCTGGTTTATCAGACAGACGTGGTCCCTGAGCGCTAGTTTAAACTTCCCACAGAACTTAATAGCAGCAATTAATTTACTAAGAATGTATCGATTCTTCGAAACCTGTTCATTTGATTGTTTAATTTTAAGTCTGTATGCGCTGTCTAATTGGCATCGAATATCTACTCTACCAAGCATAGCAAATTCAATACCAGCATTTATACGCTTCGCGCTCAGTTTATGCTTTTTCACCTAGGTGTTTTATGTCATACCCCGAATGATGTCCATGGAGCGTCAACGACATTCATTGCTAAACAAGAGTAACAGAAGAACGCATTCTTTATCTCACATCCGCACAGCCTGCTTATAAAGTGACGGACTGAATTTCCTAGTATATGCATTTTTGTTCTTGTGCAATATTTAAATTCGGCCGAGGAGACCCTAATTTCTTCAATTCTATCCTATGTTCAAAACTTAAATTCCCGTCACTACTTAAAATACTATTTTCAGAATTCATCTTCCTTGCCTTCCTAAATTAAGACTGTAACATTTAGTTTTCAAATGGGCAGGTAAGTCCTAAACACACGAATGAAGATATTAAAACGACACTTAAAACTGAAGGTAGAATTTACAATGTTATTTAAACTATTATGGTACCGTAGTTTTATCTACTGAACACTTGCACAGCAACACTACACTACAATGGCATTTAAACACACAAACATTAGCCGGCTAACAGCTACTGCAATCACGGCTACTCCTGTTTCACTGATCACAAACGACAATGACATTCAGGGGAACAAATAAACAATGCACGCCAGAATTCCTTTCGGCTTCCTCAAATCTCAAAGCAATGTGACCAACGTACAAATAGTCCCGTCACCTTATGATTAGATTTTAAATATTTATTTTAGCTTATTTTTAGAACTGAATTGTTTAAATAGTCAGTCTAATGGAATCCATTGTTTTGTAAACAGTTTTGGAATTAACCTCTAACAACAGTTAACGTAAGACGTGTGGGAAAAGGCCTAGGTACATTGTAAAGTGGTTGGCGACATTGCTACGGGCTCTGCCGGACAGCCCATATAACCTTCAAGTATTAAATGCTCTAAGCATACACCCCGCCTGCACTCTTCCGTCCCCTGACAAGCCCAAATCGTCTTCCAAGGCTCCCCCCGCACCCCTCACTCTTGTTAAACTCTAGGAGCTTACTGAGGGCTCTCCTGCCAGCACCCGACCGCCTAATGTCTAAAGAAAAAACATTGTGCTGGACCAAAGAGAAAACATCGTGCTTGCCTTGTCTTTGAAAATAAAAAAAAGTGAAACGTTTACAGCCAAAACAATAAAGATAACATTGAATAACTTAATAACACAGTACCATAAGTTAGACTTTGGTACATTGTCCATCTCTTTATATAATCAGCTCCGGAGTGTTACGTGTTTTAGTAAAGGCGGCGGGGCGGCGCCCGAAAGCCCTTCAAGCACGAACCGCCACTGGTAATAGGTTGCGGTGACGGAGAAGTACAACCCTATCAACACTGATGAGGACCGACACTTCGAACAATGTAGATATCGACTAAACCTAAAACCGTCGGGGTCGGAAAGGAACAAGAGGTCGGATAGGAAAGGTGGAAGTGGAAGCAATGTCAGATTCAGCTATAGGAATCGTGGTCGCCAACCCGAGCTGCAGAGTCCCTGAATCCCCTTTCAGTCACCTCTTATGGCAAGTTGGGGGTTATAGGGATACTTAGCACCTCCTTTAATGCTGGAAACATTCCTCAGCAGACAAAGCAGGGCTCCCCATACCACGAAAAATGGTAAACGAAGCGTTTTCTTCAATTGTGTTCAAGGGCCAAACGGACCGGAATGGTTTCTAATTGTGAGACGTGGATAGCTCTATCAAACGAAAAACCTATTTCGAAAATCACTTTCAGTCTAAATGCAGTTCCGGGAAAGAGCCTAAAATCGCCTTTTTTTAAGTCGTATTCCCTTTCATTCAAATCGTGGCCAAATTAACATACTTGCATAATTCTTTCTGTAATGTGTTCCTTGGTTCAATACCCTCAGACACCGAATGTAGTTATAAGGGCTTAAGTGAATTTCTGCATTGACTCAACATTAGCGCTGGTAGTGGTAGAAAAAGGCAAACTGCTAATCTAATCACGACCAACTTGATGCGTCGCTGTAGCTAGCTCCTTACCGGCCTTGACAATCGGGTCCACGCACTGTAATCGGAGTAGTTACACAGCTCGACACGTGGCGCTGGAAATGCATACTTCTTTATGGAAAATATATTTACTTTGATTACCGATTTATCGTAATTTAGAGTTATGAGATTATTACATAAATACCGTTCAAATTATTAATCCTGAGGGTTACTTTCGTTGATATTTGCCAAAATGGTGTCGTGAAATGAAACTGCGGGGAGATGACTTAGTCCAGCTGACGTTCTGATATTGACTCTGATTGCCGATGTATCGTATTTTAGGGAATAAAATAGTATGTTACATTGACTAATATTGTTAAAATGATTAATCCTAAAAGCTACTTTCATTGATATGTGCCAAAATAACGTCGTGAAATGAAACTGTGGAGGATGGAGTAGTCCAACTGACGTTCCTTAATTGTGAGGAATAATAGTAAACGTTTTTATTATCATGGCATTTAGATACATAGCAGAACTTACCACAATGCTTTTGTCTTCTGATGTTAATATTGAGATTAAGAGTTATTGTACAATTAGAGTTTTAAAATTCTTCAAGCGCTGCTCTCAGGAAGGGGGCTGGACAAAATATAAAAGTCTTACTTTTTCCATATTCGTTGTATGCATAACATAAATATTTTGACTCAAACATGTTTAAATTTTAATTTCAATATATATATATATATAGTTTCAGATTACATTTCATTCATACCTTTCACTAGAATATTAAATACCGGACAAGTTGGCCGTGCTAAATTCAGACAATAATTTTTACTTGGAATGCAGTAGGGTGGAACACGTTGGCCGCGCGGCGTGCAGCTGTGAGCTTGCATCTGAAAGATAGTGGGTTCGAACCCCACTGTCGGCAGCGCTGGAGATGGTGTTCCGTGGTTTCCCATTTTCACATCAGGCTGTACCTTAATTAAGGCCACGGCCGGTTCCTTCCCACTGCTAGCCCTTTCCTATTCCACCGGCGTCATAAGACCTATCTGTATCGGTGCGAAATAAAACAAATAGCGAAAGAAGTAGTAGAAGAAGAAGAAGAAGAAGAAAAGAATTAAAAAATTCAGTGAGAGAAAAGTATTTTGAGTAAATAAATTGTTAACAGTTCTCTGTTCGATGAGGATGATGTTTGTTGTCTAAAGGGGCCTAACATCTGGGTCAGCGGCCCCATTGCTCGGTAACAACACTTCATATGTTGGCCTTACCGTCATAGCAGTAGTGATTCTTACTTGTCAATGTTTAAATGTTAAAGTTCAGATTATTATGGATAAAAATGTGTTATGTTGCTATCATATGGCAAATACGACACCGCCTGAAGGATTATTCTATGAAAGAAAATTCCAGGAAATTTCAAAATTGGTACGAAGGCTGGAACGGAGTCCACTCAGCCTTGGGAGGTCAACTGTGTAGAGGGGGGTATCGATTCCCATCTCAGACATCCTCGAAGTGGTTTTCCACAGTTTCCCCACTTTTCCTCCAAGCAAATGCCGGGATGGTAACTAACTTAAGGCCACGGCTGCTTCCTTCCCTCTTCCTTGTCTGTGCTTTCCAATCTTCCCATCCCCAACACAAGGCCCCTGTTCAGCATAGAAGTTGCGGCCGCCTGGGCGAGGTACTGGTCATCCTTCCCAGTTGTATCCCCAGACCCGCAGTTTCACGCTCCAGGACACTACCCTTGAGGTGGTAGAGGTGGGATCCCTCACTGAGTCCGAGAGAAAAGCCAACCCTAGAAGGGTAAACAGAGTAAGAAAGAAAGAAGGAAAGAAAGAAAGAAAGAAAGAAAGAAAGAAAGAAAGAAAGAAGGTAAATACCCGAAATAGAAACGGAAAACTAAGATGAGAGTGCTACCTGCTTTTAGCCACTCCGTAGTTTTGTCCTGGTCTACAGAGAATTCGTGAAATGATAGTGTCCCTTTGCTCTTTTTTTCCTGTTCGGAATACAAAAAAAGGCACACAGCAATATATATTCGAATATTATTTCCCAACACAGTTAAAGAAAAGCAAATCACCACACCATTAAAAAACGAATTAGCGCATAAATTAATATCCTTGTTCAAGACGAAGTTACAGCGAGAAATCACTTTGTTCTTGTTTACATAAAATTTCTGCTCGAACTACGAAAAGGTGCACAAGAATGTCACAAATTCCGAGATTTGTGAACACAATTTAAAAAATATAATCACCACACTACACAATAAAAAATGAACTCACTAGCGCATAACTATCAGATCTCAATATCAAGCAAACAAGCACCTCACTGCGAACACATTGCCAAAATTTACGACTGCAAAACCATATAAATAAAACTGGAAATGCCGCAATTTGCGGTATACAGCTTCCTGTCAGTGGGTAGAAGGCCAGCGCTCCAGCGGCATTAGGGTGAAACTTTCCAATTACAGCACGGCCGACTTGATGCGTCGCTTTAGCTAGCTCCTTATCGGCCTTGACAATCGGGTCCACACACTGTAATCGGAGTAGTTACACAGCTCGACACGTGGCGCTGGCGGCCGACCTATTTGCGGTAGAAATACATACTTCTTTATGGAAAATATATTGACTTTGATTGCCGATTTATCGTAATTTAGAGTTATGGAGAATATTACATAGGTTAATACTGTTAAAATGATTAATCCTAAAGGTTACTTTCGTTGATATTTGCCAAAGTGATGTCGTGAAATGAAACTGCGGGGAAATGACTTAGTCCAGCTGACGTTCTGATATTGACTCTGATTGCCAATGTATCTTAATTTAGAGAATAAAATAGTGTGTTAGATTGACTAATATTGTTAAAATGATTAATCCTATAGGCTTCTTTCATTGATACGTGAAATGAAACTGCGGAGGATGGAGTAGTCCAACTGACGTTCCTTAATTGTGAGGAATAATAGTAATCGTTTTTATTATCATGGCATTTTGATACATAGCAGAACTAACCACAATGCTTTTGTCTCCTGATGTTAATATTGAGATTAAGAGTCATTGTTCAATTAGAGTTTTAAAATTCTTCAAGCGCTGCTCTCAGGAAGGGGGCTGGACAAAACATAAAAGTCTTACTTTTTCCATATTCGTTGTATGCATAACATAAATATTTTGACTCAAGCATGTTTAAATTTTAATTAAATATATATGGTTTCAGATTACATTTCATTCATACCTTTCACTAGAATATTAAATACCGGGCAAGTTGGCCGTGCTAAATTCAGACAATAATTTTTACTTGAAATGCAGTAGGGCGGAACAAGTTGTCCGCGCGGCGTGCAGCTGTGATCTGTGAGCTTGCATCCGGGAGATAGTGGGTTCGAACCCCACCGTCGGTAGCCCTGGAGATGGTTTTCCGTGGTTTCCCATTTTCATATCAGGCTGTACCTTAATTAATGCCACGGCCGGTTCCTTCCCACTGCTAGCCCTTTTCTATTCCACCGGCGTCATACGACCTATCTGTGTCTGTGGACGTAAAAGAAATAGCGGAAGAAGAAGAAGAAAAAGAAGAATTTAACAAAATTCAGTAAGGGAAAATTATTTTGAGGAAATAAATTGTAAACTGTTCTCTGCTCGATGATGATGATGATGCTTGTTGTCTAAACGGGCCTAACATCTTGGTCATCGGCCCCATTGCTCAGGTAACAACACTTCATATGTTGGCCTTACCGTCATAGCAGTAGTGATTCTTACTTGTCAATGTTTAAATGAAGTTCAGATTACCTTGGATAAAAATGTGTTGTGTTGCTGTCATATGGCAAATACGACACCGCCTAAAGGATTATTCTATGAAAGAAAATTCAGCGTGATTAGCTGCTACTCCCGGAGGCCCGGGTTCGATTCCTGGCCCTGGCACGAAATTTCAAAAGTGGTACGAAGGCTGGAACGGGGTCCACTCAGCCTGGGGAGGTCAACTGTGTAGAGGGGGATATCGATTCCCACCTCAGACGTCCTCGAAGTGGTTTTCCATAGTTTCCCACTTCTCCTCCAAGCAAATGCCGGGATGATAACTAACTTATGGCCACGGCTGCTTCCTTCCCTCTTCCTTGTCTATGCCTTCCAATCTTCCCATTCCCAACAAAAGGCCCCTGTTCAGCATAGAAGTTGCGGCCGTCTGGGCGAGGTACTGATCATCCTTCGCAGTTGTATTCCCGACCCACAGTCTCACGCTCCAGGACACTTCCCTTGAGATGGTAGAGGTGGGATCCCTTACTGAGTCCGAGAGATAAGCCAACGCTGGAGGGGTAAACAGAGTAAGAAAGAAAGAAAGAAAGAAAGAAAGAAAGAAAGAAAGAAAGAAAGAAAGAACGAAGGTAAATACCCGAAATAGAAACGGAAAACTAAGATGAGAGTGCTACCAGCTTTTAGCCACTCCGTAGTTTTGCCCTGGTCTACAGAGAATTCGTGAAATGATAGTGTCCCTTTGCTCTTTTTTTCCTGTTCGGAATACAAAAAAGGCACACAGCAATATATATTCGAATATTTCCTATCACAGTTAAAGAAAAGCAAATCACCACACCATTAAAAAACGAATTAGCGCATAAATTAAAATCCTTGTTCAGGACGAAGTTACAGCGAAAAATCACTTTGTTCTTGTTTCCATAAAATTTCTGCTCGAAGTACGAAAAGGTGCACAAGAATGTCACAAATTCCAATATTTATAAACACAATTTAAAAAAATATTCACCACACTACACAATAAAAAATAAACTCAAAGCCAACAAGCACCTCATTGCGAACACATTGCCAACATTTACGACAGCAAACCATATAAATAAAACTGTTAATGCGGCAATTTGCGGTATACAGCTTCCTGTCAGTGGGTAGTAGGCCAGCGCTCCGGCGGCATTACGGTGAAACTTTCCAATTACAGCTTTATGCTGGGCTTCACAAGCGATTGTCAAGGCCGGTATAAGGAGCGCAGCGAGGAATCCAGTCGGCCGTGATTACAGCTTTATGCTGGGCTTCACAAGCGATTGTCAAGGCCGGAATAAGGAGCGCAGCGAGGGATCCAGTCGGCCGTGATCTAATCGACCGGTTAACGATGATGAAGAAAAATATAGTAATTTTTAGGAAAAAAAGAATACTTTATTATATTTTATTTACCTAAAATTCGCACCTCATATCGCTAGGGTGTTTTGAACACTGAATTTCTTGCCTGAAGAGCAAGAAGTGTGGAAGTCTGTGTTTATATTTTGAATATCGGAGTAATACTTCCTTCATACACTGGACAGGACAAATAATGTGCTGTATCGGGTTCAGTGTAATGTTTGTCTGTTAGAGCTCCAGGGAAAACAGATTTACTTATTTTCGTAAAATTTGATAATGGGCCATGAAACATAAAACTTAGTGTCTCTCTCTTACAATTGGCTATACGGCAAAATTGATCACTGCAGAATTCATTTACAAATCTCTTTGTCCTACGCTATTATCCGATAAAGTGGAGAAATATCAGTCGCGCTCGTGTGCAAGTTTATATCTAAGAAGCGATCAGAGTTGCTATGGAGATCAATCTGGCATCGTTTGTTTGTAGGCCTTCTTTTTAAATATTAACCTCGTACTTCGTATTTGGTCGGGAAGGTGAGAAAAGCTATAATACAAAATATGAAGGATGAAACTGCCAAGCCGCAGACAGACAGAGGGGTCAGCATCTCATCAACGATATGACGGATGGACAAAATTGTAATCATGATTGCCCTGTATTGTCCACATATCGCGAATGAAATCGTTCTGGGAAATGGAACACAAATTTTCCTCCCTTATGTTCATCAACACTTAAATCCAAGTGACTTAACTGAGAATGTAGGGATCTAAAATGTAGCTCAAATGTTAACTGGCAATCTCATTTCCTGTTTTGCTAAAAGAGATCGTTGTTTCGCTTCAGTGTCGTAGGTCCCGCTATTGTCCTGCTGACATACTCAGAGAAGTTCCTTTCAGGTCCGTATCTCGTGAATTAAGGGAATATGACATGTTAGCGTTTCCAGGCACGTAAACCACACCGGCAGAGTAATAACAAAGGACATAAAACACGCCATCAGGGTGTTATTGCCTCCATCAGTAAGACTATAGCAATTAACCATTCGCGGAATGATTTAATGGATCGTATATGGCTTGCGAACAATTCATCTGTCTGCTTGACAACATCCCGGCGTTGTACCTGATTCTCACATTTGTGTGCACACATCTGCCATAAACGAAGCCATTTCCAGTCAGCACGGATGTTGTCTCTACACGTTAGTAGAGTCATTTGATGCCCAGGTGCATAAAACTTGAACGGAATGCACTCAGCTTGGGACACAGTGTTACCAACATCAATTACTGAAACTTCGCAGAGCTGTTTACTACTCTACGTCGTTCGAAATCACGGTGGTGGTGATCTTAATGCTGTAATGCAGAGCAGTAGCTACATGATTTTAAAATTGGGTTTTGATTTCTTTAATGTTCGAGATAGACCAACGAGATTCTCCATTCACATTCACACCACCATAACCACTGTGAGCGCTGCCTTTTTAACGTTTGTATTCACACTGCAACGTTTTAGCTAATTTCATTATCTTTACTCATCACATCACTAACGTACCCCGACAGACTGGCATGTTGGTGGTGATTATTGCTTTAATAGCGAGTAGAGCTGGACAATCATGCTCTATTAGCACTGATAATAGGGAAATTGAAAAAAAAAGGGCGCCATGAAGGCGTAACACTGTCGAGTTAGAAAGAGTACAAGAGGGATGTGAAGGAGGAGAGATGAAATTGATGGGGCTGTTGTAAGACTGAGCTGCTAGATCTTACCTTAAAGCAAAATGTTTTATAGCTAGATAATATGGATTCCAAGTGCTGGTTTTCACGGTTACTTCTAAAGGTTTGAAATCAGAGAACTATGTAAAACTACGTGGAACACACTAACGGAAACTCCACCATAAGTGGACCGCAGTAAACTGGGTTTAGTTGATAGCATACTTCATTAAACTAAAAAAAAAGGCTCTTATATTAAAGTGAAGTTTAATTTATCACAAGGTTCATTGGGAATGAAGAGACAATAACTTAAAAACAAGCACTAAACTTCTCCTTCTTGCATTCGAGCATCTCGTCTGTTGGAACTATGACCTCCTCCCACTAGCCCATGTATGCTGAGTCTGTCCCTGCAGGTAATGTATCAATCGTGGAAGAAGAATTCCCTGGAAAGACCCGTTATATCGCAATACATATTCGTCTTGGTGGACTTTCATGACCACTAAATGACAGTTTGTTTTTAGAGGATATAAGGTATTCTTTATAATTATGAACATTAAAGGAAATGCAGAGTGTACACCCAGAAGGACTTCTCGTACATTTTCCAAAGTTTGTAGTAGAAATAATCAAACAATATGTATTAATATGATTAAAGTGCAACCCTTTTGAAAATCATCCATCCTGGTAAACGTCCAACTTTTGTAAGAGGTGATACCAGCTTAATCACGATACACTCTCGTATTCGTGATGGCATCACATCAAAAAGTTTTCGAATGTCATCTTGAATAACTTCTCTTTATGTCTGAGACGCATAATGAAAGAGATGTTGATGTTCTCAATATTCTAATACTTATTTTCTTATTCAGATTCTTTTCTTCGTACTGATCTTCTTTATCTCAGTAATCTGTCACTACTACCATCACTTTCGTCTTGCTTATGCAGTAATTTTAAATTTTGCTTTCCATCGCACCGACACAGAGAGGTCTTACGGCGACGATGGGATAGGAATGGGAAGGAGTGGGAAGGAAGCGGCCGTGCACTTAATTAAGTTAGAGCATTTGCCTGGTGTTAAAATGGGAAACCACAGAAAACCTTCTTCAGGGCTGCTGACAGTGCTGTTAGAACTCACTACCTTCCGGATGCAAGCTCACAGCTGCGTACCCCTAAGCACGCGGCCAACTCGCCCCGTTTATCCAGCAATCGTGGTGTAGATGTTGGTATGCGAAATTGAATATTTTCTTCCCGTTTTTCCTTCGTAATAACACTGTCATATGTTAGTACACTTCCTAAGTATTGTATTGACAACTTCTAACTCCTTACTTTCTATGCACCACCTTTCTTCCTTTTTGTAAGTTTATTTCCCTTTTTACATAAGACCACTTTTGTTTCTTTAATGTTAATTTTTAAATTCAGTTTTCCTTTGTTCAATCTATTCGCGTGTTTAGCAATTTCTATTGTTTCTTGAATTAATCGAGGAGCAGAGTGTTCATCGTTACTGGACTTTATGGAAAGGTTTTTGACGGACGTTAGGTACGACAGTAGACTTATCTGGCCAGCAATCGAGCCTGTTACAAAAAGGTGAGGTGTTGTGCTATTAGATTCAGAACTTAATGATTGTGATGTGTTCCCTTAATGAGGATTCAGGGTAATTAAAATGAGGGGTGAGCAAAAGAGAGAGCAGAGAGATTCCGACACACCATTGATACTCTCGTACAAGATAATGTGTCAGTACTTTATTTCTTTTTTTCTTCTTAACCGGTTTACCTCCGGGATTGGTTTTCCCCTCGGACTCATCGATGGATTCCACCTCTACCGCCTCCAGGGCAGTGTCCTGGAGCATGGGACTTTGGATTGGGGGATACAAATGGGGAAAAGGACAGTACCTTGCCCAGGCGGTCTCACTTGGTATGCTGAACGTTGGCCTTGGTGGGGGGAATGGGAAGATTGGCCTTAAGTTAAGTAACATTTCGGCATTTGCCTGAAGGAGAAGTGAGAAACCACGGTAAAGCACTTCGAGGATGGCTGAGGTGAGATTCGAACCCCGGCCTCCGGGGTGGCAGCTACTCATAGTAACCACTATACCATAGAGGCGGGAATGTGTGAGTAGTAACGACGGAAAGTCCAAGAACTCAGCAAAAAGTGAAGTTTATTTTGTATCCATCAGAACCAGAAGGCAACACTTCTAAAGAAAGCTATTCCCGTGCCATGAAGTCTTCTTACGTAGAAAATGAATCTGTTTTTATCCCTACCGTGGCAGCAATGATTTTTCTGAATAAATTATTCCCTTTGCTTGGCATATCGCATCTGGAGACTTCAAAGAGTCTCTTGAAACAGTGAATGAAGGATGAGAATCCCTGAGGCAAACAGAACGAGCCGAGGGGAAAGCAGAAAGCGTATGACGCTTGGTGGCGGGAAGAAGTCAAGACATGTACTTTCCGTGCTTCCACGTGACAAGAAGTCTACAGTGATGTGATGTGCGGCTTCATATTTGACGGCCATGGGCGACATACGCGACTAGGTGTCTGGAGATGATGGTGATAATGAGCCAGAGAGAGGGTGAAACCTATTGTTGGCGCATAGCCTACCCTTGTCGGTAACAGCAAGTGCTCTGCTCAGCGATTGTTTCCATCCGACTGACGGTATCGAATTCCCTCACTCGGTTTGAACACTGCGGATAGGCTTGGAAAGAACGCAGGCTTTTGGCACATAATCTAATGAATAGTCACCCCTCTTATCAGAGGGCCAACATTCTGAAACTGAACGCTCCTTGACGATCATAGCAAGGAATCCTGCTGAAACTCTACAGTGTAATGCTGGCAGCACCTCCCCATCATTTGTTGCCCCCTTGATGAACCAGTTACTTTGCAGTCAATTCCAGGACACAAACACTAACCTATGAACAAAGGTCAGTTCTACGTAGGAAGTTAAACGTGAGGAGCAAAGAAAAATACAAACCGCTCCGAAAAGAGGTAAGATGGTGAGAGAATGACCATGGTACATGGACTGTCAGCACACTTACTGGCAAGACTTCGGAGTTGGCTGATGTTATAGAGAGACGCTGATTGGACATCTTAGCTCTGTAAGAGACAAAACGGAGAGAAAGTAAATCTAGAAATATTTGGTTGTGGATATAAGCTCCTGTATAATGGTGAGAATAACACAATCCTTGCTCAATACCTAACAACCAGACTGATATCAGTCAACAGGGTAATAAAAATTGCGATGGATGACGATTCTGCCTGAATATAATCTCTGCTTACGCGTCTCGAGCTGGTTGCGATAAGACCTCCAAGCACCGAGCTCGATAACTGCAGTCACTTAAGTGCGGCCAGTATCCAGTATTCTGGAGATAGTAGGTTCGAACCCCACTGTCGGGAGCCGTGAAAATGGTTTTCCGTGGTTTCCCATTTTCACACCAGGCAAATGCTGGGGCTGTACCTTAATTAAGGGCACGGCCGCTTCCTTCCCACTCCTAGCCCTTCCCTGTCCCATCGTCGCCATATGACCTATCTGTGTCGGTGCGACGTAAAACACCTAGCAAAAAATACCTCCAAGCAGGAATTTTTGGAGAACTACGAGCATAATCGCTTTGGGTGACTTCAATGGCCACGTTGGACAGACAGCCAAAGGCTTTCGTAAATGTCATGGAGGTTTTGGACTAGGAGAAAGAAATGACCAAGGAGAGACGATTCCTCACCTGCCCTCGGCGTACAATCTTGCAATAGTCAATTCCTAGTTTCCAGAAAAGGGACGAACACTTTATCACATACGAGACTGAAACTCATGACAAAACTATTGGCACACAGATTGATTATGTCCTTTACACCTATGGCTTGAAACAATTCGTTGACTGTAAAGTCATAACAGGAGAACTTCTGGTATCACACGTTTGGCTTCTTGTCGGTGTGATAAAGCTCAGACGTCCTTGACGATTCGTACCAAAGTTATCCTTACAAACGACCAAATGGTTCAAGGTACAAGAGACTGAAATATCTCAGCCTTTCATTGATGACACCAATGCTTACGTTACCCAGGATTCAGAAGACGGCATCAGCGCAGCTTGCCAAGATTACAAAGTCACGACACAGTGACAGGTAGACTACATATGAGAGACCCAAAAGGGAGACTGAACATTAATAAGGAGACGTGGTGTTGGAAAGAAAAGGCTAAGAGATCTGCATAAATAATTGTGGCGAAAGCTGTTCGGGGATTCTATGAAGGCCTAGTTAGTCCAAATCTATAAGGTTGCTGCCTAGCGTAAAAAGCATTCCAGAGATATCATTGCCACGAAATACTGTATATCAACGACAGAACAGGTAACCTTCTTACAAAAGAAACCGATATCAAAAACCGTTGGCAGGAATACTTCACATAGTTGCTAAATGAAGAAGTCCCCAGAGACATAGAGGTTCCTCAATGTCCTGTGCAGGGCCGTGTGCCTATGTTCACCCCGGCCGAAGTTCAGACAGCTGTGTCAAAAATAAAGAATGGCCTGATCTGAGCTGTGGAAGGTTCTGGGTACTGAAGGAGTTAATTGGCTTACTAACATGTCAAGTAAGATCCTCGCTGGTGCACTCATGACGGAGCAATTTCGCCAAAGCCAACTTGTGCCCATCTTCAAGCGAGAGAGGTGTCAGAGAATGCGGGAGCTATAGAGGCATTAAACTCACCTCAAACACTCTAAAAATTCGGGAACGTGTCATTGCCAATTGCATCAAGAAAATTATAAACATCCATAGGAACAAACGCGGCTTCACAAGTGGAGTCTCAACTACTGATGCGATCCAAACTCTCCGAATACTGATGGAGGAACATTGTTCACTTCACAAAGATCTCCGTATGGTTTTCATTGATCTATAGAAAGCGTTTGACCGCGATCTTAGACAAATGGTCTGGACTGCACTGCGACTCCAAAATGTTCCGGAGGAGTATGTGAGGCTGATCCAGGACATGTACGTCCATCCTCCCTAAGTTCAGGTATCTCTGGGAGTTTCCCTGTTGAGGTTGGTGTTCATCAAGGTTAAGACTTGAGTCCAGTATTCTTCAGTATAGTTATTAACTATCTCACAGAGCAACTAATGACACAACTACCTAGTTGGTGGAACACGTGAAGAGGTGGAGGTAGCCTTAGAACTTTGGAGACAAATGAACTTAGAATAAGCCGTAAGAAGGCGGGATACATGTTAGTTAACTTCGCCAAGCCTGAAGTTCAAGGTCCACTCAATGGTGAAAAAATTCAAGTACCTCGGTTCAATTATTACCACCTATGCGATTGATTATGACGTAAAGCATCGCATAAGCGCGGGATGAATCAAGTGGTGTTTGCTGTCAGGCGTCTTGAGTAACAGATGGATGCCTGCAAAGCTCAAAGGCAAGATACACAGGTGTGTTGTTAGGCATGCCCTCGCTTACGGCTCCGAGTGCTGGATAAGGCAAAGGAAACATGATCAGCAAATGGATGTAAGGTAAATACGGATGCTGAGATTGTCAGCGGGTGTCACCCCGTTGGACCGCTTGCGCAGTGAGCATATTCGAGGATCATTTAGTGAGAAATTGGTGGAGTGGCAGTTGCGCTGGTACGGACACGTACAATGTCGAGATGAAGATCATCCCGTAAAGAGAGCTCTTACAGTCGAGGAACCAAGGAGAGAGCAACATGGTGGCCGACAGCCGAAAAGGCCTAAGCAGAAACGGCATTCCAGTGGCGGAGACACTCAACCGCAGGGAGTACTCTCTAATGATACTTGTGTGTGTGTCCATTGTGGGCACACATACGGCCAAGAAAGAAGAAGAAGGAGTTGAACGACACTGCATTGTAACACCAGACCTGCGGAACTGCAGTCTACTGCGAAGGCGTACGCTAGCTCAGTGGCACAGACACATACAGGTTGACCGTAGAAGTACTATTTCTATTATTTCTTTGACAAGAAACTGCTCCAGCAAATATTTGATTACATAAGATAAAGCTGTATATCTCCGAAAACCGAAAAATTATTTGGTCGGACGTAAGAACGATAACGTTACTGTATTTACAGTCTCCAAAGGAATACAACTGTTGCAAGTGATATGTTACTCTGTGTATCGTATGGCTTTTATGGCGAGAGTGTTCGGCTCAGCTGGTGCGTTTGGATGCCGGATGGTGATGCTAATGAAGAAGTCAAAGGGCGAAACCCGCTTTCGGACCATAGAGGTCTTCTTAAGGTCACCATCCGACGTACGAATTACTCTAAACAGCGTCACATGCCCCGACACCACATGAGCATTGTTGAGAGATTTGAAAAGGAATTCACGCTTTTGGCACGCAGTCTAAACATTAAAACATCTATACCACAACCTCTCCTACCCTGTTGGCTAATCGCGGTGTCAGAAGCCCTAGCTGTGCTCTACTGATTTATTTATAGCCTAATCTTTAATGGTTTTAACCACTATCAAAACAACACTATTTTGCACTACATGTAAAGGTTTAAAACATTCGCAGAACCTGCAAAGTTCACAGATGTTGTAAAACTACACTACCAACTGTGTTCTGTATCGGCAAGATCCCGTGCGTACTTTTCCTCGGAAAGTACTGAACATGTTCGACGTTACAGGTGGACAACGTAATTTAAGAGAGGTGTACCAATCTCGTAAATATGATTTTTCTTTTATGAAAGATTGCTGTGAGTTTGTATTTGGAACTCCTCTGTCGTTAGCTTTTCCGGCGTGTAGGGGTAGCGTGCCTGAGTCTCGCCCGGAGCCCGCGGGTTCGATTCCCGGCCTGGTCACAGATTTTTCTCTCGACCTGAGGGCTGGTTCAAGGTCCACTCAGCCAACGTTATTAGAACTGAAGAGTATCTGATGGTGAGATAGCGGCCCCGGTCTAGAAAGCCAAGAATAAAGGCCAAGAGGATGCGTCGTGCTGACCACACGACTCCTCGTAATCTGCAGGCCTTCGGGATGAGCAGCGGTCGCTGGGCCTTGTCTGGATATTAAGAGGAGAAATACAAACCCCCAGTTCTCAAGCCAGGTCAATTAAGCAGACGCGCTTGAAATGGCTGATCTGAGCGGGAATCGAACTCGGGTGAATCTAAGCCTCAACGCTGGCCATTCAGGCATGGTCACTTTTTCATTACACTATTTATTAAAATATCTAATCGAATCAGATTTTGTAAAATGGGTTACGTGTGGTGTTTATAAATTCTTAATCTACGTTAATGAGCATATTTTAAATCGAAAAGCTGATGTTGTGATCTATATAAACATAAAAAATAAGAGTTTTATCTATACATTGTTCAGAATATAAAACAATGGCATTTCAGTATCGTTCGTGTCCATAGTAACAGAGATATGGAGTTTTTAACTTTTCTTCATCTCTCTATGTGTGGATGTACCCCCATCACGAGGCAATGTATTGAGAGTCGGCATATAAAGTCGGGGAATGAGGCACTATAATCTGGGCTATAAATAATTTTATTCACGCTGAGTGAAATGGTAGTTTAGGGAAAGGCCAAAACTTAATTCTCAAATACACTGCTGTTTGTAAAAAGTGAAACACCAAGACCGAGAGCTGTGATCACAATACAATTTATTCGACATATTAGGGACATGATAAGACACAATTACAGAACTGTACATGCACGGTGACCGTGGAAATACAGTACGGCGTAGCACCACCACGCGCTGCAATCAGAGCCGCTAGACGTCGTGCCATGGAATCCGAGAGCGCCTGAATTTGCTGCTGAGAAATACTCTGCCACGCGGTTTGTAGGCGCGTCTATAAATCATCAACAGTGGCTGCAGGAGGACCTGAAAGAACAAGGTGCCGACCGACCATATCCCAGACATGTTCAATGGGTGACATATCCGGCGAACGAGCAGGCCAGGGAAGCAGTGGTATACGTCGTTCTTCGAAAAAGGCTTGCACATTCCTCGGTCGGGCATTTACGTGCTGGAATATGGTGTCCGGAACGGCCTGCAGGAGGGGCAGTGCCTCGGGCTGTAAAACCTTCCTGATGTAGCGGTAGCTGTTCAGATTGCCCTCAAGACATAGCAGGCAAGATCACATGTTATAGGCAATTGCGCCCCCAAACCATCACACTTGGCCGCTCAACAATACAGTCTGCCTGATGGCATTCACCACGGCGGCGTCTAACGCGTATGCGACCATCACTGTAGGACACGTTGAAGCGGGACTCGTCCGAAAACACTACATTTTGCCACTCAGCACGCCAGTGTCGGTGTTCACGTGCCCATTGCAGTCTACGGCGTTGGTCGTTGCTGGTCAATGGAAGCCGGCTCATTGGCATGCGTGCCACCAGTCCGGCCCTCAGAAGACGGCGTCGAACCGTCGATGCAGACATCCCCACACCCGTTGCAGTGCTTCAACATCGAGCCAACACCGTGGACGAAGCTGTTCTGTCCGTTACGGCCAAGCGGACAAGATGGCGGTCACCTCGCGCTGTGGTCACATTGTGTCGTCCAGTACCCTGTCGGTGCTGTGTACGGCCTCTTCTCTCCACTGGTTCCACATACGCCTCACTGTTGAAGCAGCGTACCGTGTACGAGTCACGTACCCTGTCACGGAACGACAGCCCCATCTCCCGCAGCCCTATCATTCTGACCCGTTCGAACGCACTCACATGCTGATATTCCACCCTGTGATGTCGGCGAGGCATAGTGGCACTGAGGTACACGTTTCCACTTCGTATGACGGCTCCGCACAGACTGAGCGTTGCGTAACACTTCCCTGGCCGGTCACACACAGAAGGGCCCTGCTGGGCCTACGTGCACGCCATCTCTCTGCAATTTAAAACACTTATTATGGTTCCACTGTTATACACGTCCTCTGATTTTGGCGTGTTTCAGACCATTGCTTCTGAGTGTTTCACTTTCTACAAACCACAGTGTATTTATGTTAGTCGTCCTATCGATAAATACTACATACGTTATATAGACATCCTATCATTTATGTCTTTTACATTTTCACCGTACTGGCTATTATTATTGAGATATCCATAAATTTCGATTCTTGTTGCCAAGTCCATATCAACGCCCAGCATTGCTAACATGGAAATATTGTTTAACTGACGATGGTTTTTGTCTCGATTGTCTTAAGGTAGTCATCGGTCCGCATCGACAAGGAAAACTGTGACGGTGATTACAACAAATGAGAAAAAGTCGTAAAGGAACGATCACTTGAAGGGCGAGACAAAAGGGAGTCATTAAAAGGAAGGACTGCCTTTACATTAAACGTTCTAATATCCCAGAGTCGCGAGAAAACTAAATGTGATCAACATTAGCATTACATTGACTATTGTTGTGATGTGATTTGTCTCTTCTGCTGTCACTCCTGTCCGATAGATGGCATCCTGAGTAAAACAGTCTGTCTGAACATTGGCGGAAAGTAGCTGGGATGTTAGATAATTTTGCACGAGATTGTTCCATTGATGAGGGGTACTACAGCCAGTAGGGATGTGATGTGTGGCCTATTTTTCGCGGATACCATGCGTCCTTTAAGTGGCACAGTCAGATCTACACCTCCTTCTATACGGCGGATACCATGCGTCCTTTAAGTGGCACAGTCAGATCTACACCTCCTTCTATGCGGCGGATACCATGCGTCCTTTAACTGGCACAGTCAGATCTACACCTCCTTCTATGCGGCGGATACCATGCGTCCTTTAACTGGCACAGTCAGATCTACACCTCCTTCTATGCGGCGGCAAAGAGCACTTGTAAAGAATACATAAAACTACACAAAAATCCTCAACTCCCTGTTCTCTGTAGCCCATTTTGATACCAAAACCGTATTCTAGAAAATGTTAGACTTTGTGGATGGTTTAGTATCACGAAGAGTGCAATTCCACTTTTAACTACCATGAAAATTTACCCATCAGGACGAGTTTCAATCAATGGGAAGAAATTACAAGATCTATCAATCCTTTCCCCTCACTATTTCTACTCCAAGCTGCAGCGAAAGGAGTCCAGGTAAGGCAAAAACAGATATGATGTAACTACCAAGGCAGATCGGAAAGTAAGGTTAAAAAGCCTAGAGTGAACGTGTACATTTTATTTCACACAACCACTACAGCCAGCTGATAGTACTGATAGTAGGTTATTTTTCGACATAGTCTCCATATCGGTTTAGGCACTTATCGTTTCGTGGAATGAGTTTGAATATTCCCTCCTGGAACGAATCCTGTCCTCGCCACGTTGTCGCTAAGTGTTTCACCTCCTCGTTATTTGCCGTAACATGATCCTCCTGAATCAGTCCCTCCACGCGAGCTGTGTTCAAATCAGTTGATTGCATGCTGGGTTGGCCACTGCGATCCTCGCCGTGACATTTTCTCTGCCGGCCGCCGGTGTATTTCAGCCGCAGTTACAGGTTTCGCTCACAGAAATCGAATAACTGAGCGGATTCCTTCGCCATTTGTGTTTACCTACAACTAGCGTTATAGGCGGCCGTAGGCTGAAAATCTGCACAGTTCCCAACGGCATGCATTAGAATTACGGCACACTACTTATTTCTCTATAAGAGTGCAAAGTCCAGGAATATCAACCTTGTAACTTCCGTTTTGGATCGTCCCTCGTAGTAAAGACGCTAATAACGTCAGATGTTTGTGAAGTACATTTGCAGACTGTAGTTAATTACGCGAGGAAACCGTATACTAACAAGACTGGGCTCCAAACTAAATAATTTGTATATTGTATATTTGTAGATAGTAGGTTCGAACCCCACTGTCGGCAGCCCTGAAGATGGTTTTCCGTGGTTTCCCATTTTCACACCAGGCAAATGCTGGCGATGTACCTTAATTAAGGCCACGGCCGCTTCCTTCCCACTCCTAGCCCTTTCCTGTCCTATCGTCGCCATAAGACCTATCTGTGTCGGTGCGACGTAAAACAATTAGCAAAAAAAAAAGCTGACTGATTACTTCTTTATGAAGTTTATGAAGTTAAGGGGTGTATTTTAATTTCTTCTTCTTCTTGTATCCGAATTTGGCTGCCTATAGACCGCATTGAACCTAAGGCTTCCTCTTCTTCTCTTCCTAGAACCTCTTCATCCTTCCACTTCTAATCTTCCTTTCTTTCTCAGGTATGACCAATTAGCTTTCTCCTGGAGTGTTTTGCTACTGTCCACTCGGTTTCTAAATTCTTTTCCGCTGTGAATCATATCCATTTTAAGTCCACATTCTATTGCATCTCTTTTTACCTCTTCTACCCACTTCGTTGAAGCTTTCAGTCCAGTGATGTACTTGAATATTTTCTTTGCCGTTTCTCATTCATTCTTTATAGACGACCATAGAATTTTAGCCTTCGCTTTTGGCATGGTGACAGTGAATTTCTCTGTGAATTTGTAGGGATCATATTTTTTTCTATTCCTCCTCTCCACATCAACATTTTTCTGTGGCCCTAAAATTTTCCTCAATATTCACCTCTCCCTTTTTGAGATCTTGAAGCTCACCCTTTTTATTCATTCTCAGGCTCTCTGAAGCGTAGAAACCCTCCCTCTGGCTTTACCACTGTGCTATAGTGTCTAAGTTTCGCTTTGTAAGATATTGCTCTTTTGTTGTATCTGTTCTGGGTTAACCTGTAAGCTAATTCTAGTTTTCTAATTATTTCCCTATTCGCTTCTTTATCCAATCCGTTAGGTTCTATCCATTCCCCTAGATATTTAAATTTCTCAATTCCTTTTACAGTCCCATGTTTCACATCTAAGTGTCTCTCCCATTAATGTCCATATTCCATGTATTCCGTCTTATATGAGACTTTGAGACCCGTTTTATCAGCGACCTCATGTAGAGTATTCAGCATAATTTGGGAATTTTCTCGGTTATGATCGAAGAGGGCGACAGCCAAACACTCAATTTCTTTCTAAGTTCTGTCCTATCCTCCCTAAACACATTCACCTTGTTCCTTACCCTTCTAAGGCTTTTTTAACCAGATTCTGTTTTTTTCTAGAAAACATTTGCCGCCAGTAATTAACCTGGTACGCATTTTTGGTGTAGGCTGAGTGAACCTCAGGGGCATGTGCACCTCCGGAAGTGGACATTTCGTTTCTTAAATTTTACGACTTCCTGACAGGGATTCGAACCCACGTCCTTCCGGGTGAACCGAGCACGCCTTTACTGCCTTGGCCAGGCAGCACCTTTTCAAAAATTTAGAAGTGTTTAAAATCAATTGGTCATTTATTTTACTAGGACGACATCTCATTTTATTTACAAAATACACAGTACATTCACACCTAAGGTCAGGTCAGGGATGGGACTACGTTTCATGGAGTTTTTTCCCATTGTTTGTATGAATGACATGGCTCTGAGTCACGCTCTAACGTTTGCCTCTACCTTCGTACCTCTTTATTGCATTCTCGATTCTTACATTCAACCTTCGTTATGCACTTTTCCTTCTCTTTAACTGAGATCTCATATTTGCGAAGGCTGAATTTTCCGCTTCATTCTTCAAGCGAAGCACCATGTCTCTGATTCTGAGATTCGGCCGTCTTAATACGTTGTTTATATCATTATTCCACCCCTCAAGGGCATTCATAATTCGGTGCCGGCTCATCTAGCATGTCCAAATCTCGACAGGAATATCTCCAGTCATCTCTCGAGGAAATAATCCCGAACTCCGTTAGCTTTGCGCTGACCGGAGCCTGCGATTGGATCTCTGACCAACTATCTGATTACGTCTTCAGGTTTGAGAAAAGCCAACGCTGGGCACGTCTATATAATGTGATGACGATTTTCCTCACATTCTCGGTATACTCTTATAATTTCCGCTATAGGAAGTTCTTCATAATGGCAGTAGCAGCCATTCACGACGACGAAATCTAACACTTGCATGAGAGCCGAAATTGCCGCAGCTTCAAAATCTACATTAGCTATCTTGGGCTTCCATCCTGGCACAGATTCTAAAATGTCCCGAAAGAGTCACTCATAAGTTTCTTTCTTTTTGTTCGGCAACAAAGTAAACACGATGGGATATACAGTATGTTCATCTGTTTGTTGCTAAATTAGTGTTGTGTAAATTTGGCAGAACTGTGCGCTTGAACTTTTAAACGTTCCATCCTTTGAAAAGTTCTCATAAATCTGTAAGGTCTCCCTTCACCTTTCATTGCGCAGAATAGCAATTCTTTCCTTTGAAATATCGTCTTTTGAAAGAAACCTGTTTGCATTAGTCATTTTTAACAGTTTTTCCTCAAACACGATATCCTCACAAGTCTTTGGTTCCTTCTGGTTGCCTTGTGTTGTAATCCTATGATGGTTGTGATCCCACGATGGTCACAAATTCGTACCCCTTGTTATGAAGATGGTATGGGACTTTCTTCTGTGACAATTCATTACTCAACATAAACAAATGTTGGATATGTAGGTTATGAGCTCACGTGATGTAAACTCTTCTCTACTTCGACGAGCGCTTCATCCGGAGCTTCCCATGAACTTCCCAGTTGGCTGTCCCTATCTTTCAGCGTCCTGTAACACTTCTTCGAATGCTCATCACTAAGAGATAAGGCAGTTTGTTGTACTGCATAGCCTTCATAGTTCACTCGTGCTCGTATCCATAGTGCACTACACAAAATTCACTGAAGAAACGAAGCTAAAAAAATAGCTGATGACGAAGCGGTGCGTTGGGAATTTGCTCTCAAAACTGTAATTCATACGCCGGTGCACTGCAGGACAAGAATATGGGAAAGCCCGTAGGCAACATTGCATTTGAGCGGAATATTTACAACATTCAATATCAGCAGAAATTTCACTGAGCGCACTTTTCCTACACGTTCTGTAACAAAAACGTGTCGCTTATCTCCATCAGTACCAGAACAGTCCGCCAGGATTCGGCAGCATTTTAAATTGAAAGCCCTCAATTATTGAATCATTTGACTAATGATTATGTAATATTTAAATAGATACGCCGATTACAAAATTTCGTGACTAGCTGATGTATCCGTGCTTCGCTACGGAATTTTGTATTGTATACAGAATTCTAGGTTAGGTAGTGTACGCGTTGTAAGCAAGATTGTATTAAATTGCATAGCTCTTAACGCTGCCGATCTAACAGTCCAAAGTTCCAGAGCTGGAATGATCAAAGCCGCAGACAGCCGTGAGCCGTGAACACTCTTAGTGGAGACTCCCAGGGCAAAAACTATGCCCGTTTACTAATCTGATTCCTGGGAGTACCCGATGAGTCGGAAAATCTTAATTCACTAAACTGGCGGCGGAAATATCTATCTGACTTGGAGGCAACATTTTCCTCCCTGCCAGAGAAGAAACCCCCTCTTCACTGCTAATTTGGAATAAAATGAATATATAATTTAATAAAAGTGAAGAAGAAGAATAAGCTTTTCTTAAGAAACGGCTCCTTTCAGGGTTGAATTTTGAGTTATTTAGTGAATTGTGGTGCTATAGTTTGGAATAGGCCTAAATTGTTATTCTAGACCAGGCCATACTACCACTACTACTACTAAGTAAACTTCTGCTTTAAGTGTGTACACTGTTCATTCAAAACAGCGCGTCAGAGTAGGGATCGAATAGCTGGAATACTACGATGACCAATGTGTTACGTACCAGCAGTATCAGAAAATGTATGAACCAGAGGAATGGCTATTTCCTGCCAATATTCAGTCAGATTGGTATACTCGGTACGCAGCAGTAATCCCATCTATTGGAGTTGACAGGCAGCATAAGGGACAAATAACATCACAACAAACTATGGTCAAAGTAACGTTATTGTTGATCAATATTATGCGCTTTCGATATTGTAGGCCTTCACATTTAGTTTTCTTCCGACTCTGAAATACCACTCTTACCTTAATCGGTACGGTAGAACTGAATAAAATATAAATGATCGGAAATTGCATTCTCTATAACTTTTGTTATGTAATACTTTTTGATACAGACGTATTTAAAAATTAGATTTTAAGGGCCTTCCCCTAAACTACCATTTCATCCAGGGTGAATACATTTTTATAGCTTAGACTGTTGTTTCTTATTCCCCGGCTCTATATACCGATTTTCATTAAACTCTGTTAACCAATTTTCTCGTGGCTTGGCGTTTATATGAACTTAGCAACAAAATTACAAATTCATGAATATCTGTGTTATCATAGCAGGTACGGTAAAATGTATGAGACATAAATGGTCGGAAATTTAATTCTATATAACTTTAGTTATGTAGTATTTATCGATAGGACCACTAATAATATAAATATTTGAGAATTAAATTTTAGGCCTTCCCCTAAACTACCATTTCACTCAGCGTAAATAAAATTATTTATAACCTAGATTGTAGGTACTTATTTTACGACTTTTCATACCAATTTTCATTAATATAGAACCACTAATAACATAAATATTTGAAAATTAAATTTTAGGCCTTCCCCTAGACAGACAGACAGACAGACAGACAGACAGACAGATAGACAGACAGACAGACAGACAGACAGACAGACAGACATTACGGAAAAGTAAACAGTGCATTTCCTTGTTACTGTGGACATGACCGATATAGAAATACCATTCTTTTCAAATTATGAGCAATGTACAGACAAAACTCTAATTTTATATATATATATATATATATATGTGGACCAATATATGAAAGCAATGGCAATGTACACCATGTCTGTCATGTTCCTTGTTACGAAATTCAGCATCATCACAAAAATAGTTATTTCGTACATTTCGAAATCAGAAAGCTTATCGGAACCTTTGGTTGCTCCAGAACTTCCCTCAGACAGGAGAGTTGCCTAAAAGTTAATAATACTCTATTTTAGTTTGTCTCTTTTTAACGACGAAGTCGAGGCTAACAGGACGTCAAGGCAGAGTACATAATATAGGTGTACACCACAGAGAAAACTTTCTGTGGAACTTCTTGTTGAAGCAATAAAGTCATTTTGTAATTGCTAAGGAAGGACAGTAAGATGCTCTCGAAGTGAAGCAATAAGACAGGAACTTCACGTGTTATATCTCCAAAGTGGAACTAATTTCATTACTAAACTTTTTAATTTGGAGAGGTTCTGTGAGTCATCCAAGTTGAGCAATAAACGTTGTACTTTAACTGAATTTGCTGTGGAGATTTGTGCTGAATAAACTAGCGAACATCGTATTATTTTTATAAATTGTTATCTTCGTATTCAAGAGGATTCCTTCTCGGCAGGTGGATATTAAATTTCGGGCTGACAAGAAACAAGGGTGAGTGGTCAAGGCGCTCGAACTCATGCGCATTGTTCTAAGGAAACGTACAAGTGGATAAACATCTGCCGCTCACATTACTGTAGACAGGAAAAGGTCGCGAGGTCACTAGCTGGCTTTCTCAGACTTACCGATTGGCTTTCATGAGCGGATCAGATGGGGACATTGAGATTTGAACACACCACTAGGTGTTATCCGACAGTGCCCAAACGGCGTTTCACCCTCTCCCTCGTCATTATCATAATCATCACCATCATTAATTCAAACCCATACAGGCAGGTCGCTCATGGGCGTCAACTACAATGACCTGCATCGGGTGAGCCGGACATCTCCTCAGACGCTCCCGGGTCTAAAAGCTATATAATAAATAAATTAAATAAATAAGTAAATAAATAAATAAATAAATAAATAAATAAATAAATAAACATTTAAATCTGCTACATATTAGACAAGAATGAAGCGAGGGACGATACTGTGACAACGTGCGGGAAGGAAAAGCTATGCACGTTCAGAGCGCTGCGGTGCCAAAACGCTTCGTGTGCTTTCCACATCGTGTCAAAAAACCTCCACCAACCTGACATGGTACATTAAAATTAAAAATAGGTTCGAATTGTCTTGATTACTGAGTCTTCTGGGTGGTGCAGACATTGGTGCACAAAGTCAAAGACGGCTTCAAAACGGCCAGCATGTCTGAAAAGGTATTGAACCCTTATTTTTTCTAAATATTTGTGTTGGTGATGATCATTTTTAACAGGACACACATCCTCTGTAACGCTAATCAGAGAGAGAGAAAGAAGTCCGACACTGCGAAAAATGAAAGTATCGGCTACAGAAAGGAAAGGGCGTGACGATGAAAGAATTCTTATACACTGACTGACAGAGCAAATGCAACACCAAGGAGGGGTGGTTCGAAAGGGATGAAAGTTGGGGAAAAAACAGAGACGGCACGGATGAATAATTGATGTTTATTTCAAACCGATATGCAGGTTACACAATGCGCACGGCATCGACTCAGTAGGATGTAGGACCACCGCGAGCGGCGATGCACGCAGAAACACGTCGAGGTACAGAGTCAATAAGAGTGCGGATGGTGTCCTGAGGGATGGTTCTCCATTCTCTGTCAACCATTTGCCACAGTTGGTCGTCCGTACGAGGCTGGGGCAGAGTTTGCAAACGGCGTCCAATGAGATCCCACACGTGTTCGATTGGTGAGAGATCCGGAGAGTACGCTGGCCACGGAAGCATCTGTACACCTCGTAGAGCCTGTTGGGAGATGCGAGCAGTGTGTGGGCGGGCATTATCCTGCTGAAACAGAGCATTGGGCAGCCCCTGAAGGTACGGGAGTGCCACCGGCCGCAGCACATGCTGCACGTAGCGGTGGGCATTTAACGTGCCTTGAATACGCACTAGAGGTGACGTGGAATCATACGCAATAGCGCCCCAAACCATGATGCCGCGTTGTCTAGCGGTAGGGCGCTCCACAGTTACTGCCGGATTTGACCTTTCTCCACGCCGACGCCACACTCATCTGCGGTGACTATCACTGACAGAACAGAAGCGTGACTCATCGGAGAACACGACGTTCCGCCATTCCCTCATCCAAGTCGCTCTAGCCCGGCACCATGCCAGGCGTGCACGTCTATGCTGTGGAGTCAATGGTAGTCTTCTGAGCGGACGCCGGGAGTGCAGGCCTCCTTCAACCAATCGACGGGAAATTGTTCTGGTCGATATTGGAACAGCCAGGGTGTCTTGCACATGCTGAAGAATGGCGGTTGACGTGGCGTGCGGGGCTGCCACCGCTTGGCGGCGGATGCGCCGATCCTCGCGTGCTGACGTCACTCGGGCTGCGCCTGGACCCCTCGCACGTGCCACATGTCCCTGCGCCAACCATCTTCGCCACAGGCGCTGCACCGTGGACACATCCCTATGGGTATCGGCTGCGATTTGACGAAGCGACCAACCTGCCCTTCTCAGCCCGATCACCATACCCCTCGTAAAGTCGTCTGTCTGCTGGAAATGCCTCCGTTGACGGCGGCCTGGCATTCTTAGCTATACACGTGTCCTGTGGCACAAGACAACACGTTCTACAATGACTGTCGGCTGAGAAATCACGGTACGAAGTGGGCCATTCGCCAACGCCGTGTCCTATTTATCGTTCGCTACGTGCGCAGTACAGCGGCGCATTTCACATCATGAGCATACCTCAGTGACGTCAGTCTACCCTGCAATTGGCATAAAGTTCTGACCACACCTTCTTGGTGTTGCATTTGCTCTGTCAGTCAGTGTACTTCGCAAACTTCGTACTTCTGGGGTCGGAAGAAAACAAGAGTTTACCAAGGGAGGTGGGATAGGAGCCCGGCACTAAGAGCCATGCAATCAATAAAGCAACTCCATATGGAGCGAGGGAGGATACAGAACTGCCAGAATCAGATAGGATCCCATGGTTGACATCCATGCTCGAGAATCGAGAGACCATGGGGCACCTTTTAGTTGTCTCTTTCGACGGGCAGGGGATACTGTCTGTTTATTCTACCACCACCACCCACAGAAGTTAAAAAATATTACTTGAAAAACGTTCTCCAGTATATTTCATTACAAACTCTTGGTTATTTTCACAGAGAAGATACTGACGTCGGCAAAATAGACATAGGCCTATACATTCTCGGAAATATAGTTTCTTCCTTTCCCTGAAAACCGAGATAAATGTTCTGGATTTCCTCTCCACCAACCGAGTCAATAATTAAAGTCATTACTAATGCTCCTCTGCTTCTGTTGGAATTTCTTTTTCTATAACTAAAGTCATCCAATACTGCAAGTAAATACTGTCAGTTGTACGAATGTCCCAACATTGTATCGGTTTTTATAGAAATCATGTTACCGGACGACTTGGTCATGTGGTTAAGAGCGCGCAGCAGTGAGATAGTGGGTTCGAACCCCACTGTCGGCAACCCTGAAGATCGTTTTCCGTGGCTTCCCATTTTCACACCAGGCAAATGCCGAAGCTGTACCTTAATTAAGGCCACGGCCGCTTCCTTCCCACTCCTAGGTCCTTCCCATCCTATCGTCGCCATAAGACTTGTCTGTGTCGGTGCGACGTAAAACAAATAGCAAAAGAAAAAAAAAGAAATCCTGTTAAGGTCACTTGGGTGTCTTTACCGTATGACAATCCATATATCCGTGTCTCCTTTGTGTGTTATTAGAGGCTTCCTCCTGAATAACGGAAAGATAGAGAATGACATTAGAATGACAATAGCGATTGTATTGAGGAGAGCGACAGCTGTTTTTATCTTAAATCCGCTCAATAAACAAGAGAAAGTATGGGGTTTTCTTCTTGAAGGAACGGCTTGATCGAGTACGCAGTGACAATGGGTCGCCCGCTCTTAACACAATTTGATACTGCTGGTGTTAATTTAAAGTACAGGGGGAATTAATTGGGGAGTGGAAGAAGGCACTCCAAACTTAATGAAGTTAGGCTCCAGATTTATCGCGGGAGAATCCGTCCTTTCTTCATTAAGGAACAGCCCGCCACAATGGCACACTTCCACGTACAGCAAACCTATTTGGGACTGGTAATAATAATATGTGGCGGAGGCAGTTTCATTATTTCTATATAGGTTAATTAAATACTTGATAATGATATGAGAAGTATGAGACATATTATTTAGCGATTTTATGAAGGATTCTAGCAATGATGGTTCTCCTCTCAGTGCTGCTCTTGCAGAGCTGCCTTTTGACATCAATATGTCTTATCGCTGGGAGCCATCAGAACATTTGTGTAACGGACGTGACGTCACAATTAGTCGTTACCGTGGTCCTTGGTCCCCAAAGATGCCACGGCTGTGGATTTGAGCACTGCCTTGGTGATGTACAGGCCTTACTGTAGCTCCGATGACGTCACACAAAGAGGCGAACTGTTTCCTCAGTCCGACCCGTGTAATGCAAGGACATGATGCGTCTGTACCTTTCGTAATTATGAAATATTAACAAATGCTGTATTAATATTACAGGTGAGATCACTAACACCTGTAATCGCATCATAACTCGTAAGTCAGGTCTATGTAATTTTGGGAGAAGTAGGTTTGAAGTGCGATCTACGCGGTCAAAGTTTCAGTGTTTTACTTGTCAATATATCCAACAAATAATTATTATGCATTAATACAAATATGGAGACAACAAACGTGCACTTCCATACCTCTAGATGGCCATAAATACAATAGCTTTCTTGGCTTTTTGTTGTTGTTGTTGTTGAGACTTCTGGCACTGTCCTTCGAAGACTTTCTTGAGACCCTTTCTTCTATACAAACTTTTGTATCATTTTGTGTTTAGGAATAGCCCATGTTTCCCAAATATTAATGCACTGATCAGCCAGAGCTATTAGTTACTTCCGACATTCACGGAAACTGCCGAGGAGTGGTTTTTACTCGCATTCATTTTGGGAAGAAAAAGCAGCGCGTACTCAACATTACGAACCCAAGAAATAACGATATGTAGGTTCCATTGATTGCTGTCCACTTTTATACTTGTTCTGTATCAACAATAAAACGCTCTGCTGTAAATCTGTGAAACAAGAAAGTCAAAAGCATAACTCATTATCAGCTCTGGAAAGTGGGTGAAACATACAACTTTATTCTTCGTAACAGGTAATTTTTCGGTTTGGATTTTCGTTTTTCATAACGGTAACCTGCCCCCATACGAAGAAAATGGAAATGTTAATGTCTATTTACTTGTATAGTTGTATTTTCGCCGTGGTACGCACAAGTTCTTAGCATTGTGGCAAATGCGAACTTTCACACACTGTACTTAAATTTGTAGCACATTATATTTCCAGAAAAACGTATTATACGATAACAATGAAATGAATAATTTACACAAGAAGTATTACTTCCCTTGAATTTACATTACTCACCACGTGAAGATACCAAACCTAACCTAAACTATGAGGTCTCATTATCATAATAACAGTTGCTTACGTAAATCTTGATGTGATAAATTTAAAGAAAAAACATGCAATATACGATTAGTTAAATATAAATGTTTGTCTCTCAACGGTCACAATCATCCTAGAATGCCACCATTCCTTATGGATTACATTCACAAGTACAATTTTTAACATTCGCTTAGCTCGCCTCAATTGATCAGCTGATTGGCTTGTCGCGCTTTCTACAGTTCGGCCTGTATTTTTCGAAGGCAGTGATTTGAATTTGTTGAAACGGAAAGTGGATCGTCAGTGACGTCACATTAGTCGTTACGGTAGGCCTTGGTCGCCAAAGATACTGTGGTTACAAATGATGCAAATGAATCGTTCACTGTCATTATTTGAGATTCATTTATAGAAAGACATATTCATGACCGTTAGCTTTTAGGGAAAGGGAGAAGTTTCCTTCTTGGCCACATTTCGTTTATTTATTTATTTATTTATTTATTTATTTATTTATTTATTTATTTATTTATTTATTTATTTATTTGTGGCACATGTCTGTAACAGAGTTGCACTCCAATTACAACAAACATTAAAAATATAGTACGATAATATACATTGCAAAACAGAAAATAGATCACGAAAAATTAACAACAGATTTTGAAAAATTATAATAAACAAATTCAGAAGAAAAAATCACCAAAACAACAATAGGTTTTATACAGATCAGGATTAGATAGTGCTGCAATTACTGGATCTTGCCTACATAAGTAGGAAGAGCTAAAACTTTATGTGCAAGCACACACACAATTCGAACAGGTCAGGTGCATGATTAAGAGTGTAAAAATAATATCTCGGAGTTTATAGACGTTTTCAACTTATTCGTCCTGTCAGTGGCCGATAATTGGATGTTTATTCTTGTTTGTTGTGGTTTAAATTCCGACATCAGAAAAATTTGTCCAAAAATTCAATTTTTCTTTAAAAACATGCCTGTCGCTAATGGCTTCACCTATTGAAATTATTTTAGGTAGTTTTGTAAGGTATTATAAATTCTTACAAACTACATTTTGTTTCTTAAATCGAAGTCACGGTTTCGAAGATATAACGATTCAACTCGAGTGTGGCACCACCAAAATAGTGTCTTATTTTGCGGCTGTTTCGCTTTAACGTGTGACGGATTTTTTGTTTGGTACTGTATCAAATTCTGGTTTAAGGGTTCTTGTTTACAACAGTATAATTGACTTGGCATATCGCTAATGCATACGGAGAAATCAGCTTTGCAAAATAGCGTAACGTCTTCTGACGGTCGGTTGTTGGCGCCCAGCGCTGGAATGGCACGTCAGAAGACGACAGAACGGGCCTGAGGGCTTTGTCGTCTGCAAGTTTAGACATAGAATCCATACCGCGAGATATCTATTGTCATATCTGGTAAGTAAGGGTGGGACTTTGTATTTCTTAATTCATAGCAAATTTGCACATGTTGAAGATAAAGCCGATGTACTGTGCGGTTCTCTATCACTGGGGCAGTAGATGTGCTGGCACGCTCCTGATAAGCTCCTTGGGGATTTTGGACACTTTGTAATCCTGATGCCATTACGTTGAATCCGCTCTAAAGCATTATGCTTTGACGTCTTCAGAAAAAAAAGGAAAGAAATATTGTTCACTTCTTCGTACCAGTATTTTCTCGAATTTCACTATTTGATATTTTTGCCGTCTGCAGTACACGTTGAACTTCCCGATGCGAATCAAGCCTTATGCCACCTGCCAGAGTTAGGAAATGTCAGCTGCACGGCATGGTGCCATGGCGTCACCCGATGGCTTTCCTCTTCAAAATGTTGAACCATTTTAAAGTTGTGGTGTTTTTCAAAGGCTCACCTGTCCAAATGCGGTTCCAGAACTCTGCGTCAAAGGTGGAGATTTTGACAAAGAGTACACAGGACCACGTCGGCAGCTAGCAAAGGGAGAACGCAGAGTATTAAGAAACGATTCAGGCAACAGATGGTTTGAGATCTGCTACAGCAAGATAAAACCAATAATATCATCACTTCTGGCACACTTTCCGTATGACTGATGACCTGAAGACGAAGGTTTGAAATGTCATGACACCAAGCATGACACTCAGAAGAATATGAAAAAGGTCTTCGGCAGATAATCATCCCAGGAAGTGACTTTGGACGGTTGATCAGAAGCTATGAGCAGTGTAAAGCAGAACCAGATCCCAGAAGATGAAAGGGAAGTACAACAGAAGAACGAAAGAAGGCAGCGATTGATGACCATAAGATAAACTGACAGACAAACACGATCTGGATATTGAAAATGAAGCTGATTGTTAACACACGGTCCATAGCAGCTCAAATTAAATGAAAACTAAAAATTAGTAACAAAAGTTGTTGTGGGTTCGAATAGAGTCCTTAAAAAGAGGGTACTGGTAATCTAGCAAAGCATAGTGAGACGCTGCAACATGGAAACACTTTGCCGGGCGAGGTAGCAATTCCCTTCCTTCTAACTATTTGATTATTTCATGGATTAATCTTGATAATGTGCAGGAGCATTATCTTGCTTTGAGGGTCAAGTCATCTTAGAACGATAGTGATACAGATGCTCCCAGTAGAAGTCAGTGTCAACCGCAGGACTACTCCGGACTATTCAAAACTGAAAATCGCCATGAAAATTCCATAAAACAATTCCCAAAGCCAACTTTAACTGCTTATTGACGACTTTCGCCACGAGATGTGTACAAATTCTGTCTTCTGAGGATTAAGGTATAAAGGAACGCTTTTTCTCCTTTGCGAAAATCCAATGATCATAAATATATCTCCTGGTGACGGCCACCCATCACCAGCTGCTAATTTCAGATGACGACCAGTTACGGTTGCTATGGTTACACTATGATGTCGCGTCGCGTTACACAAAATTTGGGATGACCCCAGCCATAAGTCGTATTCATATCCAAAAAGTTGTAATTATTATTTGGAATACCTCTATGACTAACGGAAGTATTATTTAAGTGTCGAGGATGGAGAGAACGCGACGGAATTGACGTCACAGAGTGTGTTGAAATGGCAAGTGTACCGCCAGTGACATCACATTAGTCGTTACCGTAGGCCTTGGTCGCCAAAGATGCTGCAGCTACAAGTTAAGTTGCTTCAACGTAGAGTTCCAGTTCTCCTTGATATAACATTGAGTTTCATTTATTGAAATACATATTCATGACCATTAGCTCTTCGAAAAGGGAGACGTTTCTTTTTGTTTTAAATTTTTAATATCTTCCTTACAATAGCTCGTACGGTGATATATAACTTACTTTTATATAACGTTTCTTATGTACACAGAACATATTTGGAAGTTTGTGGAAAATGTAATAATTGTACGGGAAGAACGCACGAAACTGTACTTTAATTAACTTTTATTATGTATAATAATTTATTGGGACACCTAATATCAAGGAGCAGGCCTTCTTAGTGCCCCTGTGTGCGCATCCCGGCTGTCCCTGAAGTTACAATAGCGAGTCTCGAGATAACTTATGGAACACGCACAGATCAAAACTGAACTGATCTGATACTAAAATACAGTATTTTTTGACAATTTGATGTGTACAGATAAAATTATGTTTTAATGATCGCCTGCTGCAACGTCCTGATGGATGCAGTCCCTTGGTACAGGCTACAATGAAATGTTTCTTCCACCGAAATCTCAGCCTCATTCATGCCTGTGATAGTCAGTCACGACTAGTGCACCTCATAGGACCATTTGTACTGCAAATATAGCCCTGCGGGAACCTACATCACTCCTCATGGCAATATGGCGACAACAGCGAGTTTTACGGTCCCTCTTCAACGGTATAAACCTTAGTGGTGCTTTTTGAGGATCCAAGCAACTTCCAAGCTGAACACTTAACACACTCTTCCAGTTCCTGAGCTCTCGGGAGTGTGTTTCCCTTCATATTTTGTAATTGAGATGGCCGGGCGAGCTAGCCACTAACTTCCTAAGCAATTAAAGTCATCTTCCATTTGAGCAAGAAATAACCTGAGTACAGACAGTTCCAAGAGCTTCGATAAAAGCTCATTGTTTTAGGACTTGTTCATGTCATTGTAAAGAGCACTTTGGCTGCATAGGACGTAATGTTCTCTCAAACAATTTGCATTTCCTTTCTTGTCCGGCAAGCCTTTGGCCCAAGTCGTTCCTCACCCGCATGGCCCAGGGGCTAGGTGTTTGAGCTGCTTCCAACATTACATTCCTTCCTAGACAGGGTCCCATCTTCGAATGATCTGAGCCATGGCTCTCAGGAAGCGATTAGTCAATATTATTTCCTTTATTCTTCCTTTTGTAGCATTCAGTCCTCATTATTAATTTCTTCGAAAACATACTGATCATTTCCTGTTCATAACAAAGAGAAGATCATAATGTAAAGAACATATTTCAACAACTTTATTATCTTGCACGCAACGTTATACAGGTTATTTTAAAGAGACCTATTCAGCGATGTGACAATTGCACTCTCTATCAGCCCACACCTAATTTCCGGAAGTCTTCCTTCACCTCACCGATTTACCAGCAGCCTGCCGTGGAACGTTTGAGTTCAGCTACGCCATGAAATTTCATATAATATTTCTTCCACTAACACAACAAAACTAGGAGTTTTCCAATCGCTTTTCTGTTCGAAAAATAACCTTTTATGGACACTGTACACTTACCGTACACCTCACTACATCACTGCCCTCACAATGTACGTCCTTCACCCAGACACTGATCATTTCCCGTTGACATACAAAGTGCTGTTTTTATTCCACCTATCGATATCCGACATTGATTAATATCGAAGGAAGTTGATGAAAAAAGCACTTGAGTTAACTTTCATCCAACTTGAAACACTCCATTCCTCATATAAGTTTCACAAATTGCACAGTTAACGACCTGTATTTTAAAAATAAAATCAATTTTGTTCATGTTAATTTTAACAGACTTGTCCGGTTCCAGGGCTAAATGGTTAGCGTGCTGGCCTTTGGTCACAGGGGTCCCGGGTTCGCTTCCTGGCAGGGTCGGGAATTTTAACCTTAATTGGTTATTTTCGCTGGCTCGGGGACTGGGTGTATGTGTCGTCTTCCTCACCTTTTCATCCCCATCACGACGCGCAGGTCCCCTACGGGAGTCAAATCAAAAGGCCTCCATCTGGCGAACCGAACTTGTCCTCTGACACTCCCGGCATTAAAAGCCATACGCCATTTCATTTCATTAACAGACTTCATTTTCCGTGTCTTGCTTTGAGGTAAAAATCTCAAAACAATAGCCCTACTCGTGTGCGGGAGAGTGGTCTGGTATTAAACAACTCACACTACAATTTACTTTAACTAATTACTTTACACTCTGTTTATACTTCCGAGTAACTGGGTTATGCCACAGAGAATATAACATTGAGATCCCTGCAGTCAAACACACTCCTAGCGGGCGCATACCACAGTACGTGTTTCGGGCGATTCCGAATAAAATGGTGGATGCTATCTAGAATCCTTGACATGATCTGTGGAACTGGTCGGGAACACTCAGGTCAATATGTATCATGCCTGCCGCATGTCGCAATAGTCGAGAACACGCTGTATCGTCACCGTTTCCTTCTCAGTAAAGTAAGAAGTTGAGATATGTTGTAATTCTCGACACTTAATTAAGGTTGAACGAAAACTGTGGTACAAGTGCATCTTGGCTATAAAGACGCTCGTATGAAACGTACTCGCTTTTTAAAGGCATTTATATGCTCTAAAAGTTTTAAAAGAATGAGTGATGGCGGATATGATCTCTTTTCTAACCAGTTTCTCTAATTTTCTCTTGTACATCCAGCAGCAGAGAAAGAGATTAGAAGTAATACGGCAAGGAGGGGATATAAATAAGTTGTTAAGCCTAAGCACCGAGATAGCGGAGAAGAGCCTCTACGGATGTTCTAATGAAATGTTCTCCTTTCTCCAGTATTCTTCTCCCACAGCTTTTACCAACCAAGGCTCATAACTTGCGCACCGGATTTATGGTAATTTTAAGATTGTGCTCCCTCGGTAATTTTATCCTTAAAGTGTCTTGGTGTAATGGAGTCGTGTTAAATGCAGTGTGGTGAGACCTCACGGTCTTGTGGAATACCAGACCCAATTTACTCCAGCACATTCCATTATGGTAATAAATGAACTTTATCTATAATAATGATCGCGTATTCGATACCTCATCCTTCCACAATCGGGAGATTAGTTTTAATTAGATCACAGTGTTTTAAGAACTGCTCTTAGCATCCTATGAAGGTATCTGATTCTAGAACGGAAAGGAAAGGAATGGGTTTACGAACGATCAGCTCTCGTATATCCGTCGTTGGCGGGTTAGCCTTTGTAACTGCATCTAATGGAGCAAAGGACAAATGCCCGTCATGAATTGTAAACTTTTGGGAGATCAAACAAAACCGAATAATAAATTAACAATGACGTATACAGTATTCATGATTTTTTCCTTCTGAGACTTAAAATTTAACTGGAGAAGTCATGGCAGTATGCAGTGGATTTGTATATAATGACACAATTATTGTTAGACTGGTTTAAAAGTCAGTCACTTATGGAATTTCAAAAACTATTGAAGAATATTTGATCATTATATTTAAATAAACAATAAATTCAGGTTTCCGTTTTGATGCGGAAGATTTTTATCAAAGTAATATATTTAAGAATTTTTTCATTTGCACTGAAAATTATTCATATTTGCGTTATTAATAAATTGTACTGAGAAATTTGAGGAAAGAGTAGTGATTGTACCAAATGACATGGAAAATGTTTCTCCCTTGAAATTAGTGAGCAGCGTTCACGTGGAGGTCCTAAATACTGCTGGCATGATACACCTTGAGACCACACGGTACCCAGATCATGCAAAATGGCGAGCCAAGAATAAAAGATCGGTAAAACGCTAGGAATAATGACAGTAATAATTGTACCGCGAGGTCCGCCCCGTTCATTCAAATAAAGCTCCTTGAAGTATGCCGCCTGATATATGAAGGTACAACTACTAGCGCAAGAAGTTTGGACTTTTCTCTACAGATCTCTCCATCAAAAAAAAAAACAACTTATGTTATACCCTCTAGTGTGAAGAGGAACTATAAAAATCCTAAAGTCATTTTTTTTAGGTTTCCTAAACTGGGTTGATTATTCTTTGTATTTGGTGTATTCACTTTACAACACTTCTATCTCCGTTCGCCAACTTCAAATATCGACCAACAAAACATTTTGTGTTTTTTTTTTGCCAATGGGATCCGACTTGTATCTTTTTGATTATCCGATAAAATTTATAGGTGTGTCGAGCCTTAGCCCAGAGCTCTCTAGAACCTTCCTCTCGGGTATAAAAGCTGGCACATTTTCGAGCTACATTGTCTTATTCATCGTCCAGTCTACTGAGTGTGTGTTAATAGAGGAGGCGGGGGGCGTCTCGCCCATATTCGAGTATTCGAGCAGATTAAGGTAATGGCAGCCATTTTATAACTATCAGATAGCCTCTGAAAGCTAGCTCGAGAGGAAGGTTTCCAATCTTCAATAATGTAAATTTCATCTTCTAATGTAAATCTCAAAACTAGTCTAAAAAACTTAGCCGAAATTTGGGAATAGAGAGTGTGACACACTCTCGAGTTCCCTGTCAACTTGACTTTGAGGTGACTATGACCTTGTAACCGTTTTTTTTTTTTTCTGCAGTTTTCGTAACTTAAATTTTCTCCATCTAGTCACCTCAGTAGCATAGTCTTAGCCTCTGTAACTTCGGGCTTAAAGCCCAAATAGGCTTTTAATCCTTTTAGTACAAATTTCAAGGAGGTCCAGTGTTTGCCTCCGCATAATTTCTGATTTTTGGGCCAGTAACTTCAACTTGTGTTTCTTTTCTCCCACAAAAGCCCGGTAGAATTGGTATTCGATACTCCTGTAAAATTCTATCATTCATGTTAAGAGGTTAGACTGTTGTGTATTTAAGACAGTGGATACTGTTCGAATTGTAAAATGTAGGCTGTGCCTCGAGAGGCCTGGACAGTGTAAAGTTTAGTGAGTAAAAGGTGCTCTGGTTGTGAAGGTTGCCTTGAGAAGGCAGTAAGGGTATAACGTTCGGAGCGCAGTCTCCTAGATAAATTCATAGAGCATAGATGCTCTTTCTATTCTTGTAGAGGTGTTAGTGTAAATATTAAATCGTGCCTTTTGGAAGGCGGTAACGTTGTGGTCTCCTAGATCATTTTGTGGAGCAAAAGGTGCTCTTGGGAGATTGTACGTTGTAACTGAAATTGGGAGACCTGCCTCTTTGACTATTGAGTGGATGGAGCAATAGTGCTCAAGTAACTTGTAAAATTGTGAGCTTTAAGCTCAAATTGTTAATGGGCAATTTTGTTGATTTTTCTGAGTTCTGCAACCTTGTATCTATGCTAACGAGCTAGTTCTGTACCTGAAATATTTTTCTGTCGCTGAGTGACTTGTTTGTTAAAATTTAGTATCTCAACAATAAAAACATGCAGAAAGGAAATATAGCACTGATTTTAACATTTAAACCCGGTCTAAAAAGCCAAGAATAACGGCCGAGAGGATTCGTCGTGCTGACCACACGACGCCTCGTAATCTGCAGGCCTTCGAGCTGAGCAGCAGTCGCTTGGTAGGCCAAGGCCCTTCAAGGGCTGTAGTGCAATGGGGTTTGGTTTGTTTGGTTTTTAACATTTAAAATTAATCTTCTGATTGCCTCATATAGACGCATCCATGCCCGCACCTTCTTTCATCCTTGTCCACCACGGTATCCCCGTAACAATAATAATAAGAATGTTTATTATTATTTCATTATCAAATATTTATTTATTATATATCATTCTTCTTCTTATTCTTATTTAAACCGTTTACCCTCCAGTGTTTTTTTTTTCCCCTCGGACTCAGCGAGGAATCACACTTCTACCTCCTGGAGTGTGAGACATTTGGTCGGAAGAACGACCAGTACCTCGCCCGGCACCCTCACCTGCTATGGTGAACAGGGGCCTTACGGGGGATGGAAACAATGTAAGGGATAGACAATGAAGAGGGAAGGAAAAGGCCATGGCCCTTAAGTTAGGTACCATCCTAACATGTGCCTGACCGGGCGAGTTGGCCGTGCGCGTAGAGGCACGCGGCTGTGAGCTTGTATCCGGGAGATAGTAGGTTCGACTCCCACTATCGGCAGCCCTGAAGATGGTTTTCCGTGGTTTCCCATTTTCACACCAGGCAAATGCTGGGGCTGTACCTTAATTAAGGCCACGGCCGCTTCCTTCCAACTCCTAGGCCTTTCCTATCCCATCGCCGCCATAAGACCTATCTGTGTCGGTGCGACGTAAAACCCCTAGCAAAAAAAAAAATTGTGCCTGGGGAAAAATGAGGAAACCGCGGAAAATCACTTCGAAAATGGCTAAGGTGGGAATCGAACCCTCCTCTACTCAATAAACCTCCCGAGTCCGAGTGAACTCCGTCCCATTCCTCGTAACATTTTCCAAATTTCGTGGCGGAGCCGGAATTCGAACCCGGACCTCACGGGTTGGCAGCTAATCACACTAACCACTACACTGAATCGGCTATAATAATAATAATAATAATAATAATAATAATAATAATAATAATAATAATAATAATAATAATACAGGGAGGTACACCTCGACTCGGTGCATTTCAATGAAGCGCTTGGAAGAACGCTATCTAACACCTAAAGTTTACAACAGCTATTTCAAGAAGTTGGGACTTTTCTCCATAGATGTCTATTTAAGAACTGATATGCACGCTGGTGCAAAGTGGAATAACTAGAAACTTAAAGAAATTTTGTGTTGATAGTTTTTCTTAACTGAATTAACTTACATTGTTTTTGATACTTCAAGGTTTGCAACACTTCTTACTTATCCCGCCAACCTTGGATTCTGGCCAATCAAAAATTTTGTGTATTTAATTTTCAGCCAATCAGATGCTTCTTGTACCGATTTCATCTGCCAATAAAGTGAGAGTGTGTATCTGGTTTTAGTCCAGAGTCTTCTCGAACCTTCCTCTCGGGTATGAAAGCTGACGCCTTTTCAAATTAACTTGTCTTATTGGTCGTCGTATTATTAAGTGTGTGTGTGTGCTAAGACAGGAGGCGGCGGCCTCACCCATCGGCAGGCAGAACATCAGCTAAGGTAATGGCGACCATTTTTCTATCTCAGTAGTTATCTCCGCAAGCTGAGTGGAGGGGAAGCTTCCAGTCTTTAACTATGTAACAGTCCATCTCCTAAAATGTGAAAGTGGGAGTAAATCAAGTGTACTTATCTGAAATTCGGGAATAGAGAGTGTGACACCCTTTCGAGTTCCCTATCAACTTGTATTTGAGGTGACTATGTTTTTTGTAACCGTTTTCTGCCTGTAGCCTTATAACTTAACTTCTCCATCTAGTGGGATTATCCTTTGCATCGTCGGGCCACTAGCCCAAGTAGGGTTTTAATCTTTCATTTCAAAGAGCGCAACTTTCAGCCTCCATACATTTTGATTTTTGGGCCAGTAACTTTAACCTGTGCCTTTTCACGAAGAAAATGGGTACTCGATACCCCTGTATTATTTCTTAAAATACAACTGCTACAGTCTTGTTAAATGTAGGTTGTGCCTAGAAAGGCCAGAAAGTGTAAATTTTATTGAGCAAGGCGCTCTAATCACAAGTGTAAAAGGTAAAGGCTGTAAGGGTAGAGCATTGAGGCTCTCTTCTTGTAATGTAATACATATTTGAGTGGTCCCTTTGGAAGGCCGTAACCCGCAACTGTTGGAGCAAAGGGCTCTTGTGTTTTAAATTTCCTGTAAAAGGAATTGGGAGATTCGTCTCCATGACTATCTGCCTAAACGCAACATTAGTGATGTTGGCACCTTTGTAAATTATGAGCTTGAAGCTCAAATTGTAACTTACCAATTCTTGGTTTTCCTATTTTTCTATTTTGTACCAAACTACCTCTGTACGTGAAATGTTGTTGTTTGTTAAAATTTAATATCTGAAAAAATAAAACCTTTATTTTAATGTTTTAAATTAATCTTTGACTATCGTAGACACCAGCACCTTCTTTCACCTCTCAGTGATACACGATAAAACACGGCAATAATAATAATAATAATAATAATAATATTTACAATTTACAATCAGCCATTTCAATCATTAAAATGATGTGGCCTCTTTAAGTCGTGGGTATAGGTAGGCCTTCAACAGTCTTCTCCAAGTAGAACGGTCTTGGGCAGATCTCATCCAAGTGGTACCAGCGATCTTCTTGATATCTTTGTCCCATCTGTCCGGTGGTCTTCCTCTAGGCCTTCGATGTTCTCTCGGACTCCACTCCAGCACTAGTTTTGTCCATCTATCATCATTTCTTCGTGCAACATGGCCAGCCCACTGCCATTTTAAGGAGCGTACTCTCTCTAAGATGTCTTTAACCTTTGTAACAGACCGGATGTCATCAGCTCTTTTCCTATCTTTCTTTGTATAGCCTAGCATTGACCTTTCCATGGCTCTCTGCGCGGTCCGAAGTTTCCCTTTTGTGAATTCATTCAGAGTCCAAGTCTCACAGCCATAAGTCAGCACAGGAAGGATGCATTGGTCAAATACTGTTTTCTTCAGATTTGCTGGCATTTTTGATCTTAATACTGAAGAATTCCTTCCAAATGCTTGCCATCCGAGCTTGATGCGCCTATAGATTTCTGGTCTTATATCACCTGTCATATTTATAATCTGGCCAAGGTAGATGTAATCACTGACCTCTTCTAATGGCATGTTCTTAATATTCACATTTCCAGCTTGAACCCATTCGTTGGACATAACTTTTGTTTTGGAAAGGTTTATGCTTAGGCCAATCAACTGACATTCTAATGCAAGATCTGTAATTAAGGTCTGGAGCTCTTCGAAGTCGTTTGCCAGTAAAGCAATATCATCTGCAAATCTCAAGTTATTTAGCCTTTTCCCATTAATTCTAATTCCCTTTTCTTCCCAGCTCAGCTTAGACATAGCCATCTCTAGGACCGCTGAGAATAGTTTCGGGGAGATGGGATCACCTTGTTTGACACCTCTGTTGATGGGGAATTCTGGGGTTGATTTACCGATATTAACGAAAGCTGAAGAAGTCTCATAGATATTGTTGAGCACTTGGATGTAAGCTGCTTCCACTCCTTGCTCATGTAAAGCTTGCATGACAGCTGTATGGCTGACAGAATCAAATGCCTTTTCAAAATCAACAAATAATAATAATAATAATAATAATAGCCCGCCTAGTAACCATGATCGTTAAGATATTGAAGTCTGCCATTGTGGTTAGGCGGTTCGAGTCCCGTTGGTCCAAAAAAATTCACCATCAGAATGTTGGCCGGCAGCGTATGGGAGGTGGTGGTATACAGTTTCTAATCACTAGATTGTGTACCAAAAGCCTGGATTGAATTCCAAACCTCTCAGCAGTGCTCATAAGAAGTAAGGGCATATGATGTTGATGGTGATTCGTCCGTCGTATGGAGACGTTAAGCCTTGAGCAGCCCCTTGTTGATATTCGACACGAGTAGGCTATGTGCCAGCAGCGGGTTTCACCCTCTCCCTTCCTACTACCACATATCATGTCATTAATTTCATCTCATTAACTCCTCTGATTAGGGCATCCGGTCATAAAAGCCGCCACGACTGCTTCATCTTACCCCATATCCGACCCCGTAGCGAAACGGTACGAGGATTGGACAAACAAGAAAAAGGAAGATGAAGAATCAGACTTCTTCAGACCGGGCAAGTTACCCGTTCGGTTAGGGGCGCGTAGCTGTGAACTTGCATCCGGGAGATGGTGACAATGTCACTAGGCTACAACCTATCATACTGACGACATTGTCAGTAGTATCCAGCAGTGTTATTGTCTGAAGAGTTCTTGAAAGCAGCTGGAAGTGAATTCCGAAGTCGTGACCTTTTTTTTTTTTTTGGTAGAAGTTGCTTTACGTCGCACCGACACAGATAGGTCTTATGGCGACGATGAGATAGAGAAGGCCTAGGAGTGGGCAGGAAGCGGCCTTGGCCTTAATTAAAGTACAACGCTAGCATTTGCCTGGTGTGAAAATAAGAAACCACGGAAAACCATATTGAGGGCTGCCTACATTGAGATTCGAACTCACTATCTCCCGGATTCAAGCTCTCAACTGTGCGTCCCCAACCGCACGGCCTACTCGCCCGGTAAAAGTCGGGACCCAGTCAAAGCAAAGGAGTGGTTGGCGCGAATACCGAGGGAAGTGTTGAAATTATGGAATGAGGACAGCAAATTAAATTTGTGAATGAAATATATTTGGGGAGATCCTCATTGAGAGTTCGATACATTAATACAAGAGTATGGAACTTGTGCCGCGTGTGGAGTTTCAGCCACCCAAGAGTTAGCGAGTACATGAGCATTGCGACTTAGCTTATAAGCAAATCGAAAGCCAGAGTTCAATGCTTGTTGCAGTTTTGTAGTTTATTCACGAGTCACGTCCTTACGGTCACGAACTTTGTGTTTGGTACAGGGAAGTGACAGTTCCCTCTGTGGAGCACTCAGCCTTGGTATTTTTTGTTTTCGGAAATCCACCTAAATGGAGGAGAGAAATTGAAAAATTAGTTGAATTAAAGGCGGACCTCTGGAGGAGACATCAGGGTGGCCGGACGCGGAGAGAGAGAAAAAAGAGGCCGGCCGACACATCGCGTTCCGAACCCAGCAGAGGTAGTGTGAAGAGTCTCTTACTTCATGCTTCTCTTGTGGCCTACGCCTTTCAGAAGAAGAAACATTATCGACGAACGCGCTGGCTGTCAAGAGTATTAAGAAGAATCTGGTTTCATCAAATGTACGGCGTGTGTTGTTAATGATCAGTTCCTCATCATTTATAACGTAAATTTACTGAAGTCTATGTCCGGCTCCGTGCCTAAAAGGTTAGCGTGCTGGCCTTTGGTGCACAGGGTCCCGGGTTCGATTCCCGGCCGGGTCCGGGATTTTACCCTTATTGGGTTAATTCCAATGGCTCGGGGACTGGGTGTGTGTGGCGTATTCAGCATTAGAAGTCGTCCTAGGTAGGGCTGTCATCTTCACAGACATGCAGGTCGTCTACGCGAAAAGGACCCTCTGCAGACCTCTCCGGAGGCCATACGGCGTTATTATTACTGAAGCCTATAACCCAGTTATGACTTAATTTATATATTGACTGGCTGATGCTGTTTAGTTCTTCTTGTAGGAGCGCAGCGTTGTAGATGATAATATTATGACAAACCAAAGTTAAAATAGGCTGCATTTCAGCACTCAAAACAATTAGAAGAAGTAAACAGAAATGTCGTCACAGGTAATGCAGATAACACCAATACATATGAAACTCTCACTTATACACTAGGAAATGGTTAACTATGCCGTGTATCAGACTAGTGATGACACGCCATGTTCACCTCCTAGTTTTCAAGTTACAAGAACTCAGACACAAGCTTAGATGGTCGTTATTACGCCTGAAACCGATAACCGAACGACAATTTTGGCAAATGTAAGGACACACGCTCGTTACCGTTTTATTTATATTCATAATGATAATAATAATAATAATAATGGCGTCTGGCCTGGTGCAGTTCTTTCGAGTTAACCCCTTGTAGGTGACCTGCGCATCTGTAAGGATGAGAGATCATTTGTAATGGTGAAGACGGCATAAAATTCCAGCCCTCGAACCATACGAATTAACTAATGACAGGTAACATCCTCGACCCGGCCAAGAATCTAACCCGGGACCGCTGTGAGCGAAGGTCAGCATGTTAGCCATGGAGCCTTGATCAGCGGCGTTCTTATTTTGCTCTTCTTATAAATCTAACCTGAGAGTTTGAATCTCAGGCTGGAAACAGGTTGATCATTTCAAGTACTAGGGATATATGTTTTCCCAGGACAGTAGAATAGTAAGTAAAATTGAATCAAGACGTAAGAAGCGAGCTTGCTGTTGCCATTAGAGCTATTCTGTAGTACGATGGCCATTGGACTGAATTTTCTGTACAATGGTCGGTTTTCGGAGCGGCGTCACTCAGGACATGTTGTAACAGACATGAAGGTAGCTGGTGGAGGGTTCTCGGAATGAGGAGTTACCGGATAGTTTGGAACGAACTCAGTGAATGAAGCTGTGTGCATAAACGGGCTGTGGTGAGGTGAATGGTGAGTGTTAAGAGTAGGTACAATTGGCCAGACATCCCGTCTTAATACTAATTAGAAGGAAAGAGGAAGAGTCCGTTATTTCGAAGAATGAAGGTATCGGCCAAAGGAAGGGAAGGGCCACAACCCTCTCGCTAGCAACCCGTTGACCGTAATGCTGTGTTTGTATTCCTTCTTGCTAGTCAGTGGTGGAGTTTCACAGGCAGACAGTTCATTTTACGAGTCAGTGCCTCACTGCCCACATTCGTGTTTCGAGCAGGATTTACTGCGTGCCAGTAAGAAGCGGCTCCCTTTTGGACAAACACAATCTGTATTGTCGTTACTTTGTTGAGGTACACGCACGCCTATTCTGGATATTGAAGATTCCTGACGCAAATAAATACATATAAGCCTATTACGTCACCTGCACCCATTAGCCTAGATATTAACGGCATTCGTTATCATGATGACGCTTCCCTCTTGCTGTGTCATGTGTGCAAGGAACTTCAGCAACTGGAGCAGGCACGTTCCATATAAAAGTGAACCATGCATTATACTTATCAGGGCGCGCGGCCATATCGTTCATTTACTCGCAGTCCAGCTCCGTGCTTAGCGACCTGACCTTTGGTTCAAGGGGTGTCCAGTTGGATTTCCAGCAGGGTCTGGGATTTCAATCTTAATTAGTTCATTCCTCTGGCTCGGGGACTAAGTGTGTGCCAGGTAGGGCCCCATCTTCACAGAGACGCAGCTTGACGGTACCTACCAGATGCAGAAATGACATTTCCGTGGATTCCCACTTCTCCTCCAGGCAAATGCCGGGATGGTACCTAACTTAAGACCACGGCCACTTCATTCTCTCTTCCTTGTCTATCCCTTCCAGTCTTCCCATCCTCCCACTTCAGATATTCTCAAGATACTGACATTTCATATTACGAGACTTGTAAACCAACATTCTCTTCTTTACCGCAGACATCGATACCAGTTTTTAAAAGTGGAACTCAGCCATTCCTTCACCAACACATCACAGTGCACTTGCTGTTAACCAACAGAGCAAACCAGTATTAGAAATTATAGAATTTCACATGTGGCCAGTTAAGTTGAACGCAACTGCTTTTTGCAAACAGTAAAATAATATTAGTCCACCTCTGTGGTGTAGTGGTTAGTGGGATTAGCTGCAACACCCAGAGGCCCGAATTCGATTCCCGGCTCTGCCGCGAAATTTTAAAAGTGGTATGAGACCTGGAACGGGGTCCACTCAGCCTCGGGAGGTCAACTGAGTAGAATGGGGGTTCGATTCCCTCGTTAGCCATCCTGGAAGTGGTTTTCCGCGGTTTCCCACTTCTCTTCCAGACAAATGCCGGGACGGTACCTAACATAAGGCCACGGCCGCTTCCTTCCCTCTTCCTTGTCGATCCCTTCCAATCTTCCCATTCACCCACAAGGTCAATGTTCAGCATAGCAGGTGAGGACGCCTGGGCGAGGTAATGGTCTTCGTCCACATTTGTATCCCCTGACCCAAAGTCGCACACACCAGTACACTGCCCTTGAGGCGGTAGAGGTGGGCTGCCTCGCGGAGTCCGACGCGAAAAATGCCTGGAGAGTAAACGCATTCAGGAAGAAAGAAAGAAAGAAAGAAAGAAAGAAAGAAAGAAAATCATATGTTCTCTCCTGAGCTTCTTCACTCATGCACCACAACGAGGGTGGAGAATTGTCTTGTACGAAAATGAATTCAGCAACATACTCATGCCCAGAGAGTGGTACAAATGGCCGAAGAATATCATTGGCAGACAGCTGAGCAGTTAACGTCCCTGCTGTTGGTATGAAAGGAGTACGACAGCCATGCATAATTCCAGTCCAAAACATTACATTGCCACCTCCTGAACGTGCTGGTACTTCACAGAGTGCCCTTTAGTTTCCGCACCCTTTGTCGTCGTCGGGATGCTAACCCCAACACACCACCACCCACATTACGGGGGAGACTGCGTCACAGTTGGGAAGTACAATGGGATAGTCATCCTCTTTTAACACTTCTTCTTTCAGGCCTTTTCCTAAATATCTGGGGTCGGCATTTTTTACTTTGATTAGTGTGTGTTAGTTGTCCATTTGTACTTCCTCTTCAAATATAACCACGACAATAACAACAATAACAACAACAACAACAACAACGAGATGAACCTGTTTAGGGGTGGGGAGAGCAACAGGATTGCCCCGGACGTCTTTCCTTCTTCTCTTCGTAACTCAACTCCGACAGATACATGACTGTGGCATTTAGTCCACTTACTTGTGTCCGAACTCTCTTGCTCAGCTGTTGTTAGTAGTAAGGCAATGTATGTTCTAAAAGAATGTGAGCTGAATCAGCATTTTCCCACGAGGTCATTTACCCCTGGCAAGATCATTGATTCCATGACGTCATGGCCACGTGCTATTGTTTACAAACAAGACCACATGCACTTGTTTTGAAAGGTGTGAGGCACGGTATTTGAATAAGAGAACGACCCAAACCTCACAGCTGTCATCTGGACTGGTCCTAACCTCACACCACGTGAATTTTTCTGTTTTGAGAGGTGTGAAGCGCGGAATTTGAATAAGAGAACGACCGTATCCACACAGCTGTTATTTTGACAGGTCCTAACTTCACACCACGTGCCTTTTTGTTTGGACAGATGTGTGGCGCGGAATTTGAATAAGTGGACAAGGCTAACCTTACAAACGTCACCTTGAAGGGACTTAACCTCACACCACGCGATTTTGATTTTCACAGATGTCAGGCGGGGAAGAGTGCAAGGCTAACCTCACAAACGCCATCTTGGAAGGCCGTAACCTCTCCCCACATGCCTTTTCTTGTTTGACCACGTGCTCTTGTTTGACAGATGGCAACAAGACAACTTGCTGAGGTGCGGAAGTGTGCAAGGTTAACCTCACAGACGCTTTCCTGGAGGGGTTTAAATACACAGGACCTAGTTTTACGGCCAGATACCCTTCCCGACACCATCTTCCTAGATCCCCTTCCGACGCCATCTTGGAGGGGCCAAACCTTGCTTTCACGGTGAGATACCCTTCCCGACACTATCTTGGAGGGTTCTAACAAATCAGGACCGTAGTTTTACAGGAAGTTGCCCTTTCGTTCGTCATCTTGCAAGATCCCCTTCCCGACACCATCTTGGAGGGTTCTAAATTTACAGGGTCCTAGTTTTACAGGCAGTTGCCCTTCCGGTCGTCATCTTGTTACATCCACTTCCCGAGACCATCGTGGAGGGGCCTAACCTTACAGGGCTTGGTTTTTACGGTCGGATGCACTTCCTGACGTCATCATGCAAGATGTCCTTCCCGACGGAATTTCGGAGGGGTCTAACTACAGAGTCGCTATCCTGGGCGCAGTTTTACGGTTAGATGTCCCTCCCGACGCCAATTCGGAGGGGCCTAACTACACAGTAGGCATCTCGGGCCTAGTTCTACAGTCAGATGCCCCTCCAGACGCCATTTTGGAGGGGCTAATTACATAGTCGCTATATTGGGCCCGCTTTTACGGATAGATGTCCCCTGCCCGCAGCCATTTTGTAGGGGCCTAACTACACAGTCGTTATCTTCGACCTCGTCTTACGGTTAGATAACTTTCCCGGCGCCATTTTGGGGGCCTAATTACCCACAAACACACAGTCTCCATCTTGTGCCCCAGCTGCTGAGAGGTCAGCTCAAGTCTTTACGTCCCTATCCGATAAGTCAAAACATACATAATCATGGCGATGTAATGTTAATGCCAACTGACGCAGGCCTTTAGAGCTGTGACGTCACAGTATGACAAAAGTCAAGGCTTTATCTCTCTATGCCAACATATTTACTTAGTTGTGCATCTGTGTTATCAGCTTAAGGCTTTAGGTCTCCATCCGACAGATAGATGTCCTAATCCTCATCGTCTAGCCCCAGTTTTACGGATAGATGCCCTTCTTCTCCTTATCGTTTGGCCCAGTATTTTTACGGATAGATGCCCTACTCATCGTCTGGCCCAGTTTTACGGATAGATGCCCTCCTCCTCGTCATCGTCTGGATTTCAAATATACATGTATTTTGTAATGAACAGTAAAGATTTGAATAATCAGCATACATTCCCTTTTGTTCTGAACAGAAAAACTTACCATGATTATAAATATATGTTAGGAGGAGGGCGCGGTATCGTGTACATAAAGCAAAACAATAAAATTGACACGCAGGCAGACGATGATTACATGGAACAGAACCCTATAAACTCAACGGGACACTAACTCTCTCCTTATTTTCGCGAGCTGCCTAGACACGACAACGGAAAACTTTGTTATAGCATACATACACATGCATTGATCTATATAACATCAACTTCATGACGCAAACACATAGTAACCGTATCAGAATAAAAAATGTCTATTGCAGACATGGATTCAAACCCTGATCTCTCTGTTCAATGCCAGAATAACAATTCTCTATCACATGCAACACATAGTTACCGTGTCAGAAAATATCTCTATTACAGACATGGATTCGAACCCTGATCCCTCTGTTTAATGCCTTGCAACACATAGTCGCTGTGTAAGAAAAATTCTCTATTACGGACATGGATACGAACTATGATCTCACTGTACACATGTATATGTTTCGACACTGCGCGCAGTAAAAAATAACTTAGATATAGCAAACACACGAGTTTAATTCTTCATTCAAATTTTTTACTATTTAATTTTGTTTACCTCAGATTACCAATATATACTTTCACGTGGAAAATATAAGAGGAATATTAAAGCATATTTAAAGTTTTTTGTATGTGGGAGTGTGCTTAGTGCGAAGCCATGAGAAGAAGTGAACGAGATACTGCGAACACCGTGTCTGCCTGCACGTCGCTGTTGACTCAGCATACGCATGCAAGTACATTTTACTCTTACCGATTCCATACAGTACTGAAAATTATAATAAAATAATTAACACATTTGCGTCGCGGTGTAGGGGTTGTGTTGTTGAAAAAGTGGCCGCTGACAGCCCCGGAGGCCTGTAAATTACGAGGTGTCGTGTAGTCAGCACAAGGAATCCTCTCGACCGTTATTCTTTGGTCTCGAGACCGGGGCCACTATCTAAGCGTCAAATAGCTCCTGAATTAAAATTACGTAGGCTGTGTAGACCTCGAACCAGCCCACAGATCGAGGTAAAAATCCCTAGCCTAGGAGGAATCGAACCCGGAAGGGCAGAAGTAGGCGCAGTGTGGTAAAAATCCCTGCGGGGATTCAAAACCCTGGCCGCAAATCAGCCCTTTAATGCAACCCACCATCTCGTGAATGCGCCGCCGCTTAGCAGGTTTTAACACACTGGTATACTGTAGTTAGTTCAGAGAGCAGCTTTATGGCACGACAAAGGCCTCTCAGTATGCAGACGTTGCAAATAACACGATACGTGCGGATGAGTGTAATGGATGTACAAAGTACGAACTAACGGCTGCACACGAATGTAAACAGATGGACCAGACTCTTAATACGAAGATAGTAATCATCTAGATAACCCCATTTCCCGTAGATGTTCCGCATGTCGTAGTAGGTACCTTCTAAAAATAGTAGTAGGAGGGACATATAACCGTAAAACTGTGCACAAGATGGTAATTGTGTATTACAGTGCAGGTCTTTCGATTTGACGCCCCGTAGGCGTCCTGCATGTTGCAATAAGGATAACTCGGTAGGCTGGTTATCTAACCTTAAAACTGTGCCCCAAGGTAGTGATTGTGTGTGTAATTAAACCCCCTATCACTGTGTGAGTTGGCTGTGTGGATAGGGTGATGCGCAGCTGTAAGCTTGCATCCAAGTTTTAAACCGTACTGTTAGCAGCCCCCACGAAAGTTTTTTCCGTGGTTTCCCATTTTCATTAGACATATAATGTTAATTAATTAAGAAGCAATTGCACGTTGTAATAAGGAAAACACAGTAGGTAGCTTCTAAAAGAGTATTAGGTGGAACCTCTAACTGTAAAACTGCGCACAAGGTAGTAATTGTGTGTGTATGTGTAGTTTGGCCACTACAACAGTGCAGGTCTTTTGATTTAACGCCCGTTGGCGTCCTGTGTGTCGTAATAACTCAGTAGGCACCTCCGAAAAATGTTGACAGGAGGGTTATCTAACCGTAAAACTGCACCCCCAAGATGCTGATTGTGTGTGTGTGTGTGTGTGTGTGTGTGTGTGTGTGTGTGTGTGTGTGTGTGTGTGTGTGTAGTTAAGCACCCCTATGACTGTGCGAGTTGGCTATGTGGATAGGCGCACAGCTGTAAGCTTGCATCCAGGTTTTAAACCCTACTGTTGTCAGCCCTGAAGATAGTTTTCCATGATTTCCTATTTTCACTACAACGTCTGACCCTCCGGGTTGGGTTCCCGGTTAGGCCAGAGATTTTTACCTCATTCTGTGGGCTGTTTGATGTCTACTTATCCTACGTGATTTCAATTGAGGAGCTATCTAACGGTCAGATAGCGGCCCCGGTCTTGAGAGCTAAGAATAACGGTCGAGATGATTCGTCGCACTGACTACACGACACCTCGTAATCTGCAGGCCTTCGGGGGCTGCGCAGCGGCTGCTTGGTAGGCCAAGTGATATGGGGTTTAGATTTTTCGTTCGAACCCGGTCACAAGCATCCGCTTGTATGTTGAGAGACTCCTAGTACTGTTATAAGATAGCATCTTATGCCTGCAGTGAAGAATTAGAGTTAACAATTATTCCAATATTTTATCAAGATAAGAGTAATTTCTAAATAATAATAATAATAATAATAATAATAATAATAATAATAATAATAATAATAATAATAATAATAATAATAGCATGCGGCCTCGGCTCTTACTAGAGAGACTGAACATGACATTGACTATTCAGCTATAGTTTCAACTTGCGATAGTAAGATAGCGACCACGCTCAGGTCCCGGGTTTGATTTCCTGGGAAGGTCAGGAAAATTGTAAGGATACCCGATAGAGAGGTGATGGAAATTGAACACTGTCAAAATCGATCAACAATACAACATATTGTTAATTTTCAATGGTTATCATACTTCTTCAATAACACAACCCCTACACCGCGACGCAAATGTGTTAATTATTTTATTAACATTCTCAGTACTGTATGAAATCGGTAAGAGTAAAATGTTGTACTTGCATGCGTATGCTGAGTCAACATCCGGTCCTGCTCACGGCGACGTGCAGGCAGTATCTCGTTCACTTCGCACTAAGCACACTCAAAAAACATTAAATATGTTTTAATATTCCTCTTATATTTTCCACATGTAAGTATATATTGGTAATCTGAGGTAAACAAAATTAAATAGTAAAAAACTTGAATGAAGAATTAAACTCGTGTGTTTGCTATATCTAAGTTATTTTTTTACTGCGCGCACTGTCGAAATATATACGCGTGTACAGTGAGATCATAGTTCGCATCCATGTCTCTAATAGAGAATTTTTCTGACACAGAGACTATGTGTTGCAAGGCATTAAACAGAGGGATCGGGTTCGAATCCGTGTCTCTAATAGACATTTTTTATTCTGATACGGTTACTATGTGTTTGCGTCATAAAGTTGATGTTATATAGATCAATGCATGTGTATGCATGCTATAACAAAGTTTTCCGTTGTCGTGTCTAGGCTGCTCGCGAAAATAGGAAGTGAGTTAGTTGCAGAGATTTCTTATTCTTGCATTAAACAGAGTGATCAGGGTTCGAATCCATGTCTGCAATAGAGATTATTTTTGTCACCGTGACTATGTGTTGCGTGTGATAGAGATATTTTTGTTCTGGAGTTGAACAGAGATACCAGGGTTCGAATCCATGACTGTAACAGAGATTTTTTACGCTGTTACGGTGACTATATGTTTTCGTCATGAAGGTGATGTTATATACTTCAATGCATGTGTGTGTTTGCTATAACCAAGTTTCCCGTTGTGTTGTTAGCGTTCGATTCCATGCAATCATTGTCTGTCTACGTGTCAATTTCTATTGATTTGTTTTATGAACACGATACCGCGCCCTCCTCCTAACATATATTTATAATCAACTTAAGTTTTTCTGTTCAGAACAAAAGGGAATGTACGCTGACTATTGAAATTTTTACTGTTCACTACAAAATACATGTATATTTGAAAGCCATACGCAGGCGAGGAAGAAGGCATCTATCTATCAGATGGAGACGTAAAGTTTTAAACAGATAACACAGATGCTCAATTAAGTAAGGATGTCGGGGATAGAGACGTAAAGCCTTGATATTTGTCGTACAGTACTATGACGTCCCAGTTCTAGAGGCCTGCGTCAGTCCGCATTAAGATCACATCGCCATGGTTATGCATGTTTTAACTTGAGATGTCCTCTCAGCAGCTGGAGCACAAGATGGCGACTGTATGTACGTGTAATTAGGCCCCTCCAAAATGGAGGGGACATCTATCCGTAGAACTGGGCCCAGTATAGCGACTATGTAGTTAGCCCCCCCCCAATATGGCGTCTGGAGGGGCATCTGACTATACAACTGGGCGCAAGATGCTGACTGTGTAGTTAGGCCTCCCTTCAAAATGGCGACGGGAAGGACATCTAACCTTAAAACTGCGCTCAAGATAGCGACTGTGTACTTAGCCCTCCAAAATGGCGTCGGGAAGGACATCTTGCAAGATGTCGTCGGGAAGGGTATCCGACCGTAAAAACTAAGTCCTGTAAGGTTAAGCCCACTCCAAGATGGTGTCGGGAAGGGGATCTGGCAAGATGACGATGGAAGGGCAACTGCCTGTAAAACTAGGGCCCTGTAATGTTAGAAACCTCCAAGATGATGTCGGGAAAGGCATCTAGCAGGATGCGTCGGGAAGGGCATCTGGCCTAAAACTAGGTCCTGTGTAGTTAGACACCCTCCAAAATGGCGTCTGTGAGGTTAGTCTTGCACAGTTCCCCTCCTGATATCTGTCAAAACAAGAAAGCACGTGGTGCGAGGTTGTCTCTTCAAGATGACGTTTGTAAGGTTAGCCTTGCCCACTTATTTAAGTTCCACGCCTCACATCTGTCAAAACAAAAAGGCCCGTGGAGTGAGTTTAGGACCTTTCAAGAAGACAGCTATGAAGTTACGGTCGTTCCGTTATTCAGATTCCGTGCCTCACACCTGTCAAAACAATGCATGTGGTCTTCTTTATAAACAAAAGCATGTGGCCGCGATGTCATGGGGTCAGTGACCTTGCCAGGGGTCAATGCCCTCGTGGGAACATGCAGATTGAGCTCCCATTGATTTAGAACTACTCTTGTTCTGTTAGCTCTCTGGTTCACCAGGCCTGGTGATTCTTTCATTTTGACGCCCGGCTTGACTCCTTCAGACGTCCTCAATCCTCGAAGGCTTGGACCAGAGGACGGTTGTTCTGTCCGGCTCCTTGGGTCAGTGTCAGCGTAGATCGCCGCGGGTTCAATTCCCGAGCGTGTCGGAGATTTTAACCTTAAATCATTAATTCTATTGGCTTGGGAACTGAGTCCTTGTTTGTCCAAAACATCCCTGGAACTCTCACGCAACACTGCCCTCCACTAAAATAACTAGCAGGTGACGCCCACCATCCTCGGAGGGTCTGCCTTACGAGAGCTGCACCAGGTTAGAAATAGCCACACGAATTTTGAAGTATATCACCTCCTCACTTTCTAAATCCTGAGTGTTCACCCACCGTTTGCTTTCTCTTCATTTTCATCCGAGAAAGGAATAAGTGATCGTCCAGGGAAAGTAAAACAACTAAATTGCATTAGAATTCAGTTAAGGTTGATGGTAACATTCCTTACAGGAAACACTGAAGAACAACCTAGAACGCAGACAATGCAGGAAATAAATAGAAACCACCCATCCTATAACGTGTGCGTGCCACAAGAGGTACAATACAGTACATCTGGGAAAATAATTATTGACCCAAATGAATCAAACTCAGACTCATTACTGGCACTCAGTAGCCTACGATGGTATAGGAAAGTGCTAGCCGCGGCCAAAGAGCCTACTGTGTAAAACGATCTCCAGGGCTGCCGACAGTGGGGTCGAACCGACTATCTCCCGAATGCAAGCTAACAACTACGTGACCCTAGCCGCACGGACAACTCGCACGTTACGAAAATGGGCAGTGTGCCTTGCATGCTCATACGCAGAACAGAAATGGGGCACTCCTGGGATAAAGGGATTTCAGAATGAAGATAAGATGCTGAGTAAGCAGGTAACTGGACGATTGAGAGAAATTAAGAAACGGGTGATTACTTAGAAATGTAAGAAAGAAAAAAAAAAGAACACTGCCAGAATTAAGCCAAATTACGAAAAGGATGGAGATTAAAGAAGAAAGATTTTCAATTTAAAGATATGATGTCATCGGTTGTTTTTTTTTTTTTTTTTTTTTTTGCTACTTGCTTTACGTCGCACCGACACAGATAGGTCTTATGGCGACGATGGGATAGGAAAGGCCTAGGAGTAGGAAGGAAGCGGCCGTGGCTTTAATAAAGGTACAGCCCCAGCATTTGCTTGGTGTGAAAATTGGATACAACGGAAAACCATCTTCAGGTCTGCCGACAGTGGGATTCGAACCCACTATCTCTCGGATGCAAGCTCACAGCCGCGTGCCCTTGAGCGCACGGCCAACTCACCCGGTGATGTGATGGTTAATGGGTATTTATAAGAACAAAGGTCAAAATATAAATACAATGGCTAGGGAGATAGATTCAAACAGGCAACCTAAAGTTAAAATGGAAACAGCGAAATAATTCCATAAACAAACAGTGCATCGCTGTGATATAGACAACACAATTATTATTTTATTTAGTAATTCTTGACAAACGAAATAAAAGAAGATAAAGATTTAAATAATGAAGGATTGTCTTACAATACATAACACTTTAAAATCTGAGACTTAAAGCAGTTGGTAAAGTGTAAAATAGGTTTAATACACTTCTAACTTATAATGTTTAGTGTAGAGAACTAACTGTATTAATGATGTATGTATCAAAACAATTTATATTACAATAAACTAAAACTCTTCCCTTAGCGATCAAGAACAGGGGAATCCCCGAGCTAGCCACTGTTTATTGTTCCACAGGTAGTAACACTAACATTGCTGACAAGCCAATGTTTCCTGTAAAACAAAGTTCTAGAGATGTTTCCGTAAATTGGATTCACGGAGCGTTAAATGCCCTGGCAATCATCATTACTCGTCTGTGGCCAGAAAAAGGAAGTTGTTGGTGGCAGTAAACAGCAACGCAGGACAGGAAAGACTCAGGCAGATCTTGAACGAGCTGAGCCAATCTTCCCCGAGAACACGCTATACTCTCGGGATATCGCTCTGCGGATGCCATCTACCTCCAGAGAGGCGAGGCTCGCCTATTCAGGATGCAATTGGCGATTCCATTATTTGATACCAAGTGTAGATCGATAAAATTGGATTTTCACAAGCAATTCCTTTCAATAATGATAATGAAAACTGGGGGCACTAACCAAGGCTGAAGATACTAGATAAGGATGATGTTCGTTGATGTCTAAGTTCGAAATCCACTAAAATATACTAATAAATAAATAAATAAATAAATAAATAAATAAATAAATAAATAAATAAATAAATAAATGTCAAAAACGACATATTCCTGCCAATATCTTAGAAATTACAAAACTGACGAAAGAGATATTTGGCGTAGAAGGAGCTAAGAATTCTCACTAAAATATTCAAACCTTAAAGGGACAGAAATTCTTTTTCTATCCCGGTCTTATTCCAGTTGTGTGGGATCGGTACTGAAGTGGAGTAATGGAGCGATGTAGCAGCTATGTGTAGGTGAATATGCGTGTTAGGATGATCACAAACGCCCGGCGCCCAGGTTAGAAAAATTAACGAAATATGGCAAGAATTACCTTCCCGGCCGTAAATCGAACTAAAGACCACAAAGCTGACCATTCGTCCAAGGAATTGAGCCCTTAAGGGGCTAAAATAAGGGGAAATGTTGAGTGATAAGTCGAAAATTCTAAGTGTACAGAGACGAGTGGTGGAAGCAATAAGAGAGAACCTTCCCCTACTGAGGGAGAATGGAAGAGGTCCATTATTTCGAACAATGAAGGCATGGAGGAAAGAAAGGGTAGGCTCACGACCAGCATGGAAATGATACACTTCCTGGGCCTCACAAACCTAACGGCAACCAGCACAGTTTCGATTCTCGCCACTAGATATGGGGGACATCCATTCCATTGTACAGTGTGGCCAAGTCCAGTCCAGCTGCCAAGTTTTAGCCAAGTACTCAATCAGCTCATAAATGCAGCAGAGTGATGTGATTATTGTTGCAATAAAGAAGAGCTCATTGTTTAACGATGTTATTTATTTTGCTTATAATGTGCATATTTATCAATATTTGTTATATTCAGAGTCTGACATAAGACTTAAAAATTTAGATTTATAAGTGACTAGCTGATGTGCCCGTGCTTCGCTACGGAATTCTACATTTTATACAGAATTCTAGGCTCGGTAGTGTACACGTTGTGAGCAAGATTATATTAAATTCCATAGCTCTTAACGTTACCCTAGAAACGCTAGAGGGAAATCACCAAACGTCTTATCTCATATGAAGACTGGGTTTGGGAATTTTCATTGCAATGGTAGGCCCGCTTGCCTACCATCAGTCACTATCAGGTTGGGGAGTTTTCATTATAATGGCAGACAATCACTCTCCACCTCCCTTTTTACATCCTCAGAAAGACTGCCTTAGTGGTTTCCCCAACTGAAACTAACATCGGTTATTACAATGGCGTCAGTAGGAATGGCGCGATTAAAAGCGGTGGTTTCACATTTAATACTCGATCAAATGAAAAACTACACATTTTCTCACTTTTAACGAGCGGGGCGGGGGAGTTGAATAATGGGGAGTCCAGGGCAAGAACTATGCCCTTTTACTAATCTGTTTCCTACGAGTAACCGATGAATCGGAAAACCTCTATTCACTACACTGACGGCGGAAGAATCTATCTGACATGGGGGCAAATTATTCCTCCAAGCCAACCTCTTCACTGCAAATGTAGAATTTAATAAAAGTGAAGAGGAAGAAGCTTTTCTTAAGAAACGGCTCTTTTCAGGATTGAAGTTTGAGTTATTTACTTAATTGTGGTGATATAGTTTGGAATAGACCTAAATTTTAATTCTAGACCAGGTCATACTACTACTACTACTACTACTACTATTACTAAGTGAGCCTCTGCCTTAAGCGTTCACACTGATCACTCCAAACAGCGCGTCAGAGTAGGGAACGAATAGTTGGAATACTATGATGAACCAGTGTGTTATGTACCAGCAATATCAGAAAATGTATGAACCAGAGGAATGAAATGCTAAAGAAGAAAGTTTTCTAACTTCCTAGCCATTTCCCGCCAATATTCAGTCAGGCTGTTATACGTACTCGGTACGCAGCAGTACGGTAACTCTATTTATCGGAGTTGAGTGGCAGCATAAGAGACGAAGAACATCACAACAAACAATGGTCAGTGTAACGTTATTGTTGCTCAATGTTATGCGCTTTCAATATTGTAGGCCTTCACATTTAATTTTCTTCCGACTCTGAAATACCACTCTTATTGTAGTCGGGACTGTAAAACTGAATAAAACATAAATGATCGGAAATTGTATTTTCTATAACTTTTGCTATGTTGTAGTTTTTGATAGGACCAATAACGTAGGTAGGCCTATTTAAAATTACATTTTAGGTCCCTTTCCCCAAACTACCATTTCATCCGGGGTGAATAAAATTGTTTTTTCATTAGACTGTAGTTTCTTATTCCCCGACTCTATATACCGATTTTTATTAAATTCTGTTAACCCATTTTCTCGTGGCTCGGCTTTGATATGAACATAGCAAAAAAAAAAAAATACAAATTCATGAATACATGTTATCATTGCCGGTATGGTAAAAATGTATAAAAACATAAATGATCGGAAATTTAATTCTATATAACTTTAGTCATGTAGTATTATTTTATCGATAAGGCCACTAATAATATCAATATTTGACAATTAAATTTTAGGCCTTGCCTTAAACTACCATTTCACTCAGCGTGAATAAAATTATTTATAGCCTAGTTTGTTGTAGCTTTACATACCGATTTTCATTAAATTCTCTTCAGCCGTTTTCTCGTGATGCCTGTACATACATACAGAGAGACAGAAATTACGGAAAAGTAAAAAGTGCACTTCTTTGATACCGTGGACACGACCGATACAGAAATACCAGTCTATTCAAATCCTGAGCAATGTACAGACAAAACTCTTTTTCTATATATATACAGCAAGTCACAATTTTTTAAGGGGTTAGAAATTCTGTGTTGGTACGTAAGTCTACAATAACCTTTATATTATAAATGTGACATGGAAGAGTGTACTCATTTTGTTTTGAATAATGTATGTCATAGATGTAAAGATAGCCTACATTAAAGAAAAAGTTCAACATTATCATATTCCTGGTTACTTGGTTTTACTTATCAGACGGGGGCTGAGTGGCTCAGATGGTTGAGGGCTGGTCTTCTGACCCAACTTGGTAAGTTCGATCCTGGCTCAGTCCGGTGCTATTTGAAGGTATTCAAATACGTCAGCCTCATGTCGGTAGATTTACTGGGACGTAAAAAAACTCATGCGGAATAAATTCCGGCAGCTCAGCCTTTCCGAAAACCGTAAGAACAGTTAGTGGGACGTAAAGCAAATAACATTATTATTACATATCTGAATATAGAACACGATACCATGGAACTATACCTACACATAGAAATGTACTTTTTATGTATGACTTATCGGTACGTAGTCCTGTATAATCTTAAAACATACGCAGAAAATAAAACAATAGACTATATTTAGTTAGGCCTGTATTAACCTATGGGTAGGCAAAAATTATATTACGTACCTTTATATTTACGTAGACACAATATGCTGTACTTATGGTGCTAATAACGGAAACCTGCTACTCTTTAGTGGTGAAAACAAACAACTATCGTGGTTCCGGAATAGTTGTGACGGCAATGTGCAATTCAATATTGGTATCACTGTATTGTATAGTTTGAGGAAATGCTACTTGTTGCTGGTGAAAACAAGCAGTTCTCTTAGTCCCGGCGTGCTTGTATTCAGGACATGGCTACTACTACACGCGGTTAGATCCTCGCTTTGCGTGACTAATTTTGTGCCCCGTTTCGGTCAGTATTGGAAGAAATCCGCAAGTATTATATTTTTTACTATCGGTTTTGCTATGGCATTGCCATTATTAATATCATGATAATGCATGGAGAAACACAACTTAATGCTAGGTGGCGCTTATAACTTGGTCTTTTAAAGATGAATAACCATAAAAGCTTCTGTTCAAGAATGTATTTATCTGGACAGCTCATACGATCATGAAACGTAAATGATCGGAACAGGCCGTTACTGTAACCTTTGTTATGTACAGGTTTTAGATAAAAGAGATATTTTTGGGGATATTTCAAAATGTGTGAAAATATAATAATCGTGAAAATCGCCGTTATTATTCCTGGCACAGTAATGTCGCACGAAACGTAAAACACAGGAAATTATATTCTAAACAGCTTTCGCTATGTACAGGTTTACGATGCGGCTAGTATTAAAGAAGAAATTTGACATTTACTGCCTTGGTCTCCTTAAAATTACTAAACAATTTTATTGTTATCGTTATATCATTAAATAATATATGAAAACTCTACTCGTTGCTAGGTGCGTCTTATAACATATTGCTTTGAGAGCTGAAAATATCAATTTCCAATTTCATTTTAAAACTCATTTCGTATCTGCATCAGCATCCAAAAGCACAGCAGCCTTCCTTCAAAACTCAGACCTCAGAAATACGTAAATTCATACACACTTCAAAACTAATAATACTAAATAATCTCCCGAGTATAATAAAATCATATTTTCGGTACTATTAAATTTAAAACAGGTAGCCTACACTTCACTGAAATTGCATAAAGAGTAATTCTTACCCTGTGGGGAATACATACGTTTAAATCAGCCCACGGGACATGTTAGAAGATGGCGGAGCAGCCACACTGTGCATATAGAGTCACTGTTGTTCCATTCCTGACCCGATCGAATGACTGGAAACAGCCTGTGGATTTTCATAGAGAACGTAACTTTTGTAGGTACATACCTACATTCAGACATTGAACTGGCTCTGTAAGATTTTAACGTGACCTGGAGAGATGGTTCAGTCAACCATAACAGTCATTATCAGAAATTTCACACATACAGTACTCTTTTAGATATAGTCGTGCATGATCTTCAAGTCTACACATCGACATCGATCGTATGCAAACAAATTAGTGAAGAAGGAACAGCGTTGTGTGTGCGAGCAGTAATTAAAATCTGTCTTACTCGTCACTTTCTAGGCTCTGACATTATTAAAACACGTGTCATTTAATGAAAAGAAATGATTTTAGCCGGAGTTAAGGAGATCATTTTTAATGTAGCGACGCCAGCCAAGCGCGCACAGATGAATATTGGGGTAGCTCCGGCAAGAAAAATGAGGTTTTAATGCATTATTTCGTTATGGAAATGCTTCTCGCCAAGTTTTAATAACCTCCATGTCGGGAGAACTTGGTAGACAGTTCGTGGAAAGACAGTTCATGTGAGAAATTGTACAGTTATATTTTTCTGACAAATTTTCCTTATTATGATAGAAATAAGATGTGGAGCGAAAGGTGAGTGGCAGGCTTTTAATTTTCAAGTCAACAAAGTCTTTGTTCATGGAGAAGATTTAAGAATGTGTCTGGCTTTCATGACTCTAATAATCATAATAATAATAATAATAAAAATAATAATAATAATAATAATTAGAGCTGTCGATTTAATCGATTAGTCGAACCGATTAACCGATTAATATAAAATCTGATTAACAGTTCAATGACCTTTAACCATTTAATCGAACCGACTAAAATTGTACTAGCGGCGAGGATAGGAATTGTGCCGGCTGCCGAAGCCTGTCGCACTCCTCTGGTGCAATGATTAATGACTGACAGATGAAATGAAATGGTATTGGAGAGCGTTGCTGGAATGTATGATGACAGCAAAATCCGGAGTACCCGGAGAAGAACCTGTCCCGCCTCCGCTTTGTCCAACACAAATCTCACATGGAGTGACCGAGATTTGAACCACGGAACTCAGCGGTGAGAGGCAAGCACGCTGCCGCCTGAGCCACGGAGGCCCTTGCATTATATTACCCCTTCTTCCAACATACACAAAGCATTGTTTTCCTTTCAAGTGAACAGCTTTAGGGTGAAGCCACTATTTCCGAGTGTCAGGATTACGGAAGTAGTCTCGATTTCACCATATGCGACTGTCTTATTAATACTGAGAAGCTGGCAGCAAATATGCACTCCTCACTCAGTTTGTTGTGACGTTAATTAGTGAGGTACAAATCGGCTACTTTCGTATGACTTTTTGCGAGTTTCTATGTGACGGTGTAATGTACCTTTAGAAGATCAAGTTTTCTTTAAGTTTAGTTTATTGCCTTTCTTATATGGCGGGGCTCAGGCTGTGAAGCCTGAAATAATGTTAATAGTATCCATTTAATCATTAGTTAAAGATCCCATTTTCAAATATCTTCTTAAACTTAATCTGCTTACCCTCCACGATTGGTTTTTCCCTCGGACTCAGCGAGGGTTCCCACCTCTACAGCCTCAAGGGCAGTGTCCTGGAGCGTGAGACATTGGATCGGGGATACAGCTGGTGAGGAGGACCAGTACCTCGCCCAGGCGGCCTCACCTGCTATGCTGAACAAAGGCCTTGGTGGGAGATGGGAAGATTGGAAGGGATAGACAAGGAAGAGGGAAGGAAGCGGCCGTGGCTTTAAGTTAGGTACCATCCAGGCATTTGCCTGAAGAATAAGTTGGAAACCACGGAAAAACACTTCCAGAATGGCTGAGGTGGGAATCGAACCCACCTCTACTCAGTTGACCTCCCGAGGCTGAGTGGACCTCGTTCCAGTCCTCGTACTACTTTTCAAATTTCGTGGCAGAGCCGGGAATCGAACCCGGGCCTCCGGGGGTGGCAGCTAATCACACTAACCACTACACCACAGAGGCGGACTTTATACAAATATCACAAAAAATAATTTACTTAAACTCTATAGTGTTGTATCATTAAGAACTAAATATTATTTTTCTTACGTTAGTGAGATCTACAGGTTTGAGTACCACATTAAACATTTCTTTTTAATATTCTCGGTTGCCTATGTGTAATTTCAGCTGGGATTGAGTTCCAAGAACGTATGGTAGCGGGTATAAATGAGTTGTTATATGCGTTACTATGATGAATGGGAATTGACAAGCAGGACCAACTACTGATATGGCTGAAACGACCTTTTGATTTGTAGAATCGTTTCAAACTGTGATCTTCGACTACTAGGAGTTAGGCGTACATTCAGGTTTATTCCTTGCCTCTCAGACATCACTCAGCAACAGGTACCTACATTACAAAACAGTATAACTTATCTTTGGTATCACATATATAGAAAGGAGCTTTGAGAAGCTCTCCGTAATACTGGCGACGTATTTAAAGCTACACATCATGCTTTATTTACGATCAGAAACTCTGCCTAACTGAGATGGTACGCCTGCACTTTGCATTTGGAATGCGAGTCTTGGTGGCGAATTTATCACCAGGCCACCGGAAACCAATAAACAAGCTATCCTTGTAAAGTATCACATAACAGCCTACCATTTAGTGGTGAACGATAAGGTGTTTAAGGTTATTAACTATTCTGTTGAAAACCTGTTCCGGTGAAATGAATCATAAACTGTTTACAGCGGTGGACCATAAAGTCGATATTAAATACCTCATAGTATTGTTTATTTGTGGAATTACATGATACGCTGTTAGGGAGATGGAAATTGTTCACAGGCTTGAAATAGTTCATACAGGTAGTTGTCTATTCTTATTGATTATCAGGGGCAGGATGTTGATGACATGTCAGCTTTTAATTGGTTCACAACAGACATGTTGTGTGGCTGTGAATCTTGGACAATCAGAGATTAGAACTGGGAACGGCCGGAAGGGTTTGAGATGTGCGTCTGGAGATGAATGCTAAGGATTAAATGGACTGAAAAGCGTTCTAGAAGAAATTCAAGGGAAGAGAGAACTGATGTTAACGATACAAAGAAGATTCACTGGCTACACCTTGCGACATAACACCAATCTGCTGGAAGGACGAGACTTGGCACAGAGTGTCCATTATGGTTCTTGTTATGAAATCAAAAGAGGAGCTGAGGACAGGAAAGAGTGGTTGCATGGACACTGATGATGATGACAACAGACATTGCTAACTTGAACAGAAATCCTGGTCATAGTTCCCGCATAGTAGAAATACCAATTTATTAGGAAATTATTTTTGTCATTTTTGGCATTTTGTATTTTTATGTCATTTTCTAAAATTATGCGTCATTATTAGGTCATTGTATGGAATTTATTAGGCTATTTTATACCTTTTGAGTGATTTTGTTAAATGTTTGAGGATTTTGAAGCGTATGGTATTGGACATTATCGCAACTTCAGGTGAGGGTGAATACTGAGACTAGAGAATCTTCACAACGCTTTGTCAGTCTCGAGAGTAAGGAAACTTCGTTCACAGCTTACTTCTTGGAAATGAGAGATAAATCTTCCTCGCGAACACTCGAGGTTTTCCTCTGAAGCCGTGGAGTACAAAGTTCTCTGCGAAGGTTACGTGCCGGATGCGACCCGGCCATTATCGTGCCAATAGCGACCGAGCGGATAAGCATCGTGCCGCATGCGACCCATCAATCACTTACAATTGATCTGCATTAAGGGCTGTCACCAAGTGGCAGATTGCTTATAAGTAGCTAACTTGGTCTTTTCTAAAATAAAGGTCTGACACCGTTGTTAGCAAGTTCGAGTGCCGTTGGTCGAAAGAAAAATATAATAATGTTGCTGGCTTTACGTCCTAGTAACTACTTTTTATGGTTTAAGGAGACGCCGAGGTGCCGGAATTTAGTCCCGCAGATCTTATTTTACGTGCCAGTAAATCCACCGACACAAAGCCGACGTATTTGAGCACGTTCAAATACCACCGGACTGAGCCACGATCGAACCTGCTAAGTTGGAGTCGGAAGACCAGCATCTCAACCGTCTGAGCCGTCTGAGCCACTTAGCCTGGATGAAAAAAAAATTCACCATCAGAATGTTGGCCGGCAGGGTAGGAAAGTTGGTGGTAGGCAGTTTCTAATCACTAGATTGCATGCCAAAAGCCGGGATTCAAATCCAAACCTTTTCGAAGTGTTCAAATGAAGTGAGGGAATATGATGCTGTTGATGGTGATTCGGCCGTCGAATGGCGACGTAAAGCATTGAGCAGACCCCTTGGTATTATTCGAGAGGAGTAGGCTACGTGCCGAAACCGGGTTTCATCTCTCCCTACTTCATTATCATAATCCCACATCCAGGCGCGCAGGCCGCCCAAGGGAGTCAGGTAGAAATACCTGCACCAGGCAAGCCGAACACGTCCTCGGACACTCCTGATATTAATAGGACACGATAAGTGAATAGGCCTAAGTCGTGAATAATTTCAGATAATCAGGATCTTTTTTATTGCTAGTAGCATTACGTCGCACCGACACAGACAGGTCTTAAGGTGACGATGGGATAGGAAAGGGCTAGGAATGGGAAGGAAGCGGCCCTGGTCTTAATTAAAGTACAGCCCCAGCATTTGCCTGATGTGAAAATGGGAAACCACGGAAAACCATCTTCAGGGCTGCCGACAGTGGGATTCGAACCCACTATCTCCCGGATGCAAGCTCAGGGCCGCGCGCCTCTAACCGCATGGCCAAGTCGCCCGGTGGGAAAAGACGTAAACGCATCACCATGTTTCGTATTGTAAAACCAGTTTCCCCCAGAAGTGTAAAGTAGGGGCAGTAGCTGCTTATAGGACTTATTGAAATGGCATTGCACTTCGTTTAGCTTACCTTATCTTGGGTGATGACACAACTTATCAAATGACAATTTGCTTGTCAACGCCGGTCGCATCCGGCACGGTTACAGATTATGCGGTCGCTAGTGGCACGGGTCGAATGCGGCACGGTCGCATCTGGCACGCCACCTCTACGAAGCGCAAAGAGTTTCACCTTGACACGGCATAATGTCTGTGCCAACTCGATTAGTAAATTGATTGTAAAATTTCATTTACAATTTAAGTCATTTTTTAAAAGTTCCGCTTTATGCTGGATTTTAACGACATTGTATAGATCATTTTAAAACATTTTTAGGTGTTCAAAATCCTAGCACAGGTGATTACCATACCTTTTAATTATTGTCACTGTCACACTGAACACTTGTTTCTAGGTCATCATGATTCTAAATTTGCGGCGTGTCTACCAACAGGGTGTTCTCTTACGACAAAGTTATCAGAACTCCAAAGTGTGTCATCAAAGAAGTTGAGGGATGTGGTTTCTTTGTATTTCGTGTCGTAATTGGTGACCAGAAGACACAAAGGCATTCTCGGAAGGTAAAACTAGGAAGAACGTTGTGTTTCATTCAGAAACTCTACATTAGCCACGGTTGTTCTACTCCTTACGTAAGACACCAAGGCGACAGCTAGGTTCAAGGGCAAGATGAATTAACCGGACCAAACATACGAACTCTAGGCTACAGATAAGGCGAATTTTGTCGAATGCTTCGGTAGGCAGTATGTTCTTCCTGCACAACGAATAGGAAAACAGAACATGAAACAATGTTAAGAAATATTTTACATATCAGTCTGCCAAGCCCACTGAAATGCATGCACCAACCGACCCTATGAGCAACATTTTCACACCATTCATAGCAGGGACTGGCTGCGGAAGGAATGGCATTACTAGCATCGCTCATACCTCAGTCACTTTCATATTGTCAAAGCCAAGTATAAGACATACCTACCGTAATCGCCATGACTAAGGCATCTTTCTAGCCCATTAATTTATTTATTGTTGTCATTTGGTAGGCAAAGTCCCATATGTTTGTAGTGGCATGGGGTAACAGTGTTGCAATTTAGCTCTTAATACATGTTTTATCTTATATCTCTAGCTATTCATGTATGTTTCATGTTGACTTCCTTCTCCAGCTCATAATATATCCATTCTTATGGTTTTTCTGTACAGTATTGATCCTTTTCAGATCTTAATGTTTGGTATGTGTTCTCTAGATCAGTATTCCTTTTAGCCCCTAATGTATCTCTTTCATCATTAAGTTCCTACACTATATGTCCCCTTCTAGCTTTTAATGTCTTTGTACCTTAGACTGTTATTCTTTTTCACCTCTCATTGCATTTTTACTCATAATAACATTAATGTAAACTTTTAATTATTAATACATTTCAAATCTTATCTTAAAAAAGGCGTATATTTTTTATTTTATCACCCCTGTGATAAGTTGACACATTACATGAGGGTAAATCATTAATTTGCATCATGGTATCTAAACATATATAAAAGCATCTAAATACCAACTTTTCAGAAAAATTGCTGTCACAGAAGCTACGTTTGAGTCCAATTATACATGAGAACAGTTTTTGCTTTTGTGCTTTTCATAACGACGAAAAGGAACCTTGTTTACATATGCCACTGCTTATTCAGTTCTTTATGGTTCCACGTCTAATTTTTATACTCTGGTGGTAGCGATTATTGTTTTAAGAGAAAGCGCTCCCTCTACTAACATTAATCCGACACTTGGAAGAATGAAGATATCGGCAAAAGAAAGAGAAGGGCTGCGAAGGGCGTGGAAATGAAAATCTTCCTGGGCCTGGGATCTAATACTGTCAAGGTCGGAAGAGAACAAGAATTCACCAAGGGAGGTCGGATTAGAAAGCGAGGAGCATGGCACAAGAAAACAGAAGCAATGCCACACTCAGCTACGGGAACCGTGGTCGCCATCCTACGCTCCAAATTTGGGAGAACCTGGTCACCCTTACAATCACGTTTTGCTGCTGGTAGGGGATGCCATCTACCGCCCCCACCCACACAGAGTCAGAGCCTTATAAATAGTATTGTTGGCCTAAATAAAAATGAATCGAATAATTGGCGGGAAAACAAATTAAATACGTTTATTCATTTCTTTTTAATTTCTTGGGGATAACGTGGGGAGGGGTGTGGTGCCTTTCCACTGCGCCACCCCCCCACCCCTGTGTCACGTGGGAGGGCAGTATTCTCATTACGTCATCGGTTGTCTGTATTTTGCAACCACTGCAACACACTGTGATCTTCCCCGCGGTCGCCAATATGAGCTTAGCTACAGCGTAGATCGAGAAAACAAACTTATTGAATTCCCAAAATACGAATTTCACTGATGACTTTTACTGGGGAAATAATTCATTGTACAGATTGGGAAAAATAAAAATGACGCGAAATATATTTATGAGACTGACGCCCAGCACAGGAAATGCTGCCAACCATTTTTTCGATGCACTAATCGCTTGCTTTCATAGGTCTGTGCATGCGCATCTCCCGAGTACGTCGCTGTGTCATCACATGTGAGTGAGGGAGAGAGGCAGACGTGTTGAATGGTGCTCATGATTAACATCTCATGTTCATCGTCGAGTGTTATGCGAAGCGCCATTCCAGGAAATGTTTCAGCAAGAGTTTAAGACTGGAAGTGTTTTGCTAAAATATTGAGCAAAGTCTGCATTGCAAAACTTGGTGGCAAAATGGTGCGAACCGGGCTCTGTAGCGAATAAAAACCGTAACTAACCCAAAAGAGTTCGAACACCAGAAAACACTGTTCGACTGAAGGAAAGCCTGTGGAAATGGGAATTACGAGATCGTCGTCTCGCAACATGATCAAAAAGGACCTGCATCTGTTGCGCATGCGCTAAAGCGTCCAGACGAACCTTCGCGTGTTGAGTTCAGCCGGTGATTTCCGAGTGAAGTTACAAGGATCATGTCCTGATAGAGGAGGAGACTAATGCTGAAGAAGTTTTAACATTTACATATGATAACAATTACATTTACAATAAGATACAAACGTTGAAAACTAGAAAAACTAAAGACAATGGGTTGGGATATAGTACCACATTTGAAGTACTTATTTGATTATTGTTTGGTCGAAGGAGCTATATCAAATGAATGGAGAGTTGATATAGTAGCCCCTGTGTATGAAGGAAAGGGTCATAGACATAAAGCTGAAAATTACAGGCCAGTAAGTTTGACATGCGTTGTATGTAAGCTTTGGGAAGGCATTCTTTCTGATTATATTAGACATGTTTGTGAAATTAATAACTGATACGATAGAAGGCAATTCGGTTTTAGGAAAGGTTATTCCACTGAAGCTCAACTTGTAGGATTCCAGCAAGATATAGCAGATATCTTGGATTCAGGAGGTCAAATGGACTGCATCGCGATTGAACTGTCTAAAGCATTTGATAGGGTGGATCATGGGAGACTACTGGCAAAAATGAGTGCAATTGGACTACACAAAAGAGTGACTGAATGGGTTGCTATATTTCTAGAAAATAGATCTGAAGGAATTAGAGTAGGCGAAGCTTTATCTGACCCTGCAATAATTAAGAGGGGAATTCCTCAAGGCAGTATTATTGGACCTTTATGTTTACTTATATATATGTATATATATATATATAAATGATATGAGTAATCAAGTGGAATCAGAGGTAAGGCTTTTTGCGGATGATGTTATTCTGTATAAAGTAATAAATAAGTTACAAAATTGTGAGCGACTGCAGGGTGACCTCGATAGTGTTGTCAGATGGACAGCAGGAAATGGTATGATGATAAACGGGGTTAAAAGTCAGGTTGTGAGTTTCACAAATAGGAAAAGTCCTCTCAGTTTTAATTACTGTGTTGATGGGGTGAAAGTTCCTTTCGGGGGTCATTGTGAGTATCTAGGTGTTAATATAAGGAAGGATCTTGATTGGGGTAATCACATAAATGGGATTGTAAATAAGGGGCACAGATCTCTGCACATGATTATGAGGGTGTTTAGGATTTGTAGTAAGGATGTAAAGGAGAGGGTATATAAATCTCTGGTAAGAACCCAACTAGAGTATGGTTCGAGTGTATGGGACCCCCACCAGCATTACCTGATTCAAGAACTGGAAAAAATCCAAAGAAAAGCAGCTCGATTTATTCTGGGTGATTTCCGACAAAAGAGTAGCGTTACAAAAATGTTGCAAAATTTGGGCTGGGAAGAACTGAGAGAAAGAAGACGAGCTGCTCGACTAAGTGGTATGTTCCGAGCTGTCGGAGGAGAGATGGCGTGGAATGACATTAGTAGACGAATAAGTTTTAATGGCGTCTTTAAAAGTAGGAAAGGTCACAATATGAAGATAAAGTTGGAATTCAAGAGGACTAACTGGGGCAAATAGCTATTTATAGGAAGGGGAGTTAGGGATTGGAATAACTTACTAAGGGAGATGTTCAATAAATTTCCAATTTCTTTGAAATAATTTAAGAAGAGGCTAGGAAAACAACGGACAGGGAATCTGCCACCTGGGCGACTGCACTAAATGCAGATCAGTATTGATTCAAGTGAGTCAGGGATTTTGGAGAGTTTTTCTTTTCTTCACACGAAGCCGTTTGCAGCATCTGTGATGTTCATTAACAACGGTCAGTTCTGCGTCAAACCTATTTCAGGGCCAGTTTTGCCCACCCGGTCTACTGGAGCACGTTACTGTTGAACCCCTTCCGTTAGATCCATATTTTTGATACCGTACGATCAGGTAGCGGAGGAGAAGGGAATGTCCTTTACCGGGTGATTTGATTCATTATATCACGTGCTCTGTCCTCTCGAATTGAATTCAGGCTACGTGTGAAATGGTTATTCCTTTTGGCGTACTAATGAGACAGAGGCGAGACATATCATCCTGAGTGATGTAAGAACCAGTTAGAACCAAGCCCGGATTTTCTTAACCTAAAAACTATAGCTAAGAACAATGAGCCAGCAAATGCTATATTTTACTTAATCATATTCAACGTACATACTTTGCCCTGTTTTAAGGACTTCTTCAGTGCAGTAATTAGATTCTTTGGATCAACATTATGAATAGTAGTGAGCCTACACTAATATACCCCGAACATTCATATAGTAGAACCTCATTAATCCGGTCTAATTTGTGCCCCAGGTTTTCCGAAATTTTGAAATTCCGGATTTAAAAAACTTATGAAATGAGCCTTGGTGTACTTTGTAAACACTCTGTTCAGTAAACAGTACGTGTATAGTACAGTATTATAAATTTAAGAAATAGAAATAGTGCACATGACATAATGTAATACAGTTTTTGAACCTACAAAATAGAGAATAACCAGTGCAGTACAGAATGGCAATCGAGGCACACATTCAAACCTTACTTGTTTGACGAAACTGCTGATCTTTTGTTGTCTTCCTTTGTCATTACTGTCTTTAATAATTAACTCACGCACAAGCCTCCAATGTTCGTAATAAGCAGGTATGTTTTCATCGTTGTTCTCTTGAACATATTTTAAGACACTGTGTGGATGGTTATTAATTTAACTACGTTTTAGCTGTTTCATTCCGGCCATATTCATCCGTTTCAGCGATCAAATTTTCAGCTATCTCCTCCTGCGTAGTTTACAACATTACACTAGTAACTAAGCTTTATGCTGTAACTAGCTGATGAACCTGTGCTCCGCTACGGAATTCTACATTGTATACAGAATTGTAGGTAAGGTAGTGTACACGTTCTGAGCAAGACTGTATTAAATTTCATATCTCTTAACTTTACCCTGGAAACGCGAAGGAGAAATCTCCAAACGTCTTTTCTTATACGAAGACTACGTTAGGGAATTTTCATTGTAATAGTAGGCCAGCTTGCCTACCATCAGTCACAATCAGGTTGGGGAACTGCATTATAATGGCAGAGACTCACTCTCCACCTGCCTTTTTACATCCTCAGAAAGGTCTTAGTGGTTTTCCCAACTGAACTGAACGCAGGTCATTACAATGACGTCAGTACGAATGGCGCGAGTAAAAGAAATGTTTTCACATGAAATACTCGATGAAATGAAAAAACACACATTTTCTCACTTTTAACGAACAGTACTATGCTGCCGATCTAACAGTCCCAAGTTCCAGAGCTAGAATGACCATGCCGCAGACAGCCGTTATCCGTGAACACTCTTAGTCTTTTTTCTGGGGCGGGGGGGGAGTGGGGGTCGAATAGTGGAGAGTCCCTGGGCAAAAACTATGCCCTTTTACTAATCTGTTTCCTAGGAGTACCCGATGAGTCGGAAAATCTCAATTCACTACACTGGTGGCGGAAAAATCTATCTGACTTGGAGGCCTCCAAGGCAGAGGACAAACCCCCTCTTCACTGCTAATTTTGAATAACATGAATGTAGAATTTAATAAAAGTGAAGAGGAAGAAGCTCTTTTTAAGAAACGGCTCTTTTCAGGGTTAAATTTTGAGTTATTTAGTGAATTGTGATGCTATAATTTGGTTATATCTAAATTGTAATTCTAGACCAGGTCATTCTACTACTACTACTACTACTACTACTACTACTGAGCCTCTGCCTTAAGTGTGCACACTCTCATTCAAAACAGCGCGCCAGAGTAGGGATCGAATAGCTGGAATACTATGATCAACCAGTGTGTTACGTACCAACAGTACGGTATCAGAAAATGTATGAACCAGAGGAGTGACATGCTAAAAAAGAAAGTTTTCTAACTCCTCAGCTATTTCCCGCCAATATTCAGTCAGGCTGTTATACTCGGTACGCAGCAGTAATCCCATCTATCGGAGTTGAGCGGCAGCATAAGAGACAAAGAACATCACAACAAACAATGGTCAATATAATGTTATTGCTGATCAATGTTATGCGCTTTCAATATTGTAGGCCTTCACATTTAATTTTCTTCCAACTCTGAAATACCACTCTTATCATAGTCGGTACAGCAAACTGAATAACACATCATCATCATCATCATTAGTCGTTATGCTCTTTACTGAGAATCGTGAACTCATAACTCTATCATTTCCGTGTTGCAACCTTGACGAGATGTCTCCATCCCGAGCGGTTTTTACATATCTTTAACATGATCTGAAGTGGTAGCCCAGTGATCTTCTTCGCCTGATCTATCCATCTACTTGCTGTTCTTCCTCGTGGTCTACTGCCTTCGATTTTGCCTTGCAGAATGATCTTTTCCAAGTTCTCTCCGTCTCGTCTGAAAATGTGGCCAAGGAACTGGAGGTAACACTCACTCACACGGGAAGATAGAGGTTTCTCTATAACATTTGTTATGTAGTACTTTCGATAGGACCAATAACATAGGTATTTGAAAATTAAATTTTAGGCCCCATTCCCTAAACTACATTTTCATCCAGGGTGAATAAAATTGTTTATAACTTAGACTGTAGTTCCTTATTCCCCAACTCTATATACCGACTTTCACTAACCCATTTTCTCGTGGCTCAGCGTTGATATGGACTTAGCAACAAAAATACAAATTCATGAATGTTATCAAAGCCGGCACGGTAACAATGTATGACATAAATGATCGGAAATTTATTTCTATATAACTTTAGTTACGTAGAATTTATCCATAGGACCACTAATAATATAAATATTTGAGAATTAAATTTTAGGCCTTCCTCTACACTACCAGTTCACTCTGCGCGAGTAAAATGATTTATAGCCTAGGTTGCAGTGGATCATCCCCCGACTTCACATACCGATTTTTATTAAATTCTCAGCCGTTTTCTCGTGATGCGTTACAGACAGACAGACAGACAGACAGACAGACAGACAGACAGATAGACAGACAGACAGACAGACAGACAGACAGACAGACAGACAGACAGACATAAATTACGGAAAAGTAAAAAAGTGCATTTCTTTGTTTCTATGGACATGACCGATACAGAAATACCTTTCTTTTCATATTCTGAGCAATGTACAGACAAAATTCTTATCTATACTAATATTATAAAGAGGAAAAATGTCTATGTTTGTTTGTAACGAATAGACTCTAAAACTACTGAACCGATTTTAAAAATTACTTCACCTATAGAAAGCTATATTGCCACTGAGTAACATGGACTGTATTTTATTTTCAAAACAACTCGAGGTGGGGGGGGGGCACGGGGGAGAGATGTAAAAATAATAGGCAAATACAAGCGAAATCGAATTTGTCGTATAAGGACGAGACAAAGCTCAATTTAATCCTCTTGACGCAAAGAACAAAACTCGGTTAGCCGTACGGGCCCGAAAACCATGTTTTAAGGCCCTAAAACCAACCGTTACGGAGATATTGGAACCACACTACCCCTGCTCTAGGAATCGGATAAAGTAATGAACTGCCGTAACCATGGCAACGTCAGCTCCAGGATTCTACAGCAGCGAAATTATCTACAAAAAATCACAAAAACCTAACATGTTACAGACATGAAAACTGATATTTGGAATCCCCTTTAAAAATAAAAGAACACAAATATTCGTTTTCAGAAAATCCACTTAAGGTGTGTGTGTGTGTGTGTGTGTGTGTGTGTGTGTGTGTGTGTGTGTGTGTGTGTGTGTGTGAAAAGAAGTGAGGTAGGAGTTGAATTATTTTTATGAGGAATAATATATCTCAAAAAATGAAGATGTTACAGACTTTAAAATTGGTACTTGGAATCTCCTTTAAAAATTAACACATTCTTTATGGCAAATCCACTTCAGGGGGTGAAAAGAATAAAAGGCGGGTGAATTTTTAAAATTAGTATCTTCTTCTTCTATCGCTTTACCCACACCTGTGGGGTTGAGGGTGCGAACTGTGTCGCACATGTGGATTTGACCCTGTTTTACGTCTGGATGCCCTTCCTGACCATAACCGTGTGTGTAGAGATGTAATCTATACTTCTATACTAATATTATAAAGAGGAAAATTTGTATATTTGTTTGTAACGGATAGACTCAAAAACGACTGAACCGATTTTTAAAATTACTTCACCTATAGAAAGCTATATTGCCAGTGAGTAACATGGGCTGTATTTTATTTTCTAAACAATTCGAAGGGGGCGACGGGGGGGGGGGAGATTTAAAATTATTAATATAATAGGTTAATATAGGCGAAATCGAATTTGAGGTACAAGGACGAGACAAAGCTTCTTTTAAGCCCATTGACGCAAAGAACAAAACTCGGTAAACCCCTCGGGTCCGAAAACTATGTTTTAAGGCCCTAAAACCAACCGTTACGGGGATATTGGAACCACGCTAGTAGTATAATTGGATGGTTCTGCCGCCTCCTCCTCCTCGCGCGGCGCGGGAAATTTGAATTCTGGCGGGAAATTTGAATTTTGGCGGGAGATTTGAATTTGTAAACAAAGCCACGTGCTTTTTGACAGCTGTCATCGACAACAACGCATAGCTAACCTCACTGCTGCCATCTTGACGGGCCTAAACCAAAGTAGTATCAACTTAACCTAACTAGCATGAGGTAAACAAAGCCACGTGTTTTTTGACAGCCACGTGCTTTTTGACAGACAACAACGCATCGCTAACCTCAGTACTGCCATCTTGACGGGCCTAAACCTCAGTAGTGCCAACTTAACCTAACTAGCGCGAGATAAACAAATCCACGTGCTTTTTGACAGCCACGTGCTTTTTGACAGACAACAACGCATCGCTAACCTCAGTACTGCCATCTTGACGGGCCTAAACCTCAGTAGTGCCAACTTAACCTAACTAGTGCGAGGTAAACAAAGCCACGTGTTTTTTTGACAGCCACGTGCTTTTTTTGACAGCTGTCATCCGCCATCTTTAAACCACAAAGCACTGTGCTGCCCTCTTTAGATGCAAAATTCGTCACCTGTCATCCGCAGTGCTGCCATCTTGACGGGTCTAAACCTTAGTGCTACCAACTTAACCTAACTAGCGCGAGGTAAACAAAGCCACGTGCAGCTGTCATCCGCCATCTTTAATCTATAGAGCACAGTGCTGCCCTCTTTAGCTACTTACCTTTGAAATGTGGTGGCGGATAATTTGAAAAATGCTTTTTGACAGCAGCCATCTTTGTGCACCATGCTGCCCTCTTTAGCTAGATACCTGTGGTGGCAGGCAATTCCACATGACAGCAGCTATCTTTAATCAAGAGAGCACTGTGCTGCCATCTTTAGCTAGATACCTTTGAAATGTGGTGGCGGCAAATTGAAAAATTTCACGTGCTCTTGTTTGGAAACAAACTCACGTGCTTTTTTGACTGCTACCATCCGCCATCTTTAATCAACAGAGCATAGTGCTGCCCTCTTTAATTTGAAATGTGGTGGCGGCAAATTCCACGTGCTCTTGTTTGGAAACAAAGCCATGTGCTTTTTTGACAGCTGTCATCCGCCATCTTTAATCAACAGAGCACCGTGCTGCGGGCAATTTCGTCAGCTGTCATCCGCCATCTTTAATCCACAGAACACCGTGCTGCCCTCTTTATGGCTACTACCTTAAGCACGTAGTAGCGGGCAATTTGAAAAGTTCTGTTAGCTATCATCCGCCATCTTTAATCAAGAGAGCACCGTGCTGCCATCTTTAGCTAGATACCTTTGAAAATGTGGTATCGGCAAATTGAAAAATTTCACGTGCTCTTGTTTGGAAACAAACTCACGTGCTTTTTTGACAGCTACCATCCGCCATCTTTAATCAACAGAGCATAGTGCTGCCCTCTTTAGTTTGAAATGTGGTGGCGGCAAATTCCACGTGCTCTTGTTTGGAAACAAAGCCATGTGCTTTTTTGACAGCTGTCATCCGCCATCTTTAATCCAGAGAGCACCGTGCTGCCCTCTTTATCGTAGTAGATGTAAATTCGTCACCTGTCATCCGCAGTGCTGCCTTCTTTAGCTAGATACCTTTGAAATGTGGTGGTGGATAATTTAAAAAGAGAAATTCTACAGCAGCCCTCTCTCGACGCTAATTGCATAAGATGGCAGCTATACATGACTCCTTAAGGGTGCTTACGCAAGATGGCTGCTATACACAGGTTCTTATGAGACGCCCTTGGGATGCTTGCGCAAGATGGCAGTTATACATGGCTCCTTATGAGATGCCCTAGGGATGCTTGCTCAAGATAGCGACTGCTCTTATGGGACGGCTTAAGTGTCCTTGCACAAGATGGCTTGAGACGCCCTAAGGATGCTTGCGCAAGATGGCGGACACAAGATGACGGCTATACACAACTCCTTATGAGACGCTTTAAGGGTGCTTGCGCAAGATGGTTGCTACTCTTATGAAGAAAGCTAGCTTAGAGGCTAACGTGTCGTGCTAGTTCGATTCATTAAATTTAGGGCTTAAATGCAAAATGTTAAATATATCGAAAACGGTGCACCGTAGAGCAAAACGGACAACATTTTTCTGCCTAATACGTAGGTTCGCAGTATGAGGAACAAGAAAACCATAGTCTAATGATGGGATCAACGGTTCGGTTCCTACTTAGGCCCTTTGACATTTGCTCTGTTTTAGCTTGTATTGAAGCGAGTCTTCGTAACATGATCAGGTCTAACTATGGTAGAGAGTATAACGTACCGTGCTGGTTCGATTCATTAAATTTGGAGGCTTAAATGCAAAATGTTAAATATCTCGAAAACGGTGCATCGTAGAGCAAAACGGACAAAATTTTTCCGCCTAATACGTAGGTTCGTAGTATCAGGAACAAGAAAAACATAGTCTAATGATGAGATCAACGGTTCGATTCTTACTTAAGCCCTTTGGCATTGGCAGCTATCTATTTCTACAAGATGGTGGCTGCTCTTATGAGACACAAGATGGCTTGAGACGTCCTAGGGATGCTTACGCAAGATGGCGGACACAAAATGGTGACTATACATAGCTCCTTATGAGACAGCCTAGGGGTGCTCGCACAAGATGGCAGCTACTCTTATGAAGAAAGCTAGCTTAGAGGCTACTGCGCAAGATAACAGCTGCTGTTATGCATGTGGTGGAGGGCAATTTGAAATTCTATGTGCTTAATCAACAGAGCACCCTGCTACCCTCTTTAGCTGAAATGTGGTGGTGGATAATTTGAAAAATTCTTTTGTCAGCTATCATCTTTAAACATTAAGGCCTTATCATTCTCCTCCTCCTCCTCCTCCTCCTCCTTCTCTACCTCCTCCTCCGCCTCTTATGTCAAGGCATAGCTTTATATCGAACAAGTTTAAACCTGCATCGCGAAGGCAAGCGTGTGCAGCGATAACATTATTATGCATGTTTAGACTATCGAAACATAAGAAGAGTAGAATCAAACGCTGTACTCGATACGACATGTGATCAGAACATTGATAGATGCGTTCAGAAAACAAAATAAGTGATCAAGACTAGAATCGAACACTGTACTCAATACATCATGTGTTTAGAATATGTCAGGGGATACCCTTGTTCTAAGAAGATAAGATTGGAACATAACAGGACTAGAATAGAACACTGTAATCGATGTTGCTAACTTCAACATGTGATCAGAACATTGATTGATGTGTTCAGAACACAAAATAAGTGATCATGACTAGAATCGAACACTGTACTCGATACAACATGTGATCAGAACATTGATCGATGTGTTCAGAACACAAAATAAGTGATCAAGACTAGAATCGAACACTGTACTCAATACAACATGTGTTTAGAACATGTTAGGGGGTACCCTTGTTCTAAGAAGATCAGAATGAAACATAACAAGACTAGAATCGAACACTGTAATCGATGTTGTTAACCTCAACATATGATCAGAACATTGTTTGATGTGTTCAGAGCAAAAGTACAATTTTGATGATTTGCTTAGTGTAAAATAAAAAACTATGGAAACACACTGTGCACATATCGCATAGCTAACTCGCTCAGTAAGCAATATTGCAAAACTACAACTTCAATGATTTGCCTAGTGTAAAAATCAAAAAACACACTGTACCCATACTGCGCAGCTAACTCGCTCGGTAAACGATATAGCCAAAGTAAAACTTCAAATTATTTACCTTCCATCATTCGTCTTGTGTGAAAATCAGTCGAACAAGTTATCGCATAAACATGTAACATGAAATATCAGTCAATCTGTTGGCATGGTTTACAAGCATGTAGCTTATGCGGAAAGTAAAATTAAACAGAACGCTAGTGCTATACGAAATACTCTGCTTACATTTAAGTCCCTAGCTGTTGAACAAGTTATTACATAAATATGTAACATGAAATATCGGTTCGGAAACATTGTTTCAAGGATGAAAGGACTCTTCCTCCTCCTTACCGCACATTCCTTGTAGGGCTAAGGGGCTAATGGGCTAAAGGGCTAATGGGCAAAAGGGCTAAAGGGCTAATGGGCTAAAGGGCTAAAGGGCTAAAGGGTTAAAGGGCTGAAGGAGCAACAACCTCATCGATCGCTATCAGCAAGAACGCTTGTACTTTGTTAAGTGTAGAAAATTAATCTTTATTTGTAAATGGTTTCATGTTCAGAACAAGGAATGGAACCTAGGGGTTACGTCTTACCTAATAAAATCCCCGAGGTGCGATGAGTTACGTTTTTCGAACTAGTGTTTGGAACACTGAACTTTTCAAGATGATAGCAGAGATCACATGTTGTATCGAGTACAGTGTTCGATTCTAGTCATGATCACTTATTTTGTGTTCTGAACACATCAATCAATATTCTGATCACATGTTGAAGTTAGCAACATCGATTACAGTGTTCTATTCTAGTCCTGTTATGTTCCAATCTTATCTTCTTAGAACAAGGGTATCCCCTGACATATTCTAAACACATGATGTATTGAGTACAGTGTTCGATTCTAGTCTTGATCACTTATTTTGTTTTCTGAACGCATCAATCAATGTTCTGATCACATGTCGTATCGAGTACAGCGTTTGATTCTACTCTTCCTATGTTTCGAAAGTCTAAACATGCATAATAATGTTATCGCTGCACACGCTTGCCTTCGCGATGCAGGTTTAAACTTGTTCGATATAAAGCTATGCCTTGACATAAGAGGCGGAGGAGGAGGTAGAGAAGGAGGAGGAGAAGGAGGAGGAGGAGGAGAATGATAAGGCCTTAATGTTTAAAGATGATAGCTGACAAAGAATTTTTCAAATTATCCACCACCACATTTCAGCTAAAGAGGGTAGCAGGGTGCTCTGTTGATTAAGCACATAGAATTTCAAATTGCCCTCCACCACATGCATAACAGCAGCTGTTATCTTGCGCAGTAGCCTCTAAGCTAGCTTTCTTCATAAGAGTAGCAACCATCTTGCGCAAGCACCCTTAAAGCGTCTCATAAGGAGTTGTGTATAGCCGTCATCTTGTGTCCGCCATCTTGCGCAAGCATCCTTAGGGCGTCTCAAGCCATCTTGTGCAAGGACACTTAAGCCGTCCCATAAGAGCAGTCGCTATCTTGAGCAAGCATCCCTAGGGCATCTCATAAGGAGCCATGTATAACTGCCATCTTGCGCAAGCATCCCAAGGGCGTCTCATAAGAACCTGTGTATAGCAGCCATCTTGCGTAAGCACCCTTAAGGAGTCATGTATAGCCGCCATCTTATGCAATTAGCGTCGAGAGAGGGCTGCTGTAGAATTTCTCTTTTTAAATTATCCACCACCACATTTCAAAGGTATCTAGCTAAAGAAGGCAGCACTGCGGATGACATGTGACGAATTTACATCTACTACGATAAAGAGGGCAGCACGGTGCTCTCTGGATTAAAGATGGCGGATGACAGCTGTCAAAAAAGCACATGGCTTTGTTTCCAAACAAGAGCACGTGGAATTTGCCGCCACCACATTTCAAACTAAAGAGGGCAGCACTATGCTCTGTTGATTAAAGATGGCGGATGGTAGCTGTCAAAAAAGCACGTGAGTTTGTTTCCAAACAAGAGCACGTGAAATTTTTCAATTTGCCGATACCACATTTCAAAGGTATCTAGCTAAAGATGGCAGCACGGTGCTCTCTTGATTAAAGATGGCGGATGATAGCTAACAGAACTTTTCAAATTGCCCGCTACTACGTGCTTAAGGTAGTAGCCATAAAGAGGGCAACACGGTGTTCTGTGGATTAAAGATGGCGGATGACAGCTGACGAAATTGCCCGCAGCACGGTGCTCTGTTGATTAAAGATGGCGGATGACAGCTGTCAAAAATGCACATGGCTTTGTTTCCAAACAAGAGCACGTGGAATTTGCCGCCACCACATTTCAAACTAATGAGGGCAGCACTATGCTCTGCTGATTAAAGATGGCGGATGGTAGCTGTCAAAAAAGCACGTGAGTTTGCTTCCAAACAAGAGCACGTGAAATTTTTCAATTTGCCGCCACCACATTTCAAAGGTATCTAGCCAAAGATGGCAGCACAGTGCTCTCTTGATTAAAGATGGCTGCTGTCATGTGGAATTGCCTGCCACCACAGGTATCTAGCTAAAGAGTGCAGCATGGTGCACAAAGATGGCTGCTGTCAAAAAGCATTTTTCAAATTATCCGCCACCACATTTCAAAGGTAAGTAGCTAAAGAGGGCAGCACTGTGCTCTATAGATTAAAGATGGCGGATGACAGCTGCACGTGGCTTTGTTTACCTCGCGCTAGTTAGGTTAAGTTGGTAGCACTAAGGTTTAGACCCGTCAAGATGGCAGCACTGCGGATGACAGGTGACGAATTTTGCATCTAAAGAGGGCAGCACAGTGCTTTGTGGTTTAAAGATGGCGGATGACAGTTGTCAAAAAAGCACGTGGCTGTCAAAAAAACACGTGGCTTTGTTTACCTCGCACTAGTTAGGTTAAGTTGGCACTACTGAGGTTTAGGCCCGTCAAGATGGCAGTACTGAGGTTAGCGATGCGTTGTTGTCTGTCAAAAAGCACGTGGCTGTCAAAAAGCACGTGGATTTGTTTATCTCGCGCTAGTTAGGTTAAGTTGGCACTACTGAGGTTTAGGCTCGTCAAGATGGCAGTACTGAGGTTAGCGATGCGTTGTTGTCTGTCAAAAAGCACGTGGCTGTCAAAAAAAACGTGGCTTTGTTTACCTCATGCTAGTTAGGATAAGTTGGTACTACTGAGGTTTAGGCCCGTCAAGATGGCAGCAGTGAGGTTAGCTATGCGTTGTTGTCGATGACAGCTGTCATAAAGCACGTGGCTTTTTTTACAAATTCAAATCTCCCGCCAAAATTCAAATCTCCCGCCAAAATTCAAATTTCCCGCCAGAATCCAAATTTCCCGCGCCGCGCGAGGAGGAGGAGGAGGAAGCGGCAGAACCATCCAATTATACTACTCACGCTACCCCTGCTCTAGGAATCGGATAAAGAAAGGAACGGCCGTAACCATGGCAACGTCAGCTCCAGGATTATACAGCAGCTAGATTATGCATGTACGTTTGGGCATAGCTGCCAACCAAAATTGATACACATATGACTTACTATCTGGAGAAAATAAACTGTTGTGTAAGATGCTCATAACACTCCTTTGGGTGGGGTTGGAAAGGGAGTGAAGTATAAAAATAATATCCCCAGAGATCTCCGTAGTACAGCGACCAGTGGTTGTCGACGGGCCTCCGTTTTTACGTACTGGCTTAGGTTTCAGCATTGTGCGGAGTCTGTTACTGTACCTATAGTCTAAACTTTCTATCAAATCATCGAGTAGTAGGATCACTGATGTTATTAGTGCCGATATTTTGGTCCACTTTTACGTTCGTTATATCCATGAAAACAACCTGTATACTGTATCAAGATGATGCTCCCATGGCTTTAAAAAATGACTCAACATTTATACTCAAATTCATTATATGATGTGCTACATGAGTGACAAGCCCTGCTAATTATAATTCTCGATAATTATAGTAGTATATTTTATGCATCGCCTATTTCCTTGATCAATTGTAATAGTTTCGAAATGTCGGATCAAACAATTAATATTTATATTTTTGGTCCTATCTAGCGGAAGTATACTTACACTAAACCTGCAGCTGAGCAGGTATATCTAGGAGAAGAAGAAGATAAACTATAATTCCGAACATGACAAGTAATTTCTACGTACTTAAGTAAATACACCAGTGATATAAATATCTAATGAAGTCAGTCACACCGATAGTATGAGTAACTATCTGATAACCCGTACGAAGAACGGGTACTTCTGCTAGTAATATATTGTGCCCTTTCAAAGGCACGAAATGCGGTGATCTTCTTTCTTCCTCTGTGCGCCGGCTGCTCCTGTAAATAATGACATTTAAATGATACTCACCGCTGCATGTAGACTCTTCTTCCTCAGTCGCGGTGCGTCCGAAAATATCCCACGGGTTGATAGGCCACACGTCGATCGGGGAGTGAGGAAATGAAAAGATGGGGTAAACTAAACTATAAATGACGGTACCCAAAGACTGAGTTAAAATTTAAATAACAAACTGATTTATTGAACAAAGTGCAAAGTGCCAAAAAATTAAAATAAACTGGTGAAAAAATATGAACAAAGTGAAATGAAATTGAAATTAAACAAAAAAATAGAAGATCTACCTTACAATAACTCAATTATCTGCCTAATAAAATTGACTGAAGGTCGATCAAATTTAAATTATTCCAGATTACGTCGACACTGTCTCCAAGACGGTGACGTGAATAAATTCAACTCTGGTTAGAAAATACCACCTCATTTGAAATATTGAATTGTAATACATTGAAAAATGTCTATCAAAATAAACTTGCGTAGTTAATTAATTGGTTAAGTCATCAAATCAACACTGACTCAGAGGTGTTTATCAAATATTTAACACATGTGACTCAGTTGGGAAATACCCAACTCTAAAATAATCATGGACTGCACTAACCATGTGTAACAAATAAGAGAAAGAATTTAAAGAAAACTACCATGAACATTGTACTTCATCTACCACATAACCATTGCCACATTCTAAACTACTCGTGGTTGAAAGACAAGAAAATTATTGAAACATGAACCTGAGTGTTACAATCACTCATTTAATTATATAAACCTCACTTGCATGACTGTGATAGCCTGGACTTCTTCCCATCTCATTTACCTCATTCATTGCGACACTGATGATATTACTGGTTTATTAAAGATCGCTTCATTTCCTAATTAAAATGTAGTGGATTTCTAAGGCTTGGTAATTACTGAATGTCTGGTATGAGCATACCAATGGTTTTGACTATGAACTAATCGATGATCTCTTATCCTAGCACATGAAATCTTATTTACATAATTAGACCTGTTAATGGAGAAACACTGCTCCAACAACAAAAAAATACTGAAATCAAAAATAGCCTAACTACACCTATCTATTTACATCAATCAAATACAAATAATTCACGTATGATCAGATCCTACAAATAAATGGTGATAAAAGATACACAAAGAAAGGATAAAAATAATAAACAAATCTAGATCCCAAACATCGCTGCCTGCTGAAAGTTAATAAAAATAAATAAAATGCGCACGTATCGGAGTCTAAAGAAATTTTTACCCAGCTACAAGTAGCAGAAATATTGTGAATTTGACGGCAATCTTCTAACCTCAGACGAAAAATGTCTGGCCATGACATTATTCAGCCTTTATGGACAATAATTACTGCTATTACATGTCATCCATGACTCTACATGACTGTCAAAATACACATTGATTCGTCGCTCCGCTCACATATTACCTCGTACTTTAACTCGCATATTTTCCGAGCATCTACTTTCCCTGGAAACTATTTGAAACAAATACAGGCTTCTGCCTACAATTCTTAATCCATGTCGTTACATATTTAACACTCTTGGTTAAATTATTCATCTCTCAATTCTATTTACGCATCATTATTCTCGACGTAGTAACTCATAATACGGCCTCGCTCGTATCCGGCGGGCGAAATATCTGTCGTGTACATCTCTATTTCTTACGACACTGTTCATGACATGGTCCAAATATCACATTTCCATTATCAACGCAGATCATCAGGGATATTATTCACTTAGCTCGATCTTTAGATCATTCTCTGCTTCACGTATCACAAAATCAGAGCTGACTTATCAATGGCTTCCTGTCACTAACTGTTTTACTAAAATGACGAGAATGCCTCTCAAAACACAGCTATTGAAAAATGTGTAACCGCAATTACACACAGAAATAAATATTCGCTTGTCCACCAAATCGTCGCAAAAATACACGGTATAAGGACTACCGGAAACGGTCATCTGAATGATGATTACACAACATGAAATAATCTGAATGCACAAGTAGCAAAAGTAAGCAAAAAGAATCAACAAGGCGGCATCTACAAAAATCATAACTTCAACAGAAATATCGCTCATAACTAACGTTATAATAACATGATGATGATGATGATTATTATTATTATTAATCTGCATTACACTCATTTAAATATCAAGATAGCATTCTAATCTGTCAAAGTGACTTACTACAAAATGATCCAGAAATAATATGCAAACACATCTACGTAAAGGAAGTACGCAAATACCCTAGCTCACACTTATTATTATTATTATTATTATTATTATTATTATTATTATTATTATTATTATTATTATTATATTTATTATGTGAATTATTTACAATCCTATCTAACAGTCTAAGCTACATTTGATCATCGATTGGTTCATAGTCCTACATATTTATTTATACATTGTTGTTGCGCATTACCTTGGTGATGGAGGCAGGTTGGATCACCCTCCGGGCTCTGTCATGATGAATTAGAATTCCATCTTGAAGCTGATGTGGTATTCCGAATTATCACACACGCATACTTGATACATTTGTACAAAGGCGTTACACACGTTCACATTTACATAAACACTCGTATTTTCTAGCACTTCAATGAAGATTATACAATAGCACTGCATAAACACCTGACGTGAAGTCGAAAGTTTTCTCTCCGCTACCTGCCTGTCGTCTCCTGCTGTGTCTCACACCCCTCTCAGTTTGTTTGTTTAAGGCTTACCGGCTGTTCACCTCTTCGGAACATAACAGTGTAGTCAAAGTCTTAACACCGCGGCCTTCCATTAATGAAACAAAGTCATTCTCCTCCCCGTAACTGCTTTAACTAATTTCTTCCCCGTAACATCTCGCTTGCCATGACAGTTCATTGAAAGTGATGAAAACAAGCTAAAAGTACTGTTTATAATGATGTGTGGAGAAATGTTTATGCTAATCGTCCTCCAAAATAAAAGAATAAAATGGCCTTTCAACAAATATCCAAACTACACGTAGATTAGAAAAACTTTATGCACTTACGTGTTGCGACATGTCCCATTGTCCCTCTCGGTTGGTTGTGTAAGTTCATTTAAGGCAAGTGTTGAAATGTGTAGCTATTGCCTGATTATCTCTGCATAAATTCAAATAACAATAAAAGTTTGTTAAAGTGTTCATTTCTCCTGAAATATTACTCTCACGAGTGAATACATGGCTCACTCGGATGCCAACAAGTGTCTCTGATCGCGTTCCTACCAGACTCAGAATTCACAAAAGAAAAGTTCACACAAGATTGAACTCACTCCGTACAAGACTGAATTAGACACCAACACGTCTGGATTAAACACCTACTAACTGACTGAATTTGAAAGCTGCCACACACTGAAGATTCACCACGCTGCTCGTTGGTTTTGTAAACAGTTCTCCCCCCACTTCGAAAATAGTTCTGTGGAAGGGATGTGGCGTAGTAATCTAGCACTTGGGAGCGCTTTATCATACATCCATAGGTTAAAGCTTTAAGAAATATGTACAAAATCTTCCTAATTTCGGTCTGACTTACTTGTTATATTGCGCTGTGGGAAACGATCACAGGGTAATCCATACGACGGCGTGCGTCACCGGCGTTATTTTCGTCCTGCGAATCCTCTCTTCCCGCCATGATGGTTCAGTTCCTGGGCAATACCACTCTTCCGTGTAAAGTTAAAATTTTCTTAATTAACCACTAATTAATCTCACATTTGCACCGATAAATTTTCAAATATTATTAGGGAGTCAGGACACTGTTTTCCACAACTACTCCGGGCTCCAAATAGCGAAATACTGGCTGTAGATTCCCGCTATGACAAAACATTTAAATTTGCAATTTTGTGATTGGCTGAGACGTTCGCGCTCTCCGCAGCATGGATGCTTCCATTTTCTGCCAAGGGTTGACGGGTATTATCGTTTTCTCTCTCGCACTTCTGACTAGGTCAGGCTCAACGCGTGATTTTTTCGTGAGAACCGAGTAGAAAGTTCCCAGTCCTAGTCGGCACCATAAACTTTATTGGATGTAGCACTTAGGCCAGGTATATGTTGTTCGTGCCATGAGAAAAATTTTGCGGATCTCCTTGCCGTCTGACCGGCGCAGTGTGTTGCTTTGTGATTGCCAGCTTTCACAGCCTACTGTTGTATTCCAATATGCGAATTATTCAACTTTTAATTCATACATTAATTACGCAAATTCGCTTATGGGTGCAATATATATATATAGATTTATTTATGTATTACTATTATTAAACGGCTGACGGATTAAGCGAAGTCCGGACTAAGGGGACTGCATTAATGAGGTTCTACTGCAATACCGTATAATAAGAAATCGTTTAAATTAATTTAAGAGCACTTGATTTTTCTAAAAAGCAAAATAACTGAGCAGCTCTATGTCGTCATTTACTTACTTAGACATGTCCGCCTCTGTGGTGTAGTGGTTAGCGTGATTAGCTGCCACCCCCGGCTCTGCCACGAAATTTGAAAAGTGGTACGAGGGCTGGAACGGGATCCACTCAGCCTCGGGAGGTCAACTGAGTAGAGGTGGGTTCGATTCCCACCTCAGTCATCCTGGAAGTGGTTTTCCGTGGTTTCACACTTCTCCGCCAAGTATTGGGCCTATGTTACACTAGGCTACTTTATTTAAAATCGCAAGCCTGTATAATAAAGGATACTGGGTGAATGAATTCTCCTAAAGTCTGTGGATCTGGACCTCACGTTCCCTTTCTGAATTTACCAATTGAAATGTATTGACAGGTTTCGTCTCCTATTTCGTACATCATTCCCGCAGCACTGGACAGCATACAGAGAGCCCGTTGAGGATTTACGATGATCTGGCTATTCACCCTATTTCATTTTCTTGACCAGGTGACCTCTACGGCTCATAACTGTGATCCTACAGCCGTCCATACTTGGAAATGATGATTCGTGCTTTTCATTTCAGTATCAGGCCAATGACATTTCACAGGCAACATTTGAAAAAGAGAGTTCAAGCCATCAGGACAGGATACAAATCACGTAAGAAACGCTTTGGATAGCGAGGCTATATTACGGACTTACGAAGTGGATAGGAGATGGCGTATGGTTTTTAGTGCCGGGAGTGTCCGAGGATATGTTCGGTTCGTGAGGTACAGGTCTTTGAATTTGACACCCGTAGGCGACCTGCGCGTCGTGATGAGGATAAAATGATGATGAAGACAACACATACACCCAACCCTTGTGCCAGTGAAATTGACCAATGGTAGTTAAAATTACCGACCACGCAGGGAATCGAAACCTGCACCCCTGTGACCAAGGGCCAGTACGGTAACCATTTAGCCATGTAGCCGGTCTATGGGTGACGGAAGAGACTTAAAGAGACTTTTGACTGTATGATGGTGGTAGAGAAAGCACAACTGGACAACCATCCTCTATTAACACAAATCGGAGGTCCAATAATTTCAAGAATGATGCTATCGGTAAAATAATGTGAAAAGCCACGAAGGGTACGAAAATACGACTGCCTAGGCCTCGCAAACCTAACACCGTCGGGAAAAGAACAAGGGACCTCTCACAATTTAAGACCTTGGTGCAAAAACTGCCCGAGTCCACAAAGTAAAACTTTACAGAACACAATACCGTATTATCACTCCAAAACTTCCAAATGTGCAGGCATATAATTGCATGTTGTTCACACAAATGTAGGTTAATTACAGGGAATGTTGTGTGAAAACCAAACATTTTGTGCTTTTCGTCTTGTACATACACACCTGTTTACGATGATAGACTTAACACTCCAATGTCCGGGTTTTCCATTTGCCTTTAACGCCAAACCTGGGCAATTTGAACCAAGTTATAAACTGTTGGTGCAATGATTTTATTGTTGCCATATGTGCAACAATGAGCAGCTTCTTCATAAATTAAACAATACAAGAATATTCAAAATCCTATCAAAAAGTCTGCAAATACTGAATTTACATCCACGAATTCGATGTAAAGAGAAAAAAGAAAATTACTATGAAGAGAGGGAGAGACATTTACTGATGTCTTTTTCAATTTCTTTATATTTCTGTATCGTTCTTGATAGTCCTACACACACATTTATATTCATGTATTGTCCATTCCATTTCCTCGCATTCTGAATCACTAGTTACAAGTACGGAATCATCGTCTGATTCATTCAAAATTACATTTCCTCCATCATATTTTGTAATTCTTCCAGGATTTCATCTTCACGTAAACGTTGACGAGACGAGTTCTCAAGAGGAGCAGATAATGACCACATCGTGCCAAGCAACAACAAATAAATCGAAGTATTGTTGTTTTCCTTGCATTTAATGCCTCTGTTGACTGAGGTGGTGGTGATTACTGTTTTAAGAGGAAGTACAACTAGCCAATTATCATCTATTAACACTAATCAGAGAGAAAAATGGAAGGGATCTGACACTTCGAAAAATGAAGGTATCGGCCAAAGAAAGACAAAGGCCACAAATTGCGTGAAAAATGAAATACTCCATAGCCCTCAGGAACCTAATAGCGTCGGGGTATGAAAATAACAAGTGTTGACCAAGGGAGGTCGGAGAGGATAGATGAAAGTGAGGAGCCTGGAACAAGTAAGTGGAAAGTAACGGCCCCGTGGTAGCTAACCCATTCTCCAAAGTTCAGAGCCCTTGGGCCCCTTTTAGTCACCTCTTTCGACAGGCAGGGGACACAGTGGGTGTTATTCTACGGCCCCCACCCACAAGAAGACATTGTTGACTGAGTAAGTGCGTTATTTCAGTATCAGAGATGTCAACAGTAAAACTTCACTTACAATCACATGGGTAAAACTCGTTGGCTGAATGGTGAGTGTACTGGCCTTCGGTTCAGAGGGCCCCAGGTTCGATTCTGGCCGCGTCGGGGATTTTAATCGCTTTTGATTAATTCTTCTGTCTCGGGAACTGGGTGTTTGTGTTTGTCCAAACACTCTCGTCCTCATTCTCGGACAACACACTACACTACCAACCACCACAGAAACACGCAATGGTGATTGCATTCCTTCATATAGGGTTGGCATCAGGAAGGGCATCCGGCCGTAAAACAAGGCCAGATCCACACGTGCGACACAGTTCGCACCCGCGACCCCACAAGTGTGGGAAAAGCGGTAGCAAAGGAAGAAGAAGGAGAAGAATCACGTGGGTCAAAATGACCCGTGTTGGTCGTTCTGGGTAAATTGCTACAATTATCGAAAAGTTCAGTATTTATAAACCTAAGATTTTGTAATAATGAAATATTTTCAAAGTGAGTAAAATCCAAGAAAAGAAATTCTCGCAGATCAACTTAAAAAGTTAAAAGTTAACTCTTTAACTTGAGCTCGGTCAGGCTGGGCGTCCTAGTATTAACTGTTCTAGTGCCGTATTAGTCCTGCTAAAATGGTATCTATTTGTTAATGAATGGAGAACAAAACCATAAAACCTATTTTCCTCTCGGCTTACTTTTCAAATAAGACAAACGGTTGTAAATATCTCACATGTCAATAAACAACACGTAGACTACACAAGTGTAACAGCGCATTGTCGTTCATCACTGCTGACACCTAATGTCACTGCCATAGCCAGACGGTTTGAGAGCAACCTCTTAGACAGAGACGTTACTTGAAGGTGAACGTGTACAGTACACATAAAATGTCATTTCTCAAAAAAAGTTGGATTTGGCCTATTTTTGCAGCGAGGTATTCAATTGAACTGTATGAGAGTACACAATGAACTAACACCGATTGGTGTCACACTTTCTTCATGCAAACAAAATATAGAATCATTGTGAATTAGAACTTTTAAATCAAAATTACACAACAGGCTATAGTGATGTGAAAGAAACTGAAAGTATTTTTTGTTTACAATTGGCTTTACGTCGCACAGATAGGTCTTATGGGGACGATGTCACAGAAAAGGGCGAAGAGTAGAGAAGAGGCGGCTACGGCCTTAATTAAATTACCTGGTGTGAAAATGAGAACCCACGGAAAACCATTATCAGGGCTGCCGACAGTGGGGTTCGAACCACTATCTTCCGAATGCGAACTCACAACTGTGTGCCATTAATCGCACGGTTAACTCGCTCGGCGACGGAAAGTAAACACAGCACTGCGTCACAACACAGAGGCTGTCTCCAAACCGTAAGATCAAGATAATTACTTACATAGCAGAATAGCATTTCCTACAAGAACACAGCACAAGATGTACGCCCATTAAAAGTGTCTAAGTCACTTCATACTGCAGGCGTTTTTGGTAAATAGAACATTTGAAGACAGCCGAAAAGTATATAGCTTCATACCTTTTTTATACTGCTGTAGATGGCAGTAACCGTAGCTGTAGACCTAGGCGGAAAATTATTTAGGATTTTCTTGTAGGATAGGTTATGTTACCTAGGGGAATAATGGACTCTGTTATGGAGGGTAAGAGAAGTAGAAGGAGACCAAGAAGATGATGGTTAGACTCAGTTTCTAACGATTTAAAGATAAGAGGTATAGAACTAAATGAGGCCAGAGCACTAGTTGCAAATAGAGGATTCTGGCGGCATTCAGTAAATTCACAGAGGCTTGCAGACTGAACGCTGAAAGGTATAACGTTCTATAATGATGATGTATTTTCTTGCAGGCCCACTTACTTGTGGCAGGCTGCGTATCCGACTTCCCTTGGCCAGCGCTTATTCGCTCCCGACCCCGGTATTTGATTTGCGAGGCCTAATGGGTCTTTCATTTTCCCTCTCTTCGTGACCTATGTCTTTCGTTTGCCGATACCTTCATCCTTTGTAGTGTTGGACCTCTGCTTAATGAATGATTGTCCAATTGGGCTTCCTTTAAAACAGTTCTATCCCCATTCTCCTTCCCTTGCCTGCCATTGTCGAAAGCTTTCTGAGTTAGCCGGACAAACCACAGCCAAAAATTCACAGTCTAGTCCGGGGCCTCTCAGGGTGCATGCACTGTGCATGGTGCAAAAGACGACTTCGCTTGGTTGACCAGAGTGCTGACTCCCCATTCCTCGATTTGGAGCAATAGCGCTCTTTCCCCACGCCTGTCTCGCTCGCTCCCCCTGTCTCTCTCTTCCTCACTTGCTACGTAGCGCTCCAAATCCAAGCCGAATTGAGCCGAGATGAGCCGAGCTTAGCCGAGTAGCCCAGAGACGAAGCGTTGGTCCGAGCCGTGCCGAGCGGGAGCGATGCACAGTGCACGGAGCTCTTGAGCCTCGATTTGCACGCGTGAGATTTTGGGCGTTTGAGAGGCCCTGGTCCAGTCCGTCAGGCAAGCAAGGCAATGTTGAAACATCCTAGGGATATGAGCTACGAACTGTAGGTAAATAAAATATAATAATGTATCAGAATATATTCTTTATTCATTCCTTAATATTACAATCATTTTCTTAATCATATTTATCCGGTTGATTAGATTAGCAGTTTGCCTTTTTTTCTGCCACTACGAGCGCTAATGTGAGTCAATGCATTGCTTTACTTAAGCTCCACTACGAGCGCTAATGTGAGTCACTTCAGAGTTTCACTTAAGCCCTTATAACCACATTCGGTTTGAACATTTTTCAAAAAATCAAACAATGTCTGAGGGTATTGAACCAAGAAACATACAACAGAAATAATTATGTAAATAAGTTAATTTGCCTAGGATCTGTGTAAAAAACGAGTAAAAAACAAGCGATTTTAGTCTGATTTTCTGGAATTGCATTCAGGCTGGAAGTGATTTTCGAAATTTGTTTTTTAGTTTGATAGAGCTATCCTAGACTCATAATTTGAAACTTTTCCGGGGCCTTTAGCCCTTCAAATGTCGGCACAATTAAGGAAATTGCTTAATTTCACGTTTTTCCTACCCTACTTTGTCTGCTAAGAAGAGACTCGTACAAACTACTGCACTTGTTCGACCTACTTGCACCTGAACCTGCGTGTAATTGGAATTGCACAAGTGTAGAGTGTTGAACGTTAAGGACGACACAAACGGTTACGTGCCGCATGCGACCCATCCTGGCCGTCACCAAGTGGCAGATTGCTTATCAGTTACTAACTTAGTCTTTTCTAAAATAAAGGTCTGATGCCGTGGTTAGCCCGTTCGAGTGTCGTTGGACGAAAAAATAACTATAATAATGTTGCTAGCTTTACGTTCCAGTAACTATGTTTCTGGTTTAAGTAGACGCCGAGGTGCCGGAATTTAGTCCCGCAGGAGTTTTTACGTGCCAGTGAATCCATGGACACGAAGCTGACGTATTTGAGCACCTTCAACCATCAACCTGACTGAGCCATGTTGGAGTCGGAAGACCAGCACCTCAAACGTCTGAACCACTTGCTTGGACGAAAAAAATAATCACCATCAGAATGTTGGCCGGTAGGGTAGGAAAGTTGGTGGTATGCAATTTGTAATTACTAGATTGCGTGCCAAAAGTGTGGATTCAAATCCAAACCTGTTCGTATTGTTCAAATGGAGTGAGAGAATATAATTCTGATGATGGCGATTCGTCCGTCGGATGACGATGTAAAGCTTTGAACACACCCCTTGGTGATATTCGAGAGGAGTAGGCTACGTGCCGACACCGGGGTTCACCCTCTCCCTACCTCATCATAATCTCACATTCAGAAGCGCAAGCCGCCCGTGGGAATCAGGTAGAAAGAACCTGCACCGGGCGAGCCGAATACGTCCTCGGACACTCCCGGCACTAATAGGATACGATAAGTAAGTAGGCCTCATAAAAATTTCAGAGAATTAGGACATTTATGGAACATCTCCCTTGGTAAATTATTCCAATCCACCGAGCTCGATAGCTGCAGTCGCTTAAGTGCGGCCAGTATCCAGTATTCGGGAGATAGTAGGTTCGAACCCCACTGTCGGCAGCCCTGAAAATGGTTTTCCGTGGTTTCCCATTTTCACACCAGGCAAATGCTGGGGCTGTACCTTAATTAAGGCCACGGCCGCTTCTTTCCCACTCCTAGCCCTTTCCTGTCCCATCGTCGCCGTAAGACCTATCTGTGTCGGTGCGACGTAAAACAACTAGCAAAAAAAGAAAAAAAAATCCAATCCCTGAGTCCTCGTCCAATAAACGAATATTTGCGCCAATTTGTCGTCTTGAATCCTAACTTCATATTGTAATCTTTCCTACTTTTAAAAACACCACTCAAACTTATTCGTCTACTAATGCCATTCTACGCCATCTCTCCACTGACAGCTCAGAACATCCCCCTTAATCGAGCAGCTCGTCTTCTTACTTCTAAGTCTTCCCAGTCCAAGATTTGCAACATTTTCGTAACGCTACTCGTGTGTTTTGTTACCAAACATTATCAATTGTTTTCTGAAAGGGTTTCAAGCTTAATTTCGGAATCCCCGGTACAGCGTAATTAGATTCTGAAACAAATGTAGATATGACTAGGTGCTGTGCCCGTGCTTCGCTGAGGAACCCTACATTGTATTCAGAATTCTAGATTAAGTACTCTACACGTTGTGAGTAAGATTATATTAAATTGCATAGTTCTTAAAGTTACCCAGAAAAGCGATGGGAAAGTCACCGTACGTCTTTTCTCATGTGAAGACTGGGTTAGGGAATTATAATGGCAGCTCCTCTTGCCTACTGTCAGTCACAATGAACTTGGGAAGTTTTCATTACGATGGCAGGCCCACTTCCTACTGCCAGTCAGTCGAGTTGGGTAGTTTGATGATAATGGCAGACAATCACTCTCCACCTGCCTTTTTACATCCTTAGAAAGGATGTCTTTGTGGTTTTCCCAACCGAAATCTTCATAGGTCATTACAATGAAGTCAGTATGAATGTCACGATTACAAGCAATATTATCATATGAAATAATAACATAGATAATCGCACATTTTCTCATTTTTAACGAACAGTGCTACGCTGCCGATCTAACAATCCAAAGTTCCCGACCTGGAATGACCAGGCTGCAGACGACCGTGAACACTCCTCTGCCATTATTCCTTTCAGAGTTCACACTACTTATTCCAATCAGCGCCTCAGAGTATGGATCAAATGCGTGGAATACTACGATAAACCAGTGCGTTACGTACCAGTAGTATCAGACAATCGATGAAGCAGAGGAATGTCATGCTAAAGAACAAAGTTATCTAACTCCACATCACGCTGTGGGTTGGGGCAGTAGAATAACATCCAGGGTATTCCCTGCCTGTCGTAAGAAGCTCTCTACTTGGAAGCGTGGGTTGGCGACCACGGGGCACTGAGTTGAGTCCTGGCACTGCTCCCACCTACTTGTACCAGGCTCCTCACTTTCATCTATCCTATCCCATCTCCCTTGGTCAACTCTCGTTCTTGTCCGACCCCGACGGTATTTAGAGAGTCTTTCACTTTCACGCCCTTCGTGGCCCTTGTCTTTCTTTCGCTGATATTTTCATTTTTCGCAGTGTCGGATGCCTTCCATTTTTTCTCTCTGAAAATCATCATCACCACATTAACACGTAGCATTTCTCATCTAATGGTTGGCGTCAGGAAAAACATTCAGCCTTAAAAGTCTGCCAAATCTGCTACAAACCTTGACCCGCAGTAAAAACCCAATAAAGTGGGGAGTAATAGAAACGAACCCAGTGGTATCACTGCTCGCTTCTCACCAAGGCAGTCCGGGTTTGATTCCCGGTCAATACGTGTGGGATTTACGAAATTAAGTACCACGTCCTATGGATCGGATTCTACATAAAAATGGAGGTCCTGTGGCTTATGATCACAATAGTAAAAGTCACGTAAATCTCTAAGCGTATTTACTTTTTAATAGAAAAACATTAAAACAACGACAAAGTGTTTATGTGCCTTTTAATACCACGCTTGACCAGACTGGCCGTGGGAAATGATTTTCATTGCTACAGCAGTGGCGGCAGTACATGCTCGGCACCTCTTAAACACGGCTCAGTACCTCGTTGTTTTGACTGATGGTCCTGAGCAGCTTCCAAGACACATTCCCGGAACACTTGCAGAATCTCCACTTCTCTGCGATAAACCTTAGATTTCATATAGCCCCAAAAGAAATAATCTAAGGGGTTTTCATCGGAACTTCTTGTCGGCCGATCCATCGCTGCGGATAGGCGGCGTTCAGGTGACGGTGTTCTGCGTTGGTAAAGTGCGGGGTTGCTCCATAATGTTGCAACCACAGATGCCGTCGCGTATGGATGGAACATCCTCTAGTAGTGGTAGAGTGCCTTGTAGAAACTGTAGATAAGATACGCTAGCCATTCTATGAGGTAGTATCACAGATCCTCTGATATTGCTCCCCAAAATCCCTGTCCAAATATTAATGGGAAGACCGAACCTGGTGGTGGGAACGTCTCATAGCATGGGGCTTGTTCTCCGACTACACATGCGTGTTGTCAAAACTGAAGCTGCCATTCCTCGTAAACGAGACCTCATTTGTGAACACGAAGTCTTCGGGTTGAGGATGGACCTATTCACAGAAGGCTATCTGCGGTGCATAATTTCTTTCCAGTAGTGCTGAACACACTGCAAATGATAGTGATATTGCCGGTCTTCCCGTTATGTTCGTAGGATGGTTCACTCCTACCCCTGCCGCGATTTGTCGAGTATTACTGCTGGGGGTCCTCTGCAGAAAATTCTGATATGCGGTCCTCTGTTCGAAGATCAGGCCTAGACCCACCAGCTTCACACATGGGCAATGGCGTTTCCAAAGTCAGCTATACTCTGTAGGGCCTATACCTGCTACAACACTCCTCACTAGAGGACACAACAAATCATTGATTGATTAACATTTTTTAGCATCTGGCTTTTAGTGCCAGGAGTGTCCGAGGATATATGCTGTGTGAGCGTGTTGCCTGTGAGTGTAACTGCACAGGCTAGAGATTGGAGAAAGGTGCCATCAAGGCATTTTCCTGAAGATGAAAATGGGAAACCACGAGAAACCATTTTCGTGGATGGCCAGCGGGGTATTCGAACCCAGCAGCCTAGCGAAGTAGCTGTAACTAGTCGTGCTGCAACGCACTGACCTAACCTGCTTGGTACCTTCTCCCAGACATGGAAACTCAGCTCCATATATGGACATATTTTAGGAAAAGACGTAAACACATCACCACATTTCGTATTTTAAGACAATGAGTTTTCCCCAGAAGTGTTACATAAAGTAGGGGCGGTAGCTGCTTATAGGAGTACTGGTACTTCACAGGGAAGTTCTTGAAAAGCAACTGAAGAAGATGCTGCTCTGTCATATCTGTTTCCCGAAAATCCAGGGACTGCTCCTGATGATCCCCAAGAGCTGTACTTACAAATCAGTTAACTTTAAATCAAATAATCCTTGTTAAAATGTAACCGAACTGGTTTAGTCTAGTATTCAGCAGACGATTATCTGGTTGTACATTTCCCCCAAATTTTTATAACTTTGTCCTTTAAATATCTCTTGCGTTATGCCTATTTATGACCCATCTATGGTTTCTTTGGGGGAGGAATACCTCGGGTTATGGCATTCCAAATTATAAATTACACTGACATGTTTCAACGAGTTCTTGAATTGTGTGTGTGTGTGTGTGTGTGTGTGTGTCAAGTGATGTATGTTTTATTTAAACTTTCGTAAGAAATGTACTAATTCATTATTATTAATTAGCCTTTCATGCAATCGTTCGAATTGTTCTTCGTAAAAAGCTGTGTGGGTTGCATTTCCTGATGACTAGTTCAGTGTACATTAATGTTGTTTAGTAGTTGAACAGAACAAAGACAATTTCATTCCCTACCCAGTAAGCAGTGTTCTCAATTTTTGACCATTTTTCTAACTTTTTCTGGTTCTGATTTAGCTCACCTTATCTTGGGTGATGACAGAGCTTATCAAATGACAATTTGCTTGTCAACGCCGGTCGCATCTTGCACGCCACCATACAAACACCCAATCCCCAGGCCAGGGTTATTAATAATTTACAGTTAAAAACTCCTGACCCGGTCGGGATTCAAACCCGGGGCCGCCGGATGACAGGCGAACACGTTGCCCCTACACCGCGGGGCCGGACTTAATGTACTATTTTCACAAGCGTCTGAAATGAAGAACTTCATTAAATTCTGAAATGTATTAGTAGAAGTTCGATACTTGTCTTTAATCTATCAAGTAGGCCGACTCGTTGGCTGAATGGTCAGCGTACTGGCCTTCGGTTCAGAGGCTCCCGCGTTCGATTCCCGGTCGGGTCGGGGATTTTAATCTTCATTGGTTAATTCCAATGGCTCGGGGGCTGGGTGTTTGTGCTGTCCCCAACATCCCTGCAACTCACACACAACACATTACACTATCCTCCACCGGGCGAGTGGCCGTGCGCGTAGAGGCGCGCGGCTGTGAGCTTGCATCCGGGAGATAGTAGGTTCGAATCCCACTATCGGCAGCCCTGAAGATGGTTTTCCGTGGTTTCCCATTTTCACACCAGGCAAATGCTGGGGCTGTACCTTAATTAAGGCCACGGCCGCTTCCTTCCAACTCCTAGGCCTTTCCTATCCCATCGTCGCCATAAGACCTATCTGTGTCGGTGCGACGTAAAGCCCCTAGCAAAAAAAAACACTATCCTCCACCACAATAAAACGCACTTACTTACATATGGCAGATGTCGCCCGACCTCGTCGGAAGGTCTGCCCGGTTAGAAATAGCCACACGAAATTATTATCTATCAAGTAAATAAAACTTCTTTCACCTTTCCCCAGTTACTTCTGGGGTCGCTCGAAACACGCAGACTCATTTTCGTTCTGATCTGATGCCCTTTCCTCTTTCTTCCGTATGGCTGGGAGAGCCCTGGTAGGTCTTCCGAGTTCACGCCTATAGGTGACCTACGCGACCATACCTATGCTGAATTTTAATGCCGAAGACATACTCGCCCCCCGAGATAGAACAATTAACCAATTGAGGTTAAAATCCGTGACTGACGGAAATCGAAGCCAGGACGCGTCGGACCCAAGTCTAGCACTCTAAACATTTAGCAATGCTTGTCCTAAGAGGCGACTAAAAGGGGCCCCAGGGGATCTGAACTTGGGTGCTTGGGTTAGCGGCCACAGTGCCCCACATATTTGTTCCAGGCTCCTCACTTTCATCTATCCTATGCGACCTCCTTTGGTCAACTCTTGTTCTTTACCGAGTCTTACATTTTCATGCCCTTCGTAGCCCTTGTCTTTTATTGGCCGATACCTTTATTTTTGAAATGTATGATCCCTTTCATTTTTCCCTCTGATTGGTGTCATGTAGAGGATGGTTGCCCCTTAAAACAAGAACAACCACCACCGGACATCTTAAATGACGCAACGTTATTTTCGGGACGAAAATTTTAACGCAATATCGCCTAAGATTCGAAAGTCAGCCTTCCGGCAGCTAAGCCGGAGAAAGTCGTCCTCGTTGAGAATCGAACCCTCAGCTTAGTCTCAGAACAGTCGAAGTGCAGTATACGAGTAGGATACACCCTTAATCCATTGTATAACATCGCGAGCTTTAAAAGATAGAAAAGGAAAATTTATGGGGTCCTAAAGCTCGGCGCTCAGACGATATTAGTGAATCCAGATACAGTGAGAGAAATCCCATAGTCCATAAAGTGTGTTCTCAAGAAGGTTTAAGGCTTAGCCGCCGCTCCGTGCGAACAGATGGTTCAACGCCATCACTTATTTTGACGGGAATAGCAAATCGAAATATGACTATCGATCCTGATCCCTCGTAAAACGAATTTAACTCGAGCAATATGCCGGATGATACATGTAGTCGGGTGGGAGCTGTGATGGAGGGGCTTCATTCTTCACGCTGCAGCCAGTCGCGCTCTTATCTAATCTTGTTCTATGTGTACTGCAATGAGTTTAACCCGTGATGCGTGCCAATTCTGTCAAGTGATGGACGTGGTAGGACGCCGATCACACAAACACTGCATGCGTCAGTTTCAGAAAACAAGCCGCATTACAGCGCCTGCTTGTGGCGTAAATAAACAACACCTGAATATACCACTGTCGTACAGGTGAGGGAACAAACAGGGCTCAAAGAAATAATTACGAAAAGAACAGAATCTTGAACATAACAACTCTCAAAGTTATTTAGCGAATTAATAATTTTTAGAACCGCCAGATTGACGTCTCGAAATATACCACGCTCGCGTCTGTCATTAAACCAACAAATGCCAAGGATCGGTATTTTCGACAGTTCTAACAGCACTCGAGTCCAAGTTCAGGCACATATAGTGGCTGAAGTATGTCCAGAAGATGAGATCTATTCCTCTCTAGACTCTCTTGAGTCGTCTTAACGATTGCTCTAGAGAGAGTCTGGAGCTCCAGTCGTGACTATTTAGCGATCTTAAAGAAGTAATGACAGTAAAAGTATACTTTCAGCACGGAAACATTTGAACTCTTTGACCGGCAGTCATTCATCACAGTAATATATATTTTTTCGAAATAATTAAAACAAGGTAATAAAGTAAATAAGGTATTAAATAAAGACGAGGGAATGCGCTATATAAAAGCACGGAATACACAAAGAAGGTAAACATAATTTGTTCCTGCGCTCAGAAGGTGGCTGTCCCCTCCCCCTCAGCAGCCTCTTACGGCTCCACTCACGGAGGACACAAAGAGTTCCGATCATGATCTACGTCCAACAAAATGGCAGCTAATCCAACACAGAACACACCTATAAAGACACAGTTTTGTGACCACAAATATTCGCAAGATATATACTAAGTGAAATAGGACCTACGATTGTTTGTGTAATAAATAATTTGCTTTTCCTTCCATAGTGTTCAGAACGTTAATTAACGTTTTCCCCTTCAAATTATCGTCCTTTTTTTTTATTTACTGTCTCTAGTTCTAAAACGTCCAACATCGACATCTTGCAAAAACAAGCCTTTCTGTCCACCAAAATGGCGTCCTTCTTCCATACATGTGACGTACACTGTTGCCTGGTTACGGAGTCGGATAGACCTCCAGCCCAAGGACAACGGCACGTACAGTAGATGCGATAATCCTAATCTTTTGCGATATACGACTGTTGAATTGGTTCAAATTTATACCTAATTGCTCATCTGAGTAATGAGATAAATAGTCGTATTAATGTGACGAGATGTGTGGATAGCTACAAAGATCGTTTACGATGGTGAATACGTATGGAATATGCACTATTTATTCAAATATTCCTTCTCGTAATCAAATATTTTAATCAACTTAACTGTTCAGTTTCTATAAGTCGCAGTGGAGATAATCTTCTTGAAGTCCATGTGGTCAAGTATGAAGCTAACATTGCAGTCGTGAATTCACATCGCTTCCAGCGCTCTGTCAAGCCGGGAGCTCCTGATAAGCCACTGCTACACCATGGACCTGGCTGATCATGTTTTCATGAAAATATCGCCGGCCGGTGCGTATTTCCTCTTAAAACAATGATCCTCTCCCTGCTATACCACACTGGATTTCCCGAACTGGTCCACTGGTCTTCAAAGAAGTCGTCTTGGTTAGTTCAAATAGCGTACCTATTTAAGGCAGTCGTTAGATTGCACGGTGCTTTATTGGGCCCCATTTATGCCTTAAGTTCATCACTAAACTTTAAAGAGGTTATATACATTCGAACACGAGACGCGTGCGACGTGTAGCTGGATATACGATACCGGCTGCTCATACAATGTGGACATGGGCAAGGTTGCCATGCAATTTAAATTGCTTCTGTAATGACTTCCTAACTCAAGTTACCTTTGATACCCGAAGCATCTTTCCGCCTCTTACAGCTAACCTGGCCTCCAGCTTCTTAATGAAACTCTCAGGTAACGACCTACTTTACCTGCACTGAGCTTTGATCTCTTCATGAAATATTGAAAACCTTGATTACTTCTTGGTTGTCATCATAGACTTCGGATTTCATTTAGGCACCAATCGTGTACTTAAGATCTTGCTGAATAATAATAATAAATTGTCAGGGAGCATGGCTGAAAGGTCAATGTTCTGGTATTCATAGTCCATAGTGCTACAGTCCTGATTAGCGTTGGCCTACCTAGCGACCATTGCTCAGCCCGAAAGTCTGCAGATCAGGAGGTGACGAGTGGTCCACATAACGAACTGTTTCGGTCGTTATTCTTGGCTTATAGATAGGGGCCGCTATTTTACACTCAAATAGCCCCTCATTGCTCTAACGTAGTAGAGTGGAACTCGAATCAGCCCTGACATGGCCGGGAATCGAACATCCTGCCTCCAGGTAAGGAGTGCACGGAGCGGCGGAGATTTTAACTGCACGTACAGTAGTTATGGTTTGGTCTACACACAACACAGAAACGCGCAATAAAGATTACATCCTACACAGGCCTGGAAAACTAGACGTCTGCATGAAACTGGAAAGAGACCAGAAAGAAGAAGAAGAAGAATCAATAATTTCATAATGAATTAAAATCGTCGGGCTTGTTGAGTCATTGAGAGTGCAGAACTCAATGAAATGTGTGGCGGGAAGAAAGAGCACGCGTCCGCCACCCGGAAGATTTTACTTCATTTCCAATGAAAACTTTTCACATATTAGTTCCTCCCCCTGTGGGCAGGGGCAGTATCCCTTTAGCGTCTTAAGAGACGACTAAAAGGGCGATCAGGAGCTCTCAACTTGGGAACGTGGGTTTGGTGACCACGGTTCCTCTAGCTGAGTCCGGCATTGCTTTTATTTATTTGTGTCAGGCTCATCTTTCCCTTGGTCGACTCCGATAGACGCCCTTCTCTATATTTTGCTGATACTTTCATTTTTCGAAGGTACGGCCTTCTGATTTGTGTTAATAGAGAATGGATGTCAACTTGCACTTCCTGTTAAAACAATAATCATCACCACCTGCCTCGGTCAATCAGTGGTAGAGTGTATCGGTGCTTCGATCAATTTTTCAAAGGCAGTCAACGATCACCTGACAAAATTAACTCAGCCATAGGAACCGACCAGTGGAGTTCCTCTGCCAGGTAGCCTAGTTGGCCCTGAATCTCCGTGGCTGCGGCCATAGGGCAGCTCCGGTCTTCCTCGAGCTTTAACATTTGCCCAGTAAAGTGTCATTCGTTCTCGACGTCGTTGCCCCCTTTCTTGTCCACGTCCTACCTATTAGGCATTTCTTGGAAACTCTGGTGTTCTTGGAGTATCATATTAAATCCTGATATCCTCACATCTCGCAAGTCTCTTCGTGAACTAGGCTCCTCTCCCAAAATGTAGGTAAAGACCTTGCTTGTCAATCTCATTGGGGTCATTCGTGCTAAGAAGCCATAGGATTTTTGTATTTATTCATTTATTTAATGATCCGCATTGCATTTTTCCTTTTCTTTGTGTGTTTGTTTTTATTTTTGTCTTTTTTATTCTTTTTATTTTGGGACTCGAGATTTACACGTTGGGTGTTTCCAAAAATATCGGGTTTATTAGGTGCACCTCATTATAGAGGCGCATTAAATTACAGGATAGTTGAAGGAAAGCATAAAGAATGAACGTTCATTTCTCGAGTTAACCTGTTTTTATGTGTATTTGGTATTTTATTGTTTCTTGATTCTTAAAACTGAAGTGCATGCTAATTGTACGTCACATGCTCGCTTCCACACGAGTTAAAACAATATGCAGTAACATTTCGTGCTCATATGAGCCAAGGAATGACATAAGTAAGGCCGTAACTCGATATATTTAACAGTAACACTTCTCGGGTGGTAACCTACCACTTGAATCCCCAGAACATAATAATTGTTAAAATCGGACCAGCTTTTAGCATTTTATAGGCCTATACCGAGTTAGAAAATGGACTGAAAACTGTAAGTTTTGTTTTAGAGCGACATATTTGTTGAAATCTGAATTTTTATAATTAAAGCAACGAAGGAAAAGCATTAGTTCAGTTTAAAGTATCTGCATTTAGAAAAGTTCCCTGAGACTGACCCTGTCGGACACTGCAGCCTGTTGGATGATATAACCCACCCACCCCATGGAACTACAGTCCTTGAAGGGCCTTGACCTACCAAGCGACTGCTGCTCTGCCCGAAGGCCTGCAGATAACGAGGTATCGTGTGGTCAGCGCGACGAATCCTCTCGACCGTTATTCTTGGCTTTCGAGACTGGGGTCGCTATCTCACAGTCAGATAGCTCCTCAATTATAATCACATAGGCTGAATGGACCTCGGACCAGCCCTCAGATCCAGGTAAAAATCCCTGACCTGGTCGGGAATCGAACCCGGGGCCTCCTACAATTAAATCGGTTATTTTTAACCCTCAGGCCACTCATTCACTCATTATCATTTGGTGTTAGGGAATTACACTTGCAACGTATATTCAATGTTTTACCTAGAAACGCCTTAATTGTGGTGTAGAGAACGGATCTGGAGTTGCAATACCTACACGATGAAGAGGAAATTGAAAGCTTCTGGAAAAATATGTATCATTTAGATATCACTGACTCGGAAAGGGACGTGAAAGAATGTTCACTTTAGAAATACACCTTTTCTGAAGTTTCTTACCGCATTTTACTTTTACCTGAAATGTGATTTTTTCTGACATGTATGATATACTGTATTTCAACATATTATTGTGATATAATTATCCCAATAATGTTAAAAAATTCTTCATTAGTTTTAGAAAACCCGTATGTCATGAATGTCAAACCAGTCTAACAAAAACTGTAACATTTAATAGAAGATCATTAGATAAATGATTCTCTGACTTTTAAGTTTCTGGATCAAAACACGCTATGAACACGCTCTATAGTCTGCTATCTCAACGAGTGTACAGTTCTCGACTCCGCAATGCTTGTACCAGCACGAAGAATGCGTAGGCAAAAAACGACGAATGAAAATCCGAACGTTCCCGGTTGTCGGTCAGCTATTCACGGCTGCCGTGAGAGCAATTGCTATTGAACGCGAGCTCCATCTCCTTCCACACTGCGACTGCGAACTGTGTAGCACATGTGGAATTGGCCCTGTTTTACGGCCGGATGCCATTCCTGACGCCAAACCTATGTTGAGGGATGTAACCACTATTAAGTATTTCTATTGTGGTTAAGAGTCTGGTGTGATGTCTGAATATGAAGAAGATAGTCTTGGGACAAACACAAACACCCAGTCCTCGAGCCACAAGAATAAATCAGACAAGATGAAAATCCCAACTCGGCCGGGAATCGAACCCGAGACGCTCTAAACTGAAGACATCAACGCTGACCATTCAGCCAAGATGAACGCGAGCTCAATATAGTCGAAGAAGGTGACAGAGGAATGAAGTTTTATGTTGTTGAAAATAATATCAATGATAATAGCGATGTTAGTGAAAATGATGACTCCAGTGTTTTGCGGAGTCCATATCACGGTATTGCTCCTCACTGCATAGCACAAGTAACTGCCGTTCCAGGCTATAATTCTTGTTGTACTATAAATTTTCTAAATGCTCCATATTTCCTGTTTACCTTAATATTGCGGATTTACCATTGTCTCCCCCATATTGTGACCGTGAGGAGGTCACAACTGACTGGACAGGTGTTGGTGTGTGGCTTGTGTTCGCTTGTCGGCGAGATGGGGTGCGCACGACCTTGACGAGGACGAGAACAAGTTTTTTTACGTGAAGAGGGCGGCCGGTCGGCTAACCAAAAAAAAATGAAGGTTGGCGAGAGGAAAAGATGCTAGCGCGTGTCACTGGTAATTGCGAGGAACGATATGAATGAAGTATTTATAATACCTTTGGTGGCGTGACATACATAATTACGGAAGGCTCAAGGATTAAATTAAAATAAACTGGATAAATAATAGCACATTTAGAGGATATAAATTACAAACTAAATAAATTACAAACTAAAATTTTGAACTAATTTACACGACCTTTTGGCTAAAATGGTGATAAAATTGTATATTCATACGGTAGAAGAATTTATTATCTAAATTGACTTTACTTCCGTGCACGAGCACCAGACACGATATTTAAGTCATGTGATAAGAGTACTCACTCTCACATACTGATGTGTTCCCGGACTATCATCTTCAGTCGCTCAGAGCCCTTGACAGCAAGGTTTTCAACGTAGAACATCGTGAATACTGTCGTCAGGAACAGTGGCTTCACTCCTGTGCTCTACACTTCTGATAATTGTATACAACTTAGAACAGTGCTGTGATCAGACGTCGAATGTGCAGATATTAATCCCTTAAGTACGTGTCATTTCCAAAATACAGTTACGTGTGTGTTTGGAGTTTATTCTAAAGCACTTTGTGTAAGTTTCAGCTTTCTCACGAGTGAACGCGGAAGACTTGGACGTGATCATTTCCAGAAGAGGACGGAACTTCGCATTATGGATTACCAGTGCTTCACCATGAAGTTCTAAACCATCGACCACCGTCGGCAGCGTCGGGATGCAGATTCTTTCATCCTAGCATGGCTGATTGAGAATCCAGACTTCCAGACGTGAAGATTTCTCCTTAAGTTAAGTCGATTACGTCTCATTTATATCTGTTCTATGTAGTTTTGTTCTATTCTTTCTTTCTTCTTAGTAATCTATTTTGACACATTTTATGGTTGTATATTTTCTCGAATATGTCGTAAAACTGACATATGCGATTGCTTAATGACCATGTGGCCATGAATTTGACAGCGAGGGTTCTGATAGAGTTATCCATGTGTTATCGACACCATCTTTGCTTATTGAGTGAATTTCGTCACGAATATGAGTTAATTTATGTCCGATGGATTTAATGATAGGATATTTTGTCAATATTTTTAATATTTTCCTTGTAATGGAACTTCTACTTGTACCTCGTGTCTGAGATAACGTGTCATCGGGATATTAAGTCTGAATTCTATGTACAAATTTAATGTGAATATGTGCATTGGGGCATGTGATAATTAATTGGTGTAATTAATCATCGAGACACATTTAAGTGGATATTATGTCTTTGTAGGACGATGGTAGGTCCTGATATTTCGTGGCTACACATATTTGAGATTAGGATGCGACAAGTTAGAGTCGTCATTGTGGTACACTGTACGTGTAAAGTATATGGAATAATTGCGCATGACATGAATCTTCGTGAGCTGAGCTTTTCACATGTTAATGTCGTAATATTATTAAGCCTGATGTTGATTAGGTTGTAAGGTGAATATGGATTATTCGAGATGAATGCAGTGTAGTTTAATATTAGTGGCTTCAGATGAAGAAAATGAAAGTCCATGTTAATCGATGTACTTCTTAATTCGTAGGAATATCCCAATTTTTCTCAAGTAATTCAATAATTTCAAGTTGAAGGTACAGGTGAATGTTCGCGAAGGCCTTAGGTCTGAAGAACAGATCTTCGACGAAATATCTCAATAATATTTGATTCGTGACTATGCAAGTTCATTCGTTGATGCAATTTTTCGCTCTCATGAGGTAACTCAATCTTGCTGGAACGTAATACATCTGTTAACAGGAGAGTAATATAGTTGATCGACACTCGTCGACATGTAAATAGTGTAGATATTTTCTTCTTGGTAATCACAGTCTTCTTGACAATTTCCGTCGTTAGCTGTAGATGTAGTAATTTGCTAGTAGTTAGAGAATTATTTTCTATGGGTTCTGTTCTGATAATGTGTGACACTTTGACATTATCGATGGATAGTGGATGGGATTTCCACATGGATGATATTCTCCCCATTTACTTATGTTCGTAAGCTTAGAAGGCGTTTTATTTTGTTTAATTATTGATCAGATGCTTAAGGTTCAGTATTAGTTCTCACGAAAGGAGATGTGAGACGACGTGAACAGGTATATCCGACGTCTCGGATTAACTTAGAGAAAACCAAGGCAAATTCAACTTTTCATTTTATAACTACAAAATTGTTAATATAACGAATGTAAATTTTATTTTGCTATAATTGTTAACTTATTGAACCTTAGATATTTCTTTATTATACTCGTTCTTACCATTACTGCATTTTTTCCAGATTGTCGATGAAGGCTTGGCCCAGACCTCATTTTTCTGAATGACAATTTTTGAATCAACTTTAAATAAATAATTTGATGGCTTTAAAGACGATAAAGAAAATTAACAATGTAAAATACTCTGTTAGAATATTAGGGAAAACAACTGCCGTGTACCATCCCATTTGTTTGCACTTAGGTTTGTTACATCAAGAGCCATATTAAATTACATAAAGTAGTGATCATAGTCATAATCACAGACTTCAGGATGGTTAATATTTCATTTAATTAAATAAAAGTGTCATATCTGTTCGATACCTGGAACCTGCTTATTCGATGAACCCTATGTTAATCCTGCCACATTCATTTATCTTATAAGTCTACAGCCATCGAACTGAGCACCCTTGAGGTGTCTCGTGTTCGCTGACTGACTATGTCGGGGACAATATGAAACGCAAATGTACCGCGATTGGTTCAAACTCCACATAAAACTGAAAGTCACGCGGCAATGAATACGATATCAAGACTACGTAAACCTGGAGGTCCTGTAGCTGTGATCGTTATATTCACAGTCACATACAACTGGAGGTCCTGTAGCTGTGATCGTTATATTCACAGTCACATACAACTGGAGGTCCTGTAGCTGTGATCGTTATATTCACAGTCACATACAACTGGAGGTGCTGTAGCTGTGATCGTTATATTCACAGTCACATACAACTGGTGGTCCTGTAGCTGTGATTGTTATATTTACAGTCACATACAACTGGAGGTGCTGTAGCTGTGATCGTTATATTCACAGTCACATACAACTGGAGGTGCTGTAGCTGTGATCGTTATATTCACAGTCACATACAACTGGAGGTGCTGTAGCTGTGATCGTTATATTTACAGTCACATACAACTGGAGGTGCTGTAGCTGTGATCGTTATATTCACAGTCACATACAACTGGAGGTGCTGTAGCTGTGATCGTTATATTTACAGTCACATACAACTGGAGGTGCTGTAGCTGTGATCGTTATATTCACAGTCACATACAACTGTAGGTGCTGTAGCTGTGATCTTTATATTTACAGTCACATACAACTGGAGGTGCTGTAGCTGTGATCGTTATATTCACAGTCACATACAACTGGAGGTCCTGTAGCTGTGATCGTTATATTCACAGTCACATACAACTGGAGGTCCTGTAGCTGTGATAGTTATATTCACAGTCACATACAACTGTAGGTGCTGTAGCTGCGATCGTTATATTCACAGTCACATACAACTGTAGGTGCTGTAGCTGTGATCGTTATATTCACAGTCACATACAACTGGAGGTGCTGTAGCTGTGATCGTTATATTCACAGTCACATACAACTGTAGGTGCTGTAGCTGTGATCGTTATATTCACAGTCACATACAACTGTAGGTGCTGTAGCTGTGATCGTTATATTCACAGTCACATACAACTGGAGGTGCTGTAGATGTGATCGTTATATTTACAGTCACATACAACTGTAGGTGCTGTAGCTGTGATCGTTATATTCACAGTCACATACAACTGTAGGTGCTGTAGCTGTGATCGTTATATTCACAGTCACATACAACTGGAGGTGCTGTAGCTGTGATCGTTATATTCACAGTCACATACAACTGGAGGTGCTGTAGCTGTGATCGTTATATTCACAGTCACATACAACTGGAGGTGCTGTAGCTGTGATCGTTATATTTACAGTCACATACAACTGGAGGTGCTGTAGCTGTGATCGTTATATTTACAGTCACATACAACTGGAGGTGCTGTAGCTGTGATCACGACATCAACTGTGGGTCTTTTACGAAGAGCAAAACAGACAGTAGCAGTAGCGGAGGTTGGTCCATGGAATATCGCGGGGCTAGGGGGGAGCAGACATCAAAAATTAAAGAAATTGCTATAAAATGGTAAGTTTTTGACGCTCTCTCTGCGAATTTCGTTAGAGGGTTGACAGTCTACCAACTTAAGTGCGGTAATAATAATGGTATACAATGAAACTTTCACCCAATCAACAGTAATTACGCATGCATTACAATTAAATAGAAGTACGGCGTGATTATATTATTGAAAGTAATTATTTGACTGCATGCAATGTAAGAGACACTGAGAGAGTGAGACCGACAGATTGACGAAGGCGAGCGGGTGACCTAGAGAACACATAGCTCCGCGGGTCTCCGCCACTTGCTGAGGCGCCACGAGCTACATTTTGTCCGTCTTTCCGCTAAGTATCTTTATTAATTAACTAAATTGAAGGGCAGAATTAGCTGAAAAGACAACACGGTTTGTATAAGTTGCTTCTTTTATTAATAATTCCCGGTTTCAGGCTGTTCCTGGGGGCTAGAATGACCTGCTGGCGGCGTCTCAATGGACCTCCCTCTTGGTTCGTGTGTCACAAATACATCAAGCTGGTTCTACTGCAACAAGGCAACTGACCGCCCCTGACTGGTGTTGTGAAGGTTATCCACCTTCTTTGCCCTGAACCCAGAACAGCTGACAATGTGATGTGGTCTACGGAGGGGCCTATGTTGCCCATAGGCATAGGTTTGTGTGGTGAGGGAGAAGCTGAAACTAGGTGTCGGTACATACCCTAATCCTCCAAAGCGTCCACTCAAGGCCGACGGACCTTTCACCATCAACAGCGCCTTATGCCTTCACTCCATATGAAAACTATGGAGGGGTTTGGAATAGAATCCAGGATTTTGGCACGAAATCCAGGCATTAGAAATTCTATATTAAAACCTGTCGGCAACATTCTAATGGTGAAATGTTTTTCTACCAACGGGCTCGAACCGGCTACCAGAGGTAGATTAACACCCCTAGGTCAACTCTTGTTCGTTTCCGACCCCGAGTGTATAGGAGCACTCGAGGCCTCGGGAGTCTCGCATTTTCACGCCCTTCGTGGCCCCTGCATTTCTTTGGTCCTTAAATTCATTTCCCTTCATTTTTTCCCCTCTGATTAGTGTTATATACAGGACGGTTGCCCAGTTGTACTTCCTCTTAAACCACCACCACCACCACCACCACCACCACCACCACCACCACCACCACCATTCATTGACGAGTCTCAGTCTTATCCTTAGCTTTGACAATATGAAAGTGACTGAGGTATGAGTGATGCTAGTAATGCCATTCCTTATGCAGCCAGTCCCTGCTATGAATGGTGTGAAAATGTTGCTCATAGGGTCGCTTGGTGCATGCATTTCAGTGGGCTTGGCAGACTGATACGTGACAGCAACTTTTGGCTCGGTGAGGAAAGCAACGGGAAACTACCTCACTCTTCATTTCCCTAGTATGCCTCTTCAGTGACACCTAGGCTATCTATAACAGCTGTTGGCGGAGCTGTGGAGGATCAAACCAGCCTTCGGGCTGAATACCCAACATACATTATTGCTCTTACTGAGGATCAGGGTGGTGTTGCGACCGTGGTTTGATTCCTGATGTTGCTGGGATGAGATTTTCAGTTCAAAATTCCGTGGTGTCAGGAAGGGCATGTAACCATAAATTCCCGACCAGAACACTTTCGTGCCTGACTGAGTACAGGGACCCTGAGCTAGCGGGAAAACCTGCGGAACATTATTATTATTATTATTATTATTATTATTATTATTATTATTATTATTATTATTTCTTCGTTATGCCCAACTAAGTAGCGGGATTGAACTTATTTTGCTGAATTCGTTGCCTCTTCCTTCTCCCGAAATCTCTTCATGTTTTCGCTGTGACTTTTCTTGCGATCTACTGACCTGGTTTGGTTGGTGCTAGTGTTCGGATGACGTTTACAGCGGGGATTGTCGATTAATTTTCTGAAATAAGATCTGTCTAACACAGTGTCATCTGTGATCCCTACTTCCTGAAGAATTTTTCCAACTTCGTGCAGCCAATTGTTTTTTACTTTCATTGATAGGGCAAGGTTCAGAATGATTTGGGTCAATCTCTGATTATTCATTCTGAGAACATGTCCATAACATTTCAAACGTCTAGCTAAATGTGTCTGAGGTTTTCTCGGAGTGTTGGTACAGGTCATGAGATTTCCTTTTCATCCAAATTCCTCCTGTACAGACTGGTCCAAAAATTTTCCTTATGATTTATCTTTCTTGTTTTTCTACATCTTAAATCAATGATCTGCCCCAAATGATCAGTGTTTCAGGCTTGATTACACTGTTACAACGTTTTAGTTTTGCATTTCGGAATATATATTTTTGTTTTATATCTGCTCCAAGTGAGTCTGTATGCCCTTTGTAGTTTACAAACCCTTTCTTTGCTTGCTGCACGATTGAGTCGTGAAGGTTGGATGAGTTCTCCCCGTTATTTGAATCTATTATTATTATTATTATTATTATTATTATTATTATTATTATTATTATTATTATTATTATTATTATTATTAGTAGTAGTAGTAGTAGTAGTAGTAGTAGTAGTAGTAGTAGTAGTAGTAGTAGTATTTCGCATCCAGCAGCAATCCTTCGTTATTTCGGGCATAATAACAATATACTCGTACTTCGGGGGTAAGGAGGTAAAACAATTGGATCTGCGGGTACGCCAACCAAAATGTTTTAAGACCAGTGGTGTAGAAGACACTGGAGAAGGGAAATACAGTATTTATTTGGGAGTTTATTTTACTGTCATGAAGTTATCAATAACGAGTTCAGCTCACCCAGGAAATTGGGTCACATTTACTGTAACCTGCTGCGAGTTACGAGGGGTTCGAACCTCTCCTCTCAGAGAGTAACAAGGACGACAGCTGCAGCGACTCACGGACAAGTTTTTAACAGGCTCCAAACTTTGTTGCAAGACTAATGAACCTGGTGCCTCCGTACACACAGTTACAGAACTATCGACCCTGTAGTTGCGTCACAGGACACGGAGCTGATGTATTATTGAAGATCATGGCATCTCTTTTAACCTAGTGACATGTACATTTATGTGCTCAAACTACTGAAGTGTTGAGGTGTTGGAAATAGTAAGTGGTGTGTGAATTCCTATCCACTGATTGTACAAGATAAGGAAAGGAAACAAAAAGAAGGAATTTACAAATTAATGACTTATTCTAAATAAATAAACGTACAGCTTCGTACGGAAAGTTGGGGCGGTCGGCAGCCCTCTGCTGTGGTCGCCCCGCGGTTGCCTGTAGTTTTCCTTCCTCTGCGATGGCCGTTCGCGTCCACTATTTAAACACGTTGTCGTTGTTGGGTACGTGACTACAACGTCCTACGTCTACTCTACCCCTGCCCTTTCTACCGTCTACACTTCCCTCGAAAACTACCTTAACAATTCCTGGCTGTCTTAAGATGTGTCCTATCATTCTGCCCCTTCTTCTGGTCAAATCGTTCATCTCTCACCAATTCAATTCAGTATCTGTTCTTTTGTAAGTCGATCTGTCCACTTTAGAATATAATTTAGTGTTAAGATAAAATATAAATATCAAAGGCGGGTCACTTACTTGTGCCATGCTCCTCACTTTCATCTGTTCTATTCGATCTCCCTTGGTCAACTTTTGTTCTTTTCCAACCCCGACGGTATTAGAGCACTCGAGGCATAGGGAGTCCTTCATTTTGATGCCCTTCCTGGCCCTTGTCTTTCTTGGGCCGATACTTTCATTTTTGATGTGTCGGATCCCTTCCATTTTTTCTCGCTGATTAGTGTTATATAGAGGATGGTTGCCTAGTTGTACTTCCTCTTAAAACAATAACCTCGTCGCCATAAGACCTATCTGTGTCCACCACCACCACTACCTCAAAGACTGGTCATGAACCACATCAGAAACCATTATCGAAGTATATTTTGTTTCGTGGTGGTCGCAGATGTTGGAAGTAAGAAAGAAAGAAAGAAAGAAAGAAAGAAAGAAAGAATGAATGAGTGAATGATTTGTTTGTTTTTTACAATTTGTTTGACGTCTCTCATGGTGACGATGGGATAGGAAAGACCTAGGAGTGGGAAGGAAGCGCCCCTGATCTTAATTAAGGCACAGCCCATGGCGGACAGTGCATAGACGCAGAATACGAGGCTCGTGGCGAACGTGGATTTAGCAGGTGAATATTCGTAGTGTGGCAGCTCAGAGTGTATAACATTATCTCTACTAGTGCAGTGGTTCTGAGTGAGTGTTAGTGAAGTGATTGGTGAAAGTAAAAGGCAAGAAATCCAATAAATTAATAATGCCACGCAAGGTGAAGCAAGTGCCAATGGAAGCCATAGTTAAGCAGGCCGTACAGGAAGCGCTGAGCAGCAAGGAGACACTTGGCACGCTTGCCAACCTTATCCAGGACCAGGTAACAAAGTCAGTTGTTGACCAATTAAAAGAAACTATCAATTTTAATACGAGTGTAATTGAAGAACTTAGGAGGGCTCTAGAGGAGCGGGACAAAACAATCAGTGATTTAAAAACTGAACTGCAGGATAAAACTGACTGTTTAGAACAGTATCAGAGAAGGCAGTGCCTACGTGTGTTCGGTATACCGGAAACTGCGGACGAGAACACTGACAATTTAGTTCTTGACATTGCGAAAGAAATCGGGGTCAGTCTTTCTGTGGATGACATTGATAGGTCTCACAGGGTTGGGAAAAACCAGAATGGGCGTCCGCGACCTATAATCGTAAAGTTTGTGTCATACCGTAAGAGGAACGCTATGTTCACGAACAAAAAGAAACTTAAGGGCACGAATAAAACCATCCGCGAGGACCTAACTCCAGCAAGACTCCGACTTCTTCAGGACGCTGTCGCAAAATTTACCGTCCAGAACGTATGGTCTAGAGATGGGATCGTATACGTAAAACAAGGGAACCGTAAAATAGCCATAACTAATCGTTCAGATTTGAACAGTATTCGCTAGTCACGAGCAGACTCTGTGTAATATAAGGACCGCCATAGTTATTTTAGTTCACTTAAGTTAATTTTCCACATAGTTGTAGTTTTGATTAGGTGATAATCTTATAGTTGTAGTAGGTACTTCTTACTATCAGTTGTCATCATTTAACTTTCAAGTTGGCAACATTTAGCAACCAGGAAACAAATGTCTCTAATTTCAGCCTCCTTTCACCACTGTCCCAGGCAGGTCATTACCCCGTCGTGCCAGCCCCCTCGCAGAATACCGCTAACCGTCTCAAAGACATTCTTGCGCCCTACCCTACTTCTCTACAAATAGCACATGTCAATACACAGAGCATTGTCCCACATTTCTCAGAATTCTCCGAAATATTTTCAACCTGTAATCTGCATGCTATAATGATTTCAGAGTCATGGCTGCGTCAATCTATACCTTCAGCGCTGGTTAAAATGAGTGGATACACTTTAATTAGGAACGACAGAGAGGGAAAGCCTGGAGGCGGAGTCGGAATATTTATACGCGATGATTTGAAATACAAGGTAATATTTAAATCGCCAAGTGAATACTCTCACAGAGCGGAGTTCTTGTTTGTAGAAATCGAAATTCGTGGTACGAAGTGTTTACTCGGTGTAGTGTACCGCCCACCGAAGACTGGAAACATCACCGATTTAGAAGAAGCGCTACAGGATTTAATATTCAGGTATGAACATATGATTTTAATGGGAGACTTCAACACTGACCTGAAAAATGAAACCACTGAGACTAGGCGACTGACATGCATGTTTGAATCAATTAATATGACAATTCTGCCCTTGCAACCCACACACCATGTTGCAAACTCGCACACACTCCTCGACCTAATCATTGCAAACAATAATGACCGTATATTGACACATGGACAGATGCCTGTGCCAGGCCTTTCCCGCCATGACATGATTTACGCTGCATACTCTTTAAAATGTCCAAAATACAGGCCTAAGATAATCAAATACAGGGATTTCAAAAATTTGAACGACGAAGCTCTCATTGAGGACGCTCTGAGCACACCATGGCACACAATTCAGTATATAAAGGACATTGACGACAAAGTATCTCATTTTAACGAACTACTCTTAACTTTATACGACAGACATGCCCCATTACGTACTGCTCGAGTAAAGCGACCCTCTAACCCGTGGCTCAATCAAGAAATTCGTGATAAAATGAAAGATAGGGACTCAGCATATAGCTACTACGTAAAACATCCAGCGCAGGAAAATTTTGAGAATTATAAAAAACTTCGAAATAAAACCACGCAGATGATAAGAAACGCTAAAATACGCTACTCGTACGAAATTTTAAATACACATGACTCTGCTGTTGCATGGAAGACTCTCCGAGATATGGGTCTAAGTAAAACGAAGACAAAGGACAGTAACTGTAATGTACCTTTGGATGATCTGAATGAGTATTTTAGCTCAAGAAACGTCCAGACGAACGGAAATACCAAGAGAGCCACTATTGACAGAATATTTTCAAAGGGAAAGCATGGTGGTGAAACATTCTACTTCTCTCACGTGACTCCAGGTGATGTAAAGAGCGCCCTTAATGACATAAAATCAAAGTCTACTGGACACGATGGAATAAACCTGTCCCTTTTAAGAAGAATTCTAGACATCATTCTTCCTACAATAACGCATATTATTAACACCTCTCTTATGACGGGAATCTTTCCTGGGAACTGGAAAAATGCCATCATCCGACCCTTGCAGAAAAACAGTACCCCCACAACCCTTGACGATTACCGCCCTATTAGTATTCTCCCTGTACTAGGAAAAGTACTGGAGAAACTAGTACACAAACAAATGACAGCCTATCTCTTACATCATAACTTACTCGACAGATATCAATCAGGGTTTAGATCGAACTACAGTACCAGCACAGCATTAGTAAAAGTAACTAACGACATTCAGCTAGCAATGGATAACGGACAAATGACAATTCTTACTCTTCTCGACCTCACAAAGGCATTTGATTGCGTAGATAAAGACATTTTACTAGCTAAATTAGAAATGATGAAATTTTCTAATAATGTATTATGCTGGGTACGTTCCTATCTCAGTGGACGTAAACAATGTGTGTCAGTGGGAGACAATGTGTCTAGGTGGCGAAATACTGAGATGGGGGTAGCACAGGGTGGGGTGTTATCACCACTTCTGTTCTCCCTATACATGAACGACCTATCAGAACAACTGACGAACTGTAAATATCACTTATACGCTGATGATATCCAATTGTTTATTCATACCAAGCCGAATGACATACAAGAGGCAACCATGAAATTAAACGAAGACTTATTTAACATTAACGAATGGACTAGTAGCCACTGCCTGAAAGTAAACCCATTAAAATCGCAAGCCATCATAATAGGATCTAGAAAAGCGCATGCCAAGTTAGAAAGCATCAACGTACCGGTTGTCAAGATCAATGAAACACCTATAGCACTGAAAGACTCCGTTAAGAACCTTGGAATAATTTTTGATAAGTATTTAAGTTGGTCAGAGCACGTAACAAAAATTTGTCAACGTGTATTCGGTTCATTACACTCACTATACAAACTGAGAGATTTTCTACCTGTTAAAACCAGGAAACTGCTAATTCAAGGACTAATACTACCAATATTTGATTATGGTGATGTAGTCTATAATAACATAAGTTGTTCACTTGGCTCTAAACTTCAACGGGCGCATAATGCCTGCATTCGATTCATTCTAAATGTTCCGCTCCATTCCCACATCAGCCCATTCCTCCATCAGCTGTCCTGGTTAAGATTATGTGATAGACGTAAATACCATGCTGTTTCTCTTCTTCACAAAATACTGCGAACAGGTAAACCACATTATCTGAGAATAGATTTCAACTACCTCTCTCCCTCAAGCAGAACACCCTCAAGGTCATCAGTACAAACCCTGCTGTCCATCCCCACTCATCACAGTAGTACGTTTAACAAGTCATTTGTACCGGGGACCATACGTTCCTGGAATTCTCTCCCGGCTGAAATTAGAGACATAAGCAACCTAAAGCTATTCAGAAGAATGTGCTGGAAATTTTACCTACACTCAGATTGATTTACTCTTAGAAGTACCCTTAAATTTTAGATTATTAAGTTAAATGAATAAAATATCAATGTAAGGTTAGAAACATTATAGTTTATATTTTTCGAGATATAGCTCTAATAATAGTAATTATTATAAATTAATTTTAAAATGTTAAAATGATTTTTATGATGCTTTACATTTCATACAAATTACATTTCACATTAACTTTAAATTATAATTAACTTATTTTTTAAGTAGTTATAATGTTCAGTATATTATGTTTATACAGGTGCATAATTATATGGTTTGGCATAATAGCAGGCTTCATAGCCTGAGCCCCGCCATGTACAGAAAGACATTAATAAATAAATAAATAAATCTTCAGGGCTGGCGACAGTAATTGGTGATTGGAAAATAAACTTCGTTCAGAGCTTCTTGCTCGAGCACTCTGTACAGTCAGTGTTGACAAGGACCAACTCGAAAAGGCTCTCAGCTTCACTGAACGCACGGCTCTAATCCAAATTATAAAATATTGAGATAATGTGTCAGAGGTACGTACGAACGGCCCATGCTGTCTGATCACAATGAGCAGTTCAACCGACTCGCTCATTTGTGCACTGTTGCCACATGTATTGGTTCTCTGCACATTTCTCCTGTACAGCTCCTAACACACACGCTCGCAGTTGGATCACCTAGAGCTGGGAACGGTAGGAGCGGAGCGGAGCAGTTGTTTTCGCTCGTCCTCCGGAGACCTCCGGTAGTCCTCCGATTGAATTCACTGGCGGAAAATTCAAAATCTTTAATGCGGGCAATGTTGTAACGGTGATCATAGGAGGAATTACAATTTAGATTTCAGTACTAATTCCACAGATGCACGTGTTCCCCTACGTTTGTCATTCAAATGCTGTAGTCGTTTCAAGATCGGCGCATTATTTGTTACGCTATAAATATATAAATAACAGATTTTGATCTGCTGACATTCAGTATGCAATGGGTGCAGGTGGATAGAATACTATAGATTGAATATTGGCTTATATTATACCGCTGCAAATGCATTTACAATATTATTTATAGTAAAAAAGTTGAAGTAATAATTATATTCCATTGTATGTAAAAACATGTATTACATACGATGCTCTTACATTAATTATACTCGTAACTCATTTATTACGGAAGAGTACGTCCGGCTCCATGACTAAATGGTTAGCGTGATGGCCTTTGGTCACAGGGGTCCCGGGTTCGATTCCCGGCAGGGTCGGGAATGTTAACCTTAATTGGTTAATTTCGCTGTCACTGGAACTGGGTGTATGTGTCGTCATCATCATCATTTCATCCTCATCACAACGCGCAGGTCGCCTACGGGAGTCAAATCAAAAGAACTGCATCTGGTGAGCCGAGCTTGTCCTCGTACACTCCCGGCACTAAAAGCCATACGCCATTTCAATTTTTACTGAAGTGTACGAACTGGTTGGAACTGGTTATATGCTGTACCGGGCTGAGTAGTTCAGACGGTAGAGCGCTGGCCTTCTGAGCTCAAGCTTGCGGTTTCAATTCCGACTTTGCTCGGCGGTACATGAAGGTGGTCACATACGAGAGTCTCATGTCGGCAGGTTTCGTAGTTGTCAGTATTCAGTTTCCATCTTAGGTGCTTCAGACAACCCTGGTCATCGGTTTTTTGCTAGGGGCTTTACGTCGCGCCGACACAGATAGGTCTTATGGCGACGATGGGATAGGAAAGGCCTAGGAGTTGGAAGGAAGCGGCCGTGGCCTTAATTAAGGTACAGCCCCAGCATTTGCCTGGTGTGAAAATGGGAAACCACGGAAAACCATTTTCAGGGCTGTCATGTCGGCAGGTGTACCGGCACATGAAAGAACTCCTGTGGGACAAAATTCCTGCACTTTAATGTCGCAGAAAACCACAGAAGTGATTATGGGAGTACAATAATAATCTTTCTATCAATTTACCCTCCGGGGTTGGATATTCCCTCGGACGCAGAGAGGGATCCCACCTATACCGCCTCACGGACAGTGTCCTGGAGCGTGAGACTTTGTGTCGGGGATACTTGTTTGTTTTGTTTTACGTCGCATCGACACAGATAGGTCTTATGGCGACGATATGATAGGAAAGGCCTAGGAGTGAGAAGGAAGCGGCCGTGGCCTTCAGTTAGGTACCATCCCGGCATTTGCCTGGAGGTGAAGTGGGAAACCATGGAAAACCATCTTCAGAGCTACCGACAGTGGGATTCGAACCCACTACCTCCCGGATGAAAGTGGGTTCGAACCCCACTGTCGCCAGTCCTGAAGATGGTATTACATCGTTTTCCATTTTCACGCCTAGAAATTGCTCTCCTTAGCCGTTCCTATCACATCGTCGCCATCAGACGGCATGACGTAAAGCAAATTGTTACAAAAGTAATCGACAAATGAAACACGAACGATAAATGAGAATGTGTATATTTCAAATATTCGCCTTCATCATACTTATAAAGCAGTATTTACTATGTCGCTAGCACATCCGTTACACACCACGGATGGAACGGCAAGCGAGTACACATTCAGTACTGTTCCTCCGTCCTCCGCTCGCCCTCCGCCAGTACCTACTAATGCTAGTATTAGTAGTATTAGTAGGTACTGCCTGGGTACTGCCTCCGCTCGCCCACAGAAGCACCGATTGGTTTCCAAGCAACAGTTTACTACCAGAGAATACCGGAGGGAGCGCTGCACTCGCACTGTCGATTGCAATCATAGGAGCAACTGCTCCATTTCCCAACTCTACGTCCAATGACGAACCGATGTAATCTCAGATGAAACTGTGGAACATGACATAGCTAAGACGAAGACAGACTGGCTAGAGCTGGGAACGGTAGGAGCGGAGCGGAGCAATTGTTTTTGCTCTTCCTCTGGAGACCTCCGATAGTCCTCCGATTGAATTCACTGGCGGAAAATTCAAATACTTTAATGTGGGCAATGTAGTAACGGTGATCTTGGGTGGAATTACAATTTAGGTTTCAGTACTAAGTCCACAGAAGCATGTGTTTTTCTACGTTTGTCATTCAAATGCTGTAGTCGTTTCAAGATTGCCTCATTATTTGTTACGCTATGAATAACAGATTTTGATCTGTTGAAATTCAGTTTGCGCCCGCCTCTGTGGTGTAGTGGTTAGTTTGATTAGCTGCCACCCCCAGAGGTCCGGGTGGTACGAGTGCTGGAACGGGGTCCACTCAGCCTCGGGAGGTCAACTGAGTAGAGGTGGGTTCGATTCCCACCGCAGCCATCCTGGACGTGGTTTTCCGTGGTTTCCCACTTCTCCTCCAGGCGAATGCCGGGATGGTACCTAACTTAAGGCCACGGCCGCTTCCTTCCCTCTTCCTTGCCTATCCATTCCAATCTTCCCATCCCTCCACAAGGCCCCTGTTCAGCATAGCAGGTGAGGCCGCCTGGGCGAGGTACTGGTCATACTCCCCAGTTGTATCTCCCGACCGAGAGTCTGAAGCTCCAGGACACTGCCCTTGCGGCGGTAGAGGTGGGATCCCTCGCTAAGTCCGAGGGAAAAACCGAACCTGGAGGGTAAACAGATGATGATTTACAACGTCGCTACCACATCCGTTGCGCTCCACTACTGGAACTGCAAGCGAGCACACATTCAGTACTGTTCCTCCGTCCTCCGCTCGCCCTACGCTCACCAATCGAAAACACCGATTGGTTTCCAAGCAACAGTTTACTACCGGAGAATACCGGAGGGAGCGCTGCACTCGCACTATCGATTGCAATCATAGGAGCAACTGCTCCGTTCCCAGCTCTACATGCGTTAACATCAAAATTGAATTTTAGGAAGCCGTAATTCATTTAATTGAGGGCTTACTGATATAATGATAGAAATTGGGTCGAGGTTGACTGTTGAGGTCGTCTTTCGTTATTTAATGGTTATAAGTGAAGCGGTCATTCGAAAATACTCATTAACGGTTAAACATAACTTCTATTACAAGAGCGGTCTGTTATTAAAGGTATATAATATTCGCTATGCTAGGGAAATATGGTGCCAACCCCGTGGTCGCGGGGTAGCGTGACGGCCAGGTCAGCGATTTTCAACTGCATCTAAGGGTTGGTTCGTAGCGATGTGCTTGAGCCCGGCTCGAGCTGCTCGAACAGATGACGTCAGAGTTCGAACAAGTTCGAGCTTTTTGGCGCGTGGCGACCTAGCGGCTTTTTTGATATCAGCCAGAAACCTCAAGAAGGCTGATTTAGATTACTGAACTAGGTGATACCGCCTCGTCCTATGTTTGATGTGCACTTCTATATATTTTGAGAGTATAATCCCTTCAAACTGTATTTGCAATTTAGAGACTGCCTCCAGAACTTCATTTGAATATACAGTACAAAGAAGACGCGTCACAAGTTCTTCTTACAATGTTGCGACCGAAGGTCTGCAGATTACGAGGGGTCGTGTGGTGAGCACGACGCATCCTCTCGGTCGTTATTCTATGCTTTCGAAACAGGGGCCGCCATCTCACCGTCAGATAGCTCCTCAATTCTAATCACGTAGGCTGAGTGGACCTCGAACCACCCCTCAGGTCGAGAGAAAAATCTCTGACCTGGCCGGGAATCGAACCCGGGACCTCCGGGCGAGCTACCCCCACACCAGGGGGCCGGCTCATGATTTGTATTGTGCCCGTATGCTGGTCTCCGCTTGTCAGATATGAGTCAGTGTGTCACTGGGCTAGCTTTGTCGGCATGGCGCGTGTGTCCTTGAGCCAGATGGTGACCGGTTTCTAACCTGAAGACAGAGCTTAGCCGACTCGGGAAAAAAAAAGTGGACGAGAGATGATAATAGCTAGAATATGTTCGTCTGCAGTCACACTGAATTTATAGCAAAGGAAATATTTATAATATCTTCGATGGCGTGATATAAGGTGTACAATAATGATATTTGACTGGACAGTGTTAATGATATCACGTGTGAATTGTAATAATTAGTAACTGAATTTTTATTTAATTTTAATGATATTTCGGCAGAAATTAAGGTGAATTTATTTAATGAAACCAATCAGAATTCAGTACTTGAGTTGACTCTACTTCCTACAACGAGTGCACATCTACGGTACTTAAAGCGAGTCATACGTATCCAAGCTCTCACATACTTGTCACTCACTCACTTCTGTCACTTCGTTCGCTTCGCCAGCTTTATTTCATCGCAGAACGTCAATGGGAATACTGTCATCGACAGGGATATTGGACTCATTTCCTGTGTTAAACTTTTACCTCAGATTGTGCCAGCCTACGACTCTAATTAGTGTAACCAACAGACGTCGAAAGTGTCAGATAACTCATAAATGTACGTGCCTTTTCACAATAATTTGCAGGATTGTGCCCAGGATTTTTCTTAATTCATTTGGTACTAGCTTCAGCAATCATCAGAGAATGTAAACGGGGAAGAGGACCTCTACATTGTTCAACGCCAGAAGATGGAAGTTCGTGCCAGAGACCACACACATTCCATCATGAGTTTCTAAGTCAACAACAGAGAAATGCAAGGATTTCAGCCCTAGAATGTGTGATTGAGGACCCCAGGAGTTCAACATGAACACTACAGTACAAGTTAAGTCGACAACGTCTTATTTATATCTGTTCTCTGTAGCTCTTTATTTCTATTCTCATTCTTTCTTTGCGATAGTCTTATAGTCTGTAGTTGATTTCATTTTCACGATATTTCATTGATTATTTCCTTATATTTGAGATAGGTCTTGGAACTTGTTTGATTCCTGACCACGTGTTGTTGAGTTTGGAAATGACAGATCAGTTGAAGTTATCCATGTGTTATCAGAACCATCCTTTCTTATTGTACGAATTTCATTATAATAGTGAGCTAATCTGTGTCAGATGAATTTATCGAGGTAATATTTTTCCAATATTTTTAACATTTTCAAGATAAATGAACTTATACTCGTGCCTCGTGCTACCGTAATGCTAGCATGTCATTAGGATATTAATTATGGGTTTATTAAGAGTACATGCGCTGTGATATATGATTATTAATGGATTATTTAGTCATCGAGACAAATTTAATGGAAATAAGACTTGTTTTGAACGATAACAGGTTCTTATAATTTTTCTGACTACACATTGTGTGGTTGTGATGAATAGTAGTCGTCATTACAATGTTGTTGCTGTACGTGGAATTTGTGTGGAATTAGCACATGTGATATGAGTCTTTGTGATATTGAATTGTCACGTGTTAACGTGACGATATTTTATACATGATGTTGATCATGGTAGATGGGAGAGAATGAATCTTCGAGATTATACGAGGTGTAGTCACTGTAGTAATGTCTTCCGATGATGATAAGAATAAGTCCATGTCGATCGACGTGCTCCATAATTCAGCCTTAATATTTTGGAATAAGCTTATCCTGATATAACTCGTGGAAGTCAGCAATTCGAAGTTTTGATGTATATGTGTAAATCTCACTGGAGGACCTTAAGTCTGGAAAATAGATCCTCAATTTTATATCCTAATAATATTATAGTTCAATACCAGGCGGGCTCACTATTTCATCGCCTTAATTCGTACTCACGTGGAGACTTTACATTTTCAACGACATTTCCCAGTGATCTTATTGGAGAGTGGTCATATTAATTAGTACCTGAATGTAACGTGTAGATACTGTGAACACATCTTCTTTTGGAATTTTCCAGTAGTTAGTAGTAGATTTAGTAAGATCTTCTAGTGCTAAGACATTTCTTGTGCATTTATGATGTGATAATCTGTGACAGTTTAGTGATATTTTATTCGTAGTTGTGGACAGGATTTCCACGTTGATGAAATATTTTTTCTATTTCATGATTTTTCTCGAAGAGTCACAATGCTAATTTCAGTTTCTTATGATGACCACGCGATAGTAAATTTAGTTGTTAGTTCTCACGAGGAGATAAGTGGGAAAGACGTTGAACAGATATACTCGACGTCTCGAATTAACTTAGATAGGTCTTATGGCGACATTGGGATACGAGAGAGCTAGACGCGGGAATGAAGTGGCCGTCGCTTCAATTAAGGTACTACGGAAAACCATCTTCAGGGCTGCCGACAGTGGGTTTCGAACCCTTTATATCCCGAATACTGGATACTGGCCGCACTTAAGTGACTGGAGCTACTGAGCTCGGTATTATTATTATTATTATTATTATTATTTATTTATTTATTTATTTATTTATTTTCGTTCTTAGTTCATTTACCATCCAGGGTTGGCTTTTCCCTCGGACTCAGCGAGGGATCCCACCTCCACCGCCTCAAGGGCAGTGTCCTGAAGCTTGAGACTTTAGGCCGGGTGATACAACTGGGAAGGATGGCCAGTACCTTGCCCAGGCGGCCTCACCTGCTATGCTGAACAGAGGCCTTGTTGGGGGATGGGAATATTGGAAGTGATTGACAAGGAAGAGGGAACTAAGCGGCCGTGGACTTAAGTTAGGTACCATCCCGGCATTTGCCTGGAGGAGAAGTGGGAAATCACGGAAAACCACTTAGAGGATGGCTGAGGTGAGAATCGAACCCACCTCTACTCAGTTGACCTCCAGAGGCTGAGTGGACCCCGTTCCAGCCCTCGTACCACTTTTCAAATTTCATGGCAGAACCGGGAATCGAACCCGGGCCTCCGGGGGTAGCAACTAATCACACTAACCACCACACCACACAGGCGGACTAATTTCCAATCAATGAATAAATTGATGGTTTCATAACGCAATACTTATGCAAGTAAAATCGGTATAAACTGTATACCTCAACAGTAGAGTAACTTTGTAGACCCTGTCCAGGCAGACATTCTGAGACCTTCACCATTCTAATGCGAGTGGCCGTCCACTGTGATATTAATGAACAAAAAAAGAGCCTATTAAGGATATTTTACCTGCATATGTCGATGTCGTTTTAGGTGGAGATATCTCCCCCTCATTTGGAAAGGTTTCATTCGACGAAGGATGACCATTATGAATTTTTAAGTGCCTTGTCATCGTCGATATATTTTTACTATCGATTTTTAATATTTCATCACATCGCATGCGTTTGTCTGGAAGCTCTTCAAAGTAGTCCCAGGTCCATGATCTTTTTCTTCCAGTCATTGTCTGCTCTGTCTGAAGTACTATACATTATAATTATATTATTAATAATTATTAATGAGAAAATAATAACTCGTAGCATACGAAAAACATGTTCACTATCGGTACTTGAAAACCTGCAAAACACGACAAAAATTTAAGTTATAAAGAAAAAGCGTTAAATATTAACGAAATAAATAGCTTACCATAAAATTGCTTTTACCAATCTGTTGTTCGTACTACCAGAAAGACTATTAAACAAATGCTCTTTACCTTCACAGAGAACGTTGTGTTCACCACCCCACACACATACCTAGTAGTATTTTAATTCGACGACTGGTCCGTCAGCGCTCCGCATAGTCTATGTATGGGGTCGCCTGACAGATTGAACAGGTTCGATACCGTATTGAGCCTACGTAGCGTATCAGGCCGGCTCGAGCCTGGTCGAACTTGAGTATCATCCGCCCTTCACTACTTAAGCTATCTGACGGTGAAATGACGGCCTCGGTCAAGAAACCCGAAGATAACGGCCCAGAAAATTCGTCGCGCTGACCACGCGTCACATCATAATCTGCAGGCATTCGGGGTAAGGAGTTGTCTCTGTTAGTAGACCAAAGACCCTTCAAAGCAAGCAGCGCCAGAGGAGTAAGGAAGTATAGGATGTGAATGAACCTCAACGTTTAAGTAAGCAGCCTAAATTAAGTCATATTTGCAATTTTACAATTTGGTTTACGTCGCACCGACACAAATAAGTCTTATGGGGATGATTTGATAGGAAAGGGCTGGGAGTGGGAAGGAAGCGGGCGTGGCCTTAATTCGGGTACAACCCCTCCATTTGCCTTGTGTGAAAATAGGAAACCACGGAAAGCTGTCTTCAGGGCTGCCGACAATGGGATTCAAATCCACTATCTCCTGGATGTAAACTGATAGCTGAGCGCCCCTAACCGCAATGTCAACTTGTCCGCTAGTTTTAATTGCCTTTTATCCACTCTACCGACAGACGTAGGGGAGCAGTGGGCTTCTCAAGACGTGGAGTCAGCATTCTTTCTGCTGCGTCAGCAGCCGAGGTCACTGACCCCGGTCACGTGACCATGACGTCATGACCACTTGCTCTTGTTTGCAAACAAAGCCACGTGCACTTGTTTGAAAAAATAGCCACGTGCTTTTTGACAGCTGTCATCCGCCATCTTGCATCGCTAACCTCAGTGCTGCCCTCTTTACGACACTACCTCACAGGCGGGCAATTTGAAATTCCACGTCCTTTTTGAAACCTTATAGGCACGTGGGCGCGCGAAATTTGAAATTCCACGGCTCTTATCTTAGGCTAACCCTACCTCCCCTTACCAAAAATAAGGGACGTGTGAGTGAGAGATGTGCTCTCTCTAGAGGTCCACTGCCGTAGCGATGGCTCCTCCACAAAAAATATTGCCCTGGAGGCCAGAGCACGGCCGCCTCTTACGAGGCAAGCGAGGGACACATTGACTTACAGTAGTATTTATACCTACGTTGAGTAGGTGGGAGAGAATGCTTAGATCATCATGTGCACGCGCACCTCCTGCTATCTACTGCTCATCGATCTGCGCACACATGCGATAGTTGCACGCTCTGTCGATAGTAGCGGGCAATTTGAAATTTCACGTGCTCTACAAAGCCACGTGCTTTTCGACAGCTGTCGAGCGGCGATCTTGCATCTCTAACCTCAGTGCTGACCTCTATACGGCACTAAACCTCATTCTTATGCACGTGGTGGTGGGTAATTTGAAATTCCACGTGCTTTTTGACAGCTGACAGCTATCATCCTGCATCGCTAACTTCAGTGCAGCTATCTTAACAGCACTAAACCTCATATTTGCCACCATACCTACGTAGTGGCGGGCAATTTGAAAAATTCCATGTGCTTTTTTGACAGCTGCCATCGGACATCTTGCATCGCTAACCTCAGTGCTGCCCTCTTTACGGCACTAAACCTTATCGTGATGGCGGGGAATTTAAAATTCTATGTGCTTTTTTGACAGCCACATGCTTTTTGACAGATATCTCTATCGAACAAGTTTAAGCATGCGTTACTGTAACGACGTCAAGGCAAGAATGTGCACGTGCTGCAGCGATGATGTCATTGTGCATGTTTTAGACTTGATCACATACTTACATAGCTGCTGTTCAGAACATATCATAACTAGAATCACATACTATAGTTGATGAAGTAAGTGTTCGGATTACTACATACGTAGTTCGATATTGTAAGTGTTCAGAACACTGCATTGCAAGGAAAAAAAACAAGACTAGAACAGAACACTGTTCAGAGAGGTACCTTTGTAAAAAAATTCCCTTCTCTGAGCTGCTCTTCTCTTAGCAAGCCGAGACGATAACATACTTACGAATCTGCTGAACACCTTCTTTCTTGACATACTTCCTCTTCTTCTCCGAGTATTTAAGCAAACTTTATCTTGCAAACAAGAAGAAGGAGCGGGAGAAGGAGGAGGAGAAAGTAATACCTAATCTAAAAGAATATGCCAATTCTACATTATTTATTACATCTTGTATGTACAAGTTTTATCTTGAATCATTTGCCGTAGTGACGTTCGTGTACTTCTCCCTTTCTTGCAATTCTTGTATGTACAAGATTTATCTTACAATGTTCGTGTACAAGTTTTAGTTGATACTGTACCCCCATGGAACACTAGTAAGGGAATCACTATCCCGTACACGTTTGTTATCGAAAGGAAGCAATAAACATTTATTTTGTTCGATCGTATACACATGATGTTTACGTGATTTAATCCTTTTTTGCATACAGAAAGCGGCATTTCTAGAGGTAAGTACATCGCGATAGTGTTGAAGGTGTAAACTTTAACGACGCTTGAACGTACGCCTTTTGCTTTTTTAACAGACTGTTCATTTTGAGTGTCATTGGCATACATTTTTGGTGCTAAACCAATAAACTCAGTCATGATATTCATGCCACATTCATCTTTCATAAGCCCTATTACTTTCTTGTTCTGTGGCCGAATGTTGAATGGATTATTAGGTGAAAAGGAAGAAGTGTCAAAGTATTGCGAATGGTTTCGCATCACATCGTAAACGTCTGTCTTCCGAATATGATAAATGAAACTATCTGTATCCATATACAAAAGTGTAACATCAGAAAACTGTTGCTTTGCAAATCCATAATGAAAATCACACATTTTTAATTTTGAAAAATCAAGTATAGCCATTCCCAAATAAATTGGCTTGGCATAGACGATCACTGTTTCTTCATTTCAACAGAAATAAGGTGGCGATCAATAACACGATAGGCTTTGAAATTTGGTTTTGAGATGTACTTGCGCGCGCCATACCGACCATTCCACTGATTAATTAAATTAATGTCACGATGTTTGCGTACATTTTCCACGCTTTTGCCATAGATCGAGTTATTCATTAGTTTGAAACGCAACGTTACGGTGAACACACTCTAACTGTAAGCCGTATTCGAGACATTGAACAAGACATTGTATGTGGATAACATAGCGCTTTTCCGGAAAAGAGTGGCTAGCAGTTTAGTATGTTTCGATATATCGTTAAGGTCGGAATGTAAATCGTGCAGATGAGAAGGGTATTCAAGAGAAGCTTCCAGCACGTAGCCGCGATGAGGGTCTTTAGCAGCCTTAAAATCATCAAAATGTTGAATTACAGTTTCTGTTAGCCATACAAAATTTTTACATAGTAATGGCTGTGACATGGCCCACCCATACAGATTATTGACATTGAAATACATCAGATAAGAATCTTCTTTTTCTGAATTATACTTGTCGAGGTAGGGAATATTCGCGATGGCATGCCTGTTGAAAAGCGAAACGAGTCCACCGCAAATGCCGCGTTCAGAAAGCAAAAGCATGTCGACATCCGTTAGAAGATCAAGTTGAACACCGGTACTGCATCCCGTGACAGACCAGGTGTTGTGTAGGAATAGCAAGGGTCTAATCCGTACATAAACATATTTTACGAAACTTTTCAAACACATCATAGTGTAAAAGTGTATCTACCTTCAAATACAAGTCAACATATTCACCTAATGTCTGTAGTTGAAACGTTGACCACACCTGACAGGCATGCTAATATTCTTCATCAGAAATAGATACCGTATGCTTATCGTGTGACGATGAGCTGAGTGACGTCGTGGTACATTCACTTAACACACTTGTAAATGAGGACTGAGGAGGTAATTTTGTTTCTTTTAATGTTTGAAAACTCTGAATGTAGTCATAGGACAGAACACCTTTCCTTATACAAAGTTTAAATTGTTCAGGATCTGAAAAATACTCTCGAATGTATTGCAAGTCATCGCTGGAAAGCGCATTTACAAGCGAATGCTAATATCGCCTACACGATAACTGAATGAAATAAAGCGTTCAGTGGTTTCTAGCTTTCGTGTATATCCGTCTGTCTGTTCGTCTGTTACACCATCACGGCGAAACGGCTGAATCGATCTCGACTAAACTTCACATCTAGAGTATACTAGAGTATGTGAAAATTCTCTTCATTTTAAACAATTTTTATTATGTACATAATTTCGCTTACTCTTCAAATGACGGAGAAAATTACTAGTTTCTGCGGGTATCATGCTCTGCATTGAGCGACGGACACCCTCGCACACCGAGAACGAACGTCTTGGCCTGCTTGCCAGCAGGGAGGTAACGTAATCCTATTTTTCTCATTATTCCTGTAAACTCGTGGTTATTCGTTGGGTAGAAGTCGGGAGAGACGTCAGGCTGGCATTCTACAGGATATTTACAGAATACCGTTAGTAGTTACAATCGTCTTCGAATAGCACTAATGGTGGTTGCTAATACCTGTCTGATAAAAAAAAGTTGAGCACCCAGAATGAGTGGTTGAAAGTAAATGAAAAGACATATGCTATAAGACCATGAGCCTTTACTGCTCTGATTACATTATGGGATGAAAGAGACAAGGCCGTTGGCAGTTGCAAGTGGAATTTTGGCGCCAAGTCAGTAGGGTGTCGCACCCCCTCCCCACCCTAGCCGCAATGTATGCCCTTATGCGGTTCGGAATTGTGTCAAACAACCTTTGGATCCTCTTCTGAGCCAAGTTCTTCCACAGTTGTTGCAGCTGCCCCTCCAGATCTCGCAGGATGCTACAGGGCCTAAGTCCCATTCGTGTCATCCCACACGTGTTCAATGATGGAGAGGTCCGGGGACCTTGCTGGCCACGGGAGGACCTCAACATGCTCTAGGCAGTCCGTAGACACACGTGCTGTGTGTTGACATGCATTATCTTGGTAGAACACTGTCCCAAGGTACTGTGCTGTAAGGGTAAGACGTGCGGACGCAGAACGTCTGTGACGTATGGCTGTGCCGAAGCACTATTAGAGGTGACCTGAACGCATATCCTATGGCTCTCCACACCATGACGCCAGGGATTATGCCGGTGTGTCTTTCCACTTTATGGGAAGGATCTGCCCTCTAAGCCCCCAAACCCGCTCACGATGGTCATCGGAGGTTATGGAGAAGCGGGACTCATCAGCCAACATGATGTGACGCCAGTCGTCTTCTGTCCATGCCTCCCTGGCAAGGCACCACTCCAGTCGCAGGCGTTGGTGTTCTGGTGTCAATAGCAACCGACGCATGGAGCGGTAGGACCCCAATTCGGCGGATGCGAGCCATCGAGACACTGTGCGGGAGCTCACAGGATGTTGTATAGTCTCTAGTACATGTTCACGGATGGCGGGTGCCGAAGTTGTGGGATCCCGCAATGCTTCTCCATACGACGGCACTCTCTCGGGGTGGTGTTTTTTTATTGACCCAAACATGCACGACATGATTGGGTGCCCTCATGTACCCAGTGAGTTCAACATCGAGCCACTGTGACATCTGGATGGCCCACTTGCCTGGCAATTGCACAATACGACCATCCAGCCTCATGCAGTCCCACAGTCCCTCTGTGAAATGCTGTAGGTTGGTGGATAGGCTGTCCAACGCCACTGCGAGGCATCCCGGATGCTTCGTGCTGTATGCCTCTCTGCACGTCTGACTCACAGCAGGTGACTCAACAACAGGACGGTGCCACCATGAATACACTCTGGTGGGCGTTCTACACATGACAGACCCTTGTCATTTGCTCACACGTCATGTGTACCGAAATGGGATAATATTGGACCACTCCTTCTGGGTGCTTAACTTTTTATGTCAGGCAGTGTATTTGAACAGTGCGCGGCGTGTAGCCCGTTATTTTGCACCGTAGGATGTTTTGTGACATTTTCTGTAATTTTTACTGTATTTCTCTTCTACCTCCGTTTTCTTCTTTAATTTGTTGGCTCTTCACGCTTAAGTAAAGAATCCTTGTCCCTAAATTTCTCCTCTGTTACTACTTTCTTAAATCCGTAACTCATATCATCACAATATAGTGAGGAACATTTCATTTTTCCAATACATCCACTTGGTTTTTAACTTCAGACAGAGCTGCATTTCTCGCTTATAATCAAAACCCCCAACTCGATTCTAACTGAGATTAGTTAAAGGGGCCTATCTTTATCATGAGAACTCCCCACCTCCATTGTTAATTGCAATAGGTAAGTGAGCCTGCCTTCATAGTAGAACCTCCCGAATTGGATTGTGAGTGGCAGTAGGAAACGTGGCCTGCCATTTCATCAAAACTCGCCCAACGCGCACCTTACATCTCAAACAACGTTTGGTGTCGTCCCAGTGCTGTTTCTCAGATAACGCAGAGGGACATGCATTTTAATATAATCTTACTCATTGCGTGTACAGAAATTTGGGTAGAAATCCGTATAGAATGTGGAATACCGTAGCGAAGCAAGGGGACATTTGCGAGTAATAATTAAACATAGAAATAATAACTTACACGCATTTTAACAATATGCTCAATCTTTCAAAAACGAATAATTTGGGTACGCGGAACAGGTTATGTAGCAGTAGGTATGGTAGGTTTGAACCTCCCCTTTGTCAAATGATTTTCTTTGGTTTCCAACCTGAACTAAGACCATGGCAGCGTCGACGGAAGTTGATGATTTAAAACTACTTTCAAGAACTTGCTCGCAAGTATTTGGTCACTCTTCTTGCCTCAGTCGCTACATACAACAAACTGCTGACTTGACGTACCTTTCACCAGTGAGGAAAAGCCGCATATATTTTGTGATGCAAATTAGCAAATAGACATTGAAATAGAGCATGACCGTCTTGAGAAATATTTCAATTAATAGAGACGTTGATTACACTTAGCCCTTCAGTGTACTTTTGTGTAGGATATAGTTTTATTTCGAAGAATAATTTCGCTACCAAAATGACACGATAATTTGTCGCTTACGCCTATTATAAATTAATGTAAAGCAGAATTCACTATATTAACCAAAACTAGAGCAACTAAGTCACTTCAAACTAAACTATAAAAATCAAAGGTCGTTCGAGGGGTGGAACGTAAAGCCTTCCACTATCCGTAACCGCGCCACTTGGTGGGTAGCTCTATGCCCGGCCACCATTGCCCCGAGGAATTAATCTGGTTCGTTGAGTGAACTTAGGGCCATGTGCATTTGCGAGAGTGGAAATATCTTTTCTTGAATTTGTCGAGTTCCTGACGGAGAATCAAATCCGGATAAACCAAACACACCTTTATTGCCTCGACCAGGCACGACACTATACTAAACCAAACTTTATTAAACGAACTACCTTATAGGCCTACTGACTTAAGCTAAAGCGAAGTAAATTACACTAACTTAAGTAAGAAAAATCAAACTACAGTAACCCAGACTTCAATAAATAAAAACCGACCAAACTGAACTAAAACAAACTTAACTATTTTAACCAAAATTAAATAAATATATTTTCCTGTTTGTGGTTTAAGTTATCAGTAACTTCAGCGACGTATTTAACCAAGAAAATTAAGAAGACTAAATTAATACAAACTAAACTTAGAAACTAGAACAATAAAATTAAAGAGACTGAATTAAAACTAAGCAAGCTAAACTGAAACAAATAGAATTTAAACAAATTAACCTAAAAGTCAACTAAGCTAAAATCAAATGAAATAGAACCATACCGAACTAAACAACATTAAATTAAACTTTAAGAATAACTAAAAGAACGGAAGTAAAATGAACTACTCTCAACACTATAGAAACATAATGTATATGAAGCCGTTCTAAGCAACGTAAAGAGAGTAAATTAAACGATAGTAGAGTAAAAGAGACTAAACTAACTCAGTAGCCCAGAATCTCTACCCGTCAGATCCTAGCTTCGGAGTTGAATTTACTACCGAGAGGCTGCTGCTACAAGCGCGCCAGAGAAAAATCTTGATTTCAATGTCGGGGGAATTACTGACATAATTAAGTTTTAAATGCGTTGCTCTTTCTCTCTCAATCAATCAGTCAATGAATGATCTGCATTTAGGTTGTCGTCCAGATGACAGAGTCTCCATCTATCTTTTTATTAGACATTTTCAAAGAACGTGGAACTTTATCGAGCATTTTCCTTGGTACAGAGCGATCACTGTAGGAAGCAGAAGGAACTTTAGTCGGAGAGATATACAAAATGAGAAATGAATGTATTTCACGAGATAGACGAGATCACCGGCGTATGTCAAACCTGGAAGCTTCAAGCTGGTGGCAGAGAAGTTGAATATGCAATACTGAGCCGTGTGTTCGGACGATGGCCGCTCATGAAACTCTCTAAGAGCTCTGCGACCAGGAATGATCGAATGTTGGCGGGGACTCGTCTCCTCTGTCGCAACTTACATATCATTGCCACCGTATGTATGTTTACATGACGCACTCCTACAGCATAATGTACTTACGGTTCATTTTCCTATCCACATTCTTTACGCTATTCGTATGTGGCGGTAGATGGCCTCAGTACATTTCAAACACGAAACAAATCGCTTTGGAAGAAGGTTTTTCGCAAAAATATCATGTATGGAACATGCTATCAGCTACCAAGGGATTAAGATCGATTATTATTATCATCGATATATTAAAAGAGTTTGCTATAAACAGCATTGCCAACTCCGTTCGTCCGTTCTTCTGGATCGATTTACTTCATTTTTGTTTTGTTCTCGCCGAAATTACAACAGTTAATACAAATCTTAAAGTTAACGTTCAAACAAAGCACGCCTTAACAATTGCACGGGTTCTCTTATTATTATTATTATTATTATTATTATTATTATTATTATTATTATTATTATTATTATTTAATATGTTTACCATCCAGGGTTGATTCCCCCAGGATTCAGCGAGGAATCCCACCTCTACTGCCTCAAGTAGACTTGAGACTTTGAGTCAGGGATGAAACTGGTAAGGAGGACCAGTACCCCACTCAGGTGGCCTCACCTGAAACGCTGAACATGCGTCTTGTGGAAGATGGGAAGATAGGAAGGCATCGCGAAGGACGAGGGAAGGTAGCGACCTTCACCTGCAGTAGAAGTGGTAAATCCGGAACTTTTTCTTAAACATTTCCAAAGAACTTGGACCTTTATCGAGCATTTTCCTTGGTACAGAGTGATCGCTGTAGGAAGCAGAAGTAACTTTAGTCGGAGAGCTATACAAAAGGAGAAATGAATGTATTTCACGAGATAGGTCGTTTAATTTAGCCTCTTTTGCGTTGCTTTAGGGTAGAAGAGCTTAATTTGATATACATTATTTTTCTATAGTTTTCAAAGATGTTCAATTTTCTTCCGTTCTTTTAGTTATTTGTAAAGTTTAATTCAATGTTGTTTAGTTCGGCATGGTTCAATTTCATTAGATTTTAACTTAGTTGTTTAGTTTTCTTTTAGGTTAATTTGTTTAAGTTCTATGTGTTTTAGTTTGCTTAGTTTTAGATTAATGTCATTAGGTTTAGTGTTCACTTCGAGCATGGCTGACGCGACAATTGAACCCGCCTCTACTCAAGAGTAGACCTAGTTTCAGATCTTTTTTTTTTCAAATTTCGTTCCAGGGCCGGGAATGGAACCCGGACCTCGCCGGTGGCAGCTAATCTCTACACCACAGAGGCGATTCTAGTAGTATTACTTTATTAATATTATATAATTATTTGCTATGTGTTATATTATTACTGTTATACATTCTAGTAAACATTTATTATTATTATTTGCCCTAAGAACAAGTGAAATACACAAATGGATAAAGGGAACATGTAATGTTCAAACACTGTCAAGATACAAAGTACTTAACAATGACCACGGCGAGGGCTGTTCGTAGCGCAATGGTGGTGGTGATTATTGTTTTAAGAGGAAGTACAAATCCTCTATTAACACTACAATGGAAGGTCCGACTCCCTGCCTGAATGGTCAGCGTTGAGGCCTTCATGTCAGAAGTTCCCGGGTTGGGTTCGCGGCCGGGTCAGTGATTTTCATCCCGTCTAATGAATTGTTCTGATTGTGGGACTGGGCGTTTGTTCCAACACTCTTCTCTCCATATTCAAACAATACACTACACTATCTACCACCACAGAAACACGCAATAGTGATTCCAGCCTTCCATATAGGATTCTTCGCGTCGGGAAGGGTAAGGGGCCGTAAAACAGGGCCAAATCCACACGTGTGGGGAAAGGCGGTAGAAGAGGAAGAGAGAGAATGGAAGAGATCTGACACATAGAATAATTAAGATGTCGACAAAGGAAATAGAAAGAGCACGGAAGGTGTGAAAATGAGATACCCTCTATGGCTCGAAAGTCTAATAATATAGGAGTGTAAAGATAAGTAGAGTTGACCGAGTGAGGTCGGGTAACACACAGGAAAGATCTTCATTTGGGTAATCACATAAATGGGATTGTAAATAAAGGGTACAGATCTCTGCACATGGTTATGAGGGTGTTTAGGGGTTGTAGTAAGGATGTAAAGGAGAGTGCATATAAGTCTCTGGTAAGACCCCAACTAGAGTATGGTTCCAGTGTATGGGACCCTCACCAGGATTACCTGATTCAAGAACTGGAAAAAATCCAAAGGAAAGCAGCTCGATTTTTTCTGGGTGATTTCCGACAAAAGAGTAGTGTTACAAAAATATTGCAATGTTTGGGTTGGGAAGAGAAAGAAGAGGAGCTGCTCGACTAAGTGGTATGTTCCGAGCTGTCAGCGGAGAGATGGCGTGGAATGACATTAGTAGACGAATAAGTTTGAATGGCGTTTATAAAAGTAGGAAAGATCACAATATGAAGATAAAGTTGGAATTCAAGAGGACAAACTGGGGCAAATATTCATTTATAGGAAGGGGAGTTAGGGATTGGAATAACTTACCAAGGGAGATGTTCAATAAATTTCCAATTTCTTTGAAATCATTTAGGAAAAGGCTAGGAAAGCAACAGATAGGGAATCTGCCACCTGGGCGACTGCCCTAAATGCAGATCAGTATTGATTGATTGTCCCAGATGAGAGCCACTGCGCTCCCCTCATAGTCACCTTTTACGACAGGCAAGGATGTATTCTACCGCTCCTACTTAAAGTGGGAAATTTAGTAGGAGGGTCACTCCCAACAATCCACGATTTTGTAAATGGACAAGAAATAATATCGTCTCAGCATTATTTAACCCTCTGGTGGGTGCGCGGAAAATTCGTTTGTTTTCACCTTGCTGATGAGCGTACTTATTTTCCGCCTTGGGAGCAAAGGTTCATTATATGACTACTATGTTACAAATCAGTTGATGGCTTAACTGTGTCTTATCAGTCGTCTATGGGCTGTTGAAGTTGACAGGTATCAGAAGCGCGCGCCCACGTGTTCGCTCCCTGTGTGCTTGTTTTGTACTTCGTGCAGATGATTTCACATTTTATTAGTTAAAGTCTTATACACAATCTGGTGTAGGAAATAGGTTATTGAAGCAGGCAAAACTAGGCCGAAAAATATAATAAAAACTTCTCCCGGTCCAAAACGAGTTGCAAGGAACCGAACTTTCTTTGCTTTTGATATCGTTGATAAATATCGTTACATGAACTACAAATTGCTCTCCACTATCGAATCTGTGTGTGTGAGAGAGACTGCGATGATAAAACCAGAACAGAAAGAATGGCTCCTCCCGGGGTTTTATTCCTGATCGAAGTGTAAGTCACACTTACGCTGAAGAAGACTGCACTGGCATGCCCTGTATTCAGTCTCAGCATTGCGATTTGATAATGTGCACAATCGTCAAGAACTACAACAATGTGGTAAGTCAGCAGCTAGCATACAAGCTTCCTGAACAATTGTCAGCTGAATTATTAGCATACAGTGTAAAAATGATTGCCTGTTAGTTACTAAGGTAGCACGTTTCTGGCCCTCTCGCCGTAGAAATTGGTGTCAATCGGAAAATATTTCCAACTTATCTTCCACTGTTATTTTCTATGTGACTTGATGTCACATATCTCTAGTTTTATTTCACCTGCGTTCTACGCTCTACGCTCTTATCTTCTAATGTCTTCTGGTGTTTTTAGTTAACTCGCCACAAGGAATGACCTTTCGTCCCCAGTTGGTGGGGCTACCTTCGGAAGCGAGTCCATCCTTCTCCTCTCTCTCTCTCTATCTCTCCGGCCAATCAGAGCGCACATCCCTTATTGGTCTGAACTCTCCCGGTTGTAAGCTTGAGCCGCCAGGAGTTGTCGCTTGAGCATAATGAAAGGAGGAAGTGTTTCGTGCCCACATCGGGATCTGGTTTGGGAGTACAGGATGAAACCAGGATGGTCTGACTTAGCGTGAGGGTTTTCCACTCTCAGAAGTTCTTCATTTTGTTTCTCTGGAATTTGTCCTCCCATTTTTAGTAAAGAATTAGGACCTGGTTAAGCTCATCTACGTGAGTATGGTGTGACTGGTGCAAGTTTCCAACCAACCAGTAAGTTTCTTCGTGATCTAAACTTCTATTTGCCTTCAGACTCCGTGAAAGATGATTTAAGAAAATGCCTTCTCCTTGGAATATTTCGTGTGTTTAGTACTTAAAGAAAAGCTTCCATATTTGCATATTTTAATTTTAGCTGAAGGTTGTGCCAAACCCTAACTCCCTCAGCGGTAATGTATATGAATATAACACCAAACGTAACGCAACACAGGGAAAAATGTGGCGTGGACCGCGACTAGGGAAAGCGAAGAGAACACAGCCTTGAGCTGGAAATGACCCTCATTGTTGATGAACAAGGATATGAATCAAATACTACTGTCAATGAAATGTAGAATAAATTACATGAGGGTTTATTGAAAAGATAAAATTAAAAATTAAACATTAAACAAGAAAAAGGAAGCCAATAATTAAGAAAAGGTACCAAGTGGATATTTACATAAACGTACCTTCCCGAATGAATGTCATCACATCGACGCGAGAGCGCAGCATTACTATTATTTCAAGACCCAAACAGATATAATTACAAGCTCAAGGTCTCAGAAATACCTTCATTACATCATATCCCAATTTTATTATCATTGTCATGGCCCAATTTACAGTAGGTCGTCCTTTTTACGAGATACGTCTCATTCATAACACGACTCTTCTCACTCCATTATCCACTCAACAATACCCATAGCAGTCAAAGACCCACGCGTCAAAGAGAATAAAAACGAGCAGGTAAAAATCAAAAGCAGAAATCCGGATGTGACAGAGAGAAACATCTCTGCACCAAGCGAACAATAATAAATCAAAGAGTATCACAGGCATGCGAATAGCCAAAATATATGAAAGAAAACATGGCGGCCTCCCGGGCTAGCAAACGCCCAAGACAGAGACATGGCAAGAATAAAGAAAACTGTACCCAGAACAAACAAAAGGTACAGACACCAGACTAAAAATGCAAATGTGGACGATAGACATAGCATCATTCCTCTCCCCTCACTCAGCAACACACATCCAAGCATTTACACATATGAAGGTATTGGGAAGCAATATGAACGGCCGTTCCAGTTACTAATGTCAAAATAAATGTATGTAGCGTGACTCACATGGCCACATAAAACAGGTCTCGCATATACAGAGCAGCAGCGTGCACCACGCAAACAATTTTTCTACGGGATTGAAAGTCACCCGTGGTCAAATCCATCAGGTCACGCGTTTCGTACGACAAGAATGTAACTTTATGTCGAGACGGAGGGCATAAACACATCTGATGGTGAAGTACCATAGAACGCAGTGCACACTAATAGATTCAATCTGAGACGCAGTTACCAACATTTAATGATCACAATAACAACCACACACACTGGGCAGTTCCACGCAGTGGAGCAGAAAAGATGCATGTCAATCTGCTATGAATGGAAAGTTATGAATCATCACAATACCAAAAACGAAAACAAAGATCAACGTACCTGTAATATCAATGGTCAAAATAAAATGTGGCGTGCGTGTATGGGCTAAGTTTGAATATATTAAAAACCTATTTAAAACATAGAAAGGCTACTTCGATCTGCGCGGCCTCCATTGTTATTACCTCTCACATAAACAAGGCCAAGAGTCGCTTCAAAGAGATAATACTACTCCTCTCGTAAAATGAACGATCTTCTGGGTTTACTACTGAGGGTGTTGCTCTCTCTAGTACATTACCAGAAATACATAAGTCATTGGAATGGAGGCCAGAAGAAGCCATTTGCATATGAGAAACGTCACATTCGTGAACATGTCTTTTAAGCATGGGTCAACATCCCAATGCCCTTCTTTAAAATATGTCCTTACTTGTTGATCAGACAAGGGAACACATTTTAAAGTGAGGTCAAAATACTTAAACCTAAAGTGCGCGCACTACTAAGAACTAGGTACTTAAAATCTAATTATCGCTATAAATATACACACATACATATAGTCACAAAAGACAGTTTCAACAACAGACGATCAAAAACAGTCCGCCTAGTTTAGAGGTCTGTACTTTCTTGAAATGTCACGCTGAACAATCAGTCTATATATTTTTAAACAATTCATTCCATGCTTTCACGAATTAGAAGCCCGGCATCCTTGGGGAAAAGTGTAATTAGGCATAACATCGCCACGTATCCAAGGGGATTCGGAATTTTATTCGGTCCATCTCCACTGAGTACTACCGATTCTTTCCTTCCATTTTATTTAACATTATTTTCCCTGAAAGAAAGAAAGAAAGGACCTTAGAACACAGGCAATTGTACAAAAAGCAAAATTAATCTGCATCAGCACTAATATGCAAAGGTATTTAAAATATGCAGGGTTTAGAGGCTCCTTTGATGGTATGGTTTCATCAAGGAGATACGAGTCTTACACAACATTTTACTTACAACATCCTTCAATTTTACAGGAACCTTACTATTCTCTTGGGATCAGATCATTTATTGCACAGTTTGGCCGCGATCTGGTTTGCCGCCGAGCTTATGGAAAACATTTTTACGACGACCAGGTCTCCTACCTCCAGGGTGACCTCTTTCCTCCCTCGGTTAAATCTTTTTGCCACGTGGTTCCGGGCTCTGGTCAAATGTGCAACAGCTTCCTTCCACATTGCTTCAACATCCGTGTTTCTCGATGGTTCGGACAGATATCCAATGTCCCCTTTCATTTGCAGCGGGTCAGCAAGGCTTCGTCCTAGAAACAAATTTGCTGGGTAATGGCGGTGAGACTCGTGTGATCCATTGTTGTAGGCTATAACAAAAAATGACAAATTATCGTCCCAACTGCGCTGATCAGTGCTGTGGAATGCAGTTAGACAAGATTTAAGATTGCGGTGAAATCTTTCAACGTGAGATGGCTTAGGGTAGTGCGGGCTCAGAAAAGCATGCTTCACTCCCCATCCAAAACACAGGTGACTGAATTTACGGCAACTAAAGGTAGATACATTGTCTGTGACTAAGACTTTCGGGGGGTCATATACTCCAAAAACATGTCCGCTTGAAAGGAGGCCGGCGTTGCTCGAGTTAATTGTACGGACTGAGAACAACCAAACGAATTTAGAAAATGCGTCGACAACGGAAAGGATTCCAATGTTGCCATTTTTGGATTTCATGAGAGGACCAAAATAATCGACGAATAACTTTTCCCCCGGGTATGACGCGACGTCAGCGGAATGGAATCCAGTTTGACAAGATTGCGCAGATTTGTATCGTTAGCAAACGTCGCAGCTCCTCACGTATTCAAACACGTCCTTCTTGAGATTAGGCCAAAAGATATTACGAGAGATTCGATGTAAGGTTTTGTACTGAACTAGATGAGCGCCCAGGTAAGAGTCATGATAATAGTGCAACATCATGGGCCTTAATTTGAGAGAAACATAATTTTGTCTTTTCATTCTTACGGCTACGATGAACCAACGACTCTCGTTTGACACTAAACGACCTGTCTCGAAGAGACCCGTCAGCGACTCCTTTTAACACTTCTTGACACTGGCTGTCATCTTTTTGGTGCTCTGAAATGTCCGTGAAGGACCAAGGATAATTTTACAAAATGTTGACACTTTCAGCACTATCAGACTGATGACAGTTTCCCTCAGGTTCGACCTCAGACTCTTTTACCCCGTCGAACATTCGTGACAGACAGTCGGCCACAACATTTTCTTTCCCACGAACGTGCACAACCGTAAATTTGTAGGCTGATAGCCGGAGGATCCACCTAGCTGTCATACCAAGTCGCTTGACATTGGCGCTCATCCATGATAGAGCTTGATTGTCCGTATGGACGAAGAAATGACGGTGCTTCAAGTAGGAACGGAATTTCTCAACACCTAAACCTACGACCAGGCATTCCTTCTCGTAAATAGAATACCTCACTTCAGCTCCATGCAGCAACTGGCTGAAATACGCAATAGGGATCAGTTTCCCTTTCCCATCGGATTGGTTAAGCACAGCGGAAACGGCAGTTTCACTGGAGTCACACTGCAGGACAAAGTCACGGGAAAAATCAGGACTGTGAAGGACAGGTGCTTGGTAAAGGATATTTTTGAGTTGATCGAAGGCATGGGTTTGAGCTTCCTCCCAGACGAAACGACAGTTTTTCCTTTTCAGGAGGTTTAAGGGGGCCGAAATTTGGGAAACGTCTTTGATGAAACGGCTGTAAAAACCGACCATACCAAGAAATGTCCTCACACCGCGGACATTCTTAGGCCGATGAAACTGTTTGATGCATTTGACGCTGTCGGGGTTTACAGCGGTTCCGGAATCTGATATGATGTGACCAAGAAAATTTAAACTGAATTAAAGTCGAAAACGGTGAAGAATTTAGCGCCGTGAATATGTTGGAAAGCACTTTCAATGCTGGGCAAGGGGAAGCTGTCGAAGACAATATTCTTATTGACCTTGCGATAGTCTAAAATAAACCTTAATCTACCGTCATTCTTGGGGGCAAGGACGGCGGGGCTACTGAAAGGAGACTTGGAGGGACTGATGACCTTCTTTCCCAAAAGGTCGTTAACACATTCTCTCATGCCCCCGTGCCGGCGAAATTAACCAGTGATGGTTAAAATTCCCTACCCTTCCGGAAATTAATAATTAATAATTTGGTGTGACTATTTCTAGCCGAGTGTAGCCCTTATAAGGCCAGACCCTCCGATGAGGTTGGGCGGCATCTGCCATATGTAGATAACTGCGTTTTATTGTGGTGGACGATATTGTTATGTCTGGTGTGTGAGTTGCAGGGATGTTGGGGACAGCACAAACACCCACCCCCGACCCATTGGAATTAACCAATGAAGGTTAAAATCCCCTACCTTGCCGGGAATCGAACCTGGGACCCTCTGAACCGAAGGTCAGTACGCTGATCATTCAACCAACGAGTCGGACTCCTTGTAACAGTATGTACTTTGCCATCGATTTGTCAGTCTCTCTAGAACTTTCTGAAACCGCTCTTTCGGAGTGCTGCGTACCCACGCCTTGACAGCTGTGTCCATTTCTGCAAAATCCACAAAACGGCGATGACGCATAGGTTTCTTCATGTTCCCGAACAGGTGATAATCACATGTCTTTGGCGGTGGACTGTCCCTATGCTTCCATTGCATCGATTGCTGTTTCGTTTATGGCTCATGGTAATGGAGCTATGTCCCGTCACCAGTCACAAGCCTAGCCATGAAGTCGGCTGGATCTTGATCATGGCATTGCAAAAGTTCTCTGCACACGTTTGCACGCCTCTGCTTTACGTCTGCAGACAAGAGTCTAGTAGGCACCCACGTGGATGACACCTTCCCCAACTGTAAGTGGCCGTGCACGATCCGCTGCAGGGTGTTTCGACTAACTCTCGTGGCTGCCTCCATTTCCGTAAATGTGATGCACTTGTTTCCTTGGATTGCCTGTTCGACCCGGGTAATGTGACTGGTGTTGACACCGTCACACTCCTTCCAGAACTGGTTCCCTTATCCACCGATGAGCGCCCTGTTTTCCAACCTTCCACCCAGGTCGTGACGGCGAATGCTCTTCACAGACTGCCAACAGGTGGTCACGCCTTCTTTCCATAGGAACCAAGTTGCGGCTGCTTTCCATGTTATCTGTTCCTACGCGGACAGTATTGTTACGAAATGGCTATGACGAGTGCATTTGTTGGTCCCTGTGCGTGTGCTGCTACCAAACGGTGGATCAAGACACAAGTTACACGTCACCGCCTTCAAGAGTGAAATGTGAACCATACCCGGACGTACAAAACAAAAGTGTAAAACAATATATTTGTTGTTGTTGTTATTGTTAGTCGTTTAGTCGCTTTCGACTCTCCGTGACATCATAGACCAAAGTGCGCCATTTCTTCCTGTCGTATACTATTTTCCGTAGTCTTTCTAAATTGAGAGCCGTGGCTTCCTTGATGCCATCAATCCACCTCATCCGTTATCGCCCTCTTCTCCTGTTACCATCAGTCTTTTCCAGTGAATCATGTTTTCTCATAATATGACCGAAGTACTTTAGTTTTTGTCTGTGTATTTGACCTTCCAGTGAACAGCTGGGTTGATTTCCTGTAATATGGACTTATTAGATCTCTTCGCAGTCCACGGAACTCTAAGGAGTTTTCTCCAACACCATAGTTCAAATGCATCTATTCTTCGACGCTCGGCCATTCGTACTGTCCAGGTCTCGCTTCCGTACATTGCTAATGCAAAAACTATAGCCTTCACTATACGAATTTTCGTTCTTAAATTTACGTCCCTACTCTTGAAAATGTTATCAAGGTTGGCCATTGCCTTCCTCCCAAGGAGCAAACATCTCTTAATTTCATAGCTGCAATCGCCGTCAGCAGTTATTTTGGAGCCAAGTAGATGGAACTAGGAACAACCTCCATTGTTTCACCATTTATATGCCAGGAGGTGATAGGCTTAGTTGCCATGATCTTTGTTTTCTTGACATTCAACCTTAGTCCAGCTTTTGCACTTCCTTCTTTCACCTTCATTAGTAGATACTTAAGTTGTTCTTCACTTTCTGCCAACAGGGTGGTGTGATCAGCAGATCTAAGGTTATTTATATGTCTCCCACCAATTTTAGCTCCAGTTTCTGTTTCATCTAATTTGGCATTCCTCATCACATACTCTGCATATAAGTTGAATAAATAAGGTGACAATATTCAGCCTTGACATACACCTTTCTCAATCTTGACCCATTCAGTTGTTCCATATAGGGTTCTCACCGTAGCTTCCTGATCAGAGTAGAGATTTCTCATAAGGCAAATAAGAAGATCTGGTACTGCCATAGTCTTGAGTAGTTGCCACGATTTATTGTGGTCAACACAGTCAAAGGCTTCAGCATAGTCAATAAAGCATAAGTATAGGTCTTTCTGGAATTCTCTTGCTTTCTCCATAATCCAGAGAATATTGGCAATTTGATCTCTGGTTCCTCTGCGTTTGCGGAAACCGGCTTATTCTTCAGGTAGTTCTCGATCTACATACTGCTGAAGCCTATTTTTCAGGATCTTGAGCATAAACTTACTACCATGCGATATAAGTGCGATCGTTCGGTAGTTTGAACATTCTTTAGCACTGCCCTTGTTTGGAATTGGGATGAACACTGAGTTTTCCAATTTTTGGCCCCTGCTGGATTTTCCATATTTGCTGACATATTGATTGTAGCACTTTCACAGCTTCCTCTCCTAGGATTTTGAACAGTTCTGCTGGGATTCCATCATAACCACTTACCTTATTGTTTGCAGTACTTTCTAGGGCCCACTTGACCTCACTTTCTAGGATATCTGGTTCTGGCTCTGACAACAGAGTAACTTCATCATCAGGAGTATTCCGATCTTTTCGATACAAATTGCCTGCATATTCCCTCCAACTTTCGTTAATCTCCTCTGCTTCAGTAAGATCTTTTCCAATTTTATCTTTTATCATTCCAATCTTTGCCTGAAATTTCCCTCTGATGTCTCCAATTCTTATGTAAAAATGATCTCTTGTCTTACCCAGTCTGTTATTTTCCTCAACTTCCTTGCACTGTTCATTCAAAAAGGCATTCTTATCTTTTCTAGCTAGTTTCTGAAACTCTGCATTAAATTTAGACATCTTCGATCCTTCCCCTTTGATTTTTGCATTCCTTCTTTCTTCTGCTATTTGTAGTACTTCACCCGATAACCATTTAACCTTCTTGTTCTTTTTCTTGGTAATATGCTTTTCCGCTGTCTCCTTAATAACACAGCGTACTTCTGACCATAGCTCTTCTGGAACTCTATCTCTTAAATCTAATCCATTAAATCTGTTACTCCATCTACAGTTTGATTTCCTACTTTGGCATTCCAGTCGCCAATAATGAAGACGACATCCTTCTTTGGTGTTAACTGTAGCAATTCTCGTAAGTCTTCATAGAACTGGTCTTCCTCTTCAGCTTCTGCAGTTGGAGGGTAAATTTGTATGACTGTGATGTTAAAAGGTTGGCCTTGAAAATGTACAGACATCATTCTATCAGTTTTAAAATTGCACCCTATTATAGTGTTATGCACCCTGTTGCTAACTATGAGGGCAACTCCATTTTTCCTTTTGTTTTCATGTCCAGAATAGTAGACCATGTACTCATCTGTAGCAAATTCACCAATACCAATCCATTTCACTTCGCTTATTCCCAGTACATCGATGCCCAGTCTATTCATTTCTCGTTTGACTATATCCAGCTTTCCTTGATACATGGATCTTACATTCCAAGTTCCTAAACAGTACTGTTCCTTGCAGCATCGCACATTTCTTGAGGCTTCTCTCAACGTAGTTCCTCCCGGAGATCCGACTGGGGAACTTGAAACTCCGGAATATTTTGAATTGAGTAAAGCCATGGGGTTTTCTTGGGAAAATTACAGTGGTGGTTTCGCGTTGCCTTTCACTGTCCTCCACTCTTGTTGGCTCACTGACCCAGTTTCCCGCTGGGGTTGAAAACCCAACCTTCCACTGGGTTGCTCAGTTTAACAGGGCACCACGCGTAGGTAGAATTTGGAGAATTGAGGTGTGAGAGGCTAAGTGAACTCTCTTGGTGAGTCTCAAGATGTTAGTAGAGACTCCCCCAGGTCGTTTCCTGGGCCCAAAACAATATAGTACGCCCCTCTTAATAATAATAATCTGTATAAATGAAAATGTAAATGTTCATTTTTCAAAATCTTAAATCTCCAAAATTTCTTCACCGATTGCTTTGATAATTTGACACAAACATTCGAATACATGCGTTTGTTTAATACTTCTTTTTTCATCGTCTTTCATCTTGTTTTTTACTGTTATTCTTATTGTTCCGGGGTTACTCGTGGAACACAGAGGTGAAAGAAGGTGCCGGGGTGAATGGGTATAACTACATTGTCAAGAAAAATATAAAACTCAAACTGAAGGTTATATTTTCTTAAATAACAAAATTTTCATAACAATAAAACTTCAGGTACACTGACGAATTATAGACAAGACAAGAAATCCAAAATTTAGTGACTGTCTTAAAAAAACTGAGCTTCAAGCCCCTCAATTTATAATTCTTGAGCTCCTAACTCAAATTTACCAAAAGCACAAATTTACACAAGGGCAGAAATCCCTCAATTCATGGAGCGCTTGCTCCCAACTCACAATATCAAGCCTCCCAGAGGCACTTTTACAACACTAGAAAAGAGCTATCGTCGCCATAAGACCTATCTGTGTCGGTGCGACGTAAAGCCCCTAGCAAAAAAAAAAAAAAAAGAAAAGAGCTGACGTGCTCTCAGTTTTTCAAGCCTGTTCAAGGCAATATCAGAAAATTACAATCACTCGCCACCAAGGCACAACTTACAAAATTTGAAACAGGGGTATCTAGTACCCAACCTATTGGGCCTTGGCGGAAAAGAACAGATTAAGTAAATCGGCCGAAACACAAATTGAATGGAGGCGTGTACTTGCGCTCTTAGATATGAATTATGTAAACCTAAAGGGTACTAGGCCGATGAAACTGGGGCTATTCCCAAACTATGGAGGTGACTCGTATAAGAATAAATTAAGACATTACGGAAAGGAAGAAAACCCGTTACAAAGCGTAGTCACCTCAAACCAATATGAAGGGGAGCTCAAGAGGATACATCACTCTCTATCCCCGATTTACATTCAAAGATTTTATGAAGTTATTACATAAGCCGGCCGAAGTTACATTTTCGGAAAAGTAGGTTACATAGTTAAAGTTTCGGATCTCTCCCGCGGGTTAAACTGCAGAGCTAGCAAGAAATAAAGATGTTATGTGGCCATTACCAAGTCGGTGTACTGCTGCCTGATGAAAGAGGCGCCTCCCGCCTCCTGCTTGACACACGCACTTAGTTAGATGACGATCAATTCGCCCAGAGACGAGAAAATTCGCAGTTCATAAACCCTCGCGGAACGTTCGAGACCTTTCACGAATAAACCAGCCACACCCTCTCAATTTATTGGTCAGTTTGAAAGGTTACACTCCAAATCGAAGAAGAAAGCTGTGATAGTTGAAAATTAATTACAGAAATTTAGGATTGGCTGGATTCAAAACTGGTGGAAAGAAAAGGTAAATATTGCCAACCCAAAAATAAATGAACATCAATTAGTAAAAACAACTTATGAATACAAAACTTCTTCAAATCAAAGTTTCTTTCACTTCGCACCAGGCTGCATGATCATAGTTTTTCAGCAGTGGCATCTACGGAAGAATGTCCAAACTTCTTTATGAAGGGCAAACAAAGCAAGTAGAAATTCACACAGTACAGGAAACTTCACAATAACAAAATTACTTCAAATTTCTGTGGTGACATCTTCTGACTAAAGTTCCAACTTGTTGTATTATTGGTTTCACATTTGGTAGATAGAGGAGTTCTTTTAGTCACTCATTTTGAACGCGCGGCGTAGAGGTGTACCTCCCGGTACACTTATTTTTCAGCACAATGGGCGATGGAATTGAGCTGTGTCGATTGATTTTAATTTCAATTCAAAATACACCCGTGCATTTATATATACTTTTTAAAATTGAAAATCTGTGTGCCAATTATCATTTTGCGAAACATCAACCATCCAAAGCTTTGCATCGGCATGAGGCTTGCAGTAAATGGAACTAGTGAGTAACGTCGTAGAAGTAACAATCTTGACAGGACCTTTCAAAGGTGAAGACGTACTCATTCCTCGAATTCCCACGATAAGATCTAAAATGGCGGCAGCGGCTAGTAATGTCTGTTCTCCGTTCGGCAAAAAAGTGAGAAATTGTGAGGCATTCGTTAATTGTGAAAGGGATGGCGGACGTAACTTTCAAAAGGAATGCACACGAATGTCAAAGAAGGCTTACGAGCTGTAAGAAGTGATCCGGAAAAGGTGTGGAAATATAAACGTGACGAATGTCACCCGCCACCTAACCTAAGCGAATATGACGCAGTTAAGGAGGTTACGGGGAGGATACAGTTATCTGTTACAGAACTGAGAACTTTATTCATGGTTGAATTCAGTGCTATTAAAGAAGCGAAAGAATTAATAAATGACCAATCTGAGAAGTTCTAAACACTCACAGGTGAGTTGAAGAAAAGAACATCTGAATTAGAAAAATCTCTGTTGAGTGTAAGCAATGATACCAAACAGGCTTCAGATGGGTCAGAAGACCTTAAACAGTACACCAGCAGGAACAATTTGTTAATAAGTGGAATGCCTGAAATGGTAAAAGAAAATGTGTATGACCTCGTAATACAAACAGCTAGGACATTGGGGGTTGATTTGGGTGTTCAGAAGATTGACGTCGCTGATCGTCTGCCTTCAAGAGGTGGGGACATTGGAAGAATTGTGGTGAAATTCACTAGCAAGTGGCAGAAAGACGAAATCGTGAATGCGAGAATACAGGAAAGAGTGTTGAACACCCAGAATATTGGACTGAACTGCCTATCACGCAAAGTATTCATTAGTGACCATCTTCCGCCCAAGAATGAGAACATTCCAAGAAGGTGCAGGCTACTGCAGCAGAATGGCAAAATATTTGCCACGTGGACAAGGGACTGCAAGATCTACGTCCGAGAAGCTAGGAATGGACCAAGCATGCTCATCAGCAACTAGGCAAAGATCGCACACCTCGAGAATAAACTCGGACAGTAAACACTGCAGGTACCATATTCACACAAATTTATACTGATTTTAAATGGTAGAGGATATTCATAGGAGTATGGAAATAATAAGTTCTGTTGAAATTCAGTGTGATATTATAGAAAACTATAAATTGCAAACTAAGAATCAAGCTCTAAATTCTAAATGTAAATGTATCGGTATCAATGCACGAAGTGTTAGAAAAAGTTTGAGGATATTGTGCTTATTATTGATGAGGTTACAAAACTTGACAGTATAGTTATAACAGAAAATTGGCTATCAGATGAAGAAACATCCTATTATAACATACCACTTCGAAACTTACCATCTAGCTATAGAGGGGACTGTCAGTGTATGTATCAAGAAAATGGACAACTAAAGTTATTAAGATCATTAACAGTTATCACAGTATTCTCCAAATAGAAGTATTTAGCAAAAATGGAGATATGACGTAATTTCATATTACAACCCAAAGAAGAGTAATACTACAAACTTTATGATAGACTTTGAACATGTTTTGTGCAATACCCTAAAATCAAACTCATTGCTTATAGGAGACGATATGGTAGATTTTTAAAGATAGCAATATTTATAGGAACTATACATCTTTATTGAAGGGTTACTATTTTTACCCCTGCAATACAAGGCTACCAACAAGAGTAACACCCACATCCTCAACTTTAATTGATCACACACACTCAAACTTTCCCACTGCTGATTACTATTTATATAATGTAATAAGTGACCTCAGTGATCATAATATTCTACTTCTAGAAGTAACAACACAAATTAAAGATAGTACTCCATTCAGTAGGGACGCAAATATACAAACAAACATGAAAAATATTTACACTAAGCTAAATCATTTTTCTAGAAAAAATACTTGTACAAATCTATCTACTGACGTGAACGAAGCATACGACCAGCTCTGTGCTTTTATTCGTGAGAGACTTAAAGTAGCTAATCAAGTATTGGGAAAAAAACACCACGAAAAGATACACATATTCCATGGGTAACACAAAAACTACTAGAAGTGGTAAAGAAAATATCCTATATGCAAAAACTGAAGCTAAAAACCCTTCAACTGAATCAATCGAAGAGTACACAAGATGTTGCAAGGACGTAATTAAAATGAAGAGATTGCTAAAAAGGTCATATTATAATCATGTAATTAGAAAAGGGGATACTAATAAAGAAATGTAGAAGGCAGTAAACCGGATACTTGGTAGAAATAATAGTAAACCAAAAGTTATAGAACTTGTGTATGAAAATGTTCTACACGCTTCTAGTCAAGATATTTGTAATACTTTTAACACATTTTTCATTAATGTAGTTGAAAACTTGGCTAAATATCTTGGTCCATGTAATCCATCTTTGCTATCTAATCATACGATCAGCAACTCTGTGTACTTTAGGCCAACATATGTTAAGGAAGTTACACAAATCATAGAAGCACTAGCCAGCAAGAATAACTACACAGATGACGGAATAAATAACATAATCATCAAGAGGTGTGTAAACCATCTGGCCCCCTTGCTCACCAAGATAATTAATTTGTCATTGCAAACAGGAGTAATACCAGATAAATGTAAAGTTGCAAAAGTGGTACCAGTTCTTAAGAAAGGAACACAGTCTGACCCCAGTAATTACAGACCACTGTGTATATTATCTTCGCTAGCAAAAGTACTTGAAGTAGTAATAAAAAGCCAGTCTTGAATGTTCTTATAAAAACACATTTCTTCTTCGAATTTCAGTATGGCTTCATACCCAAACATAGTACACTTTCAGTTGCTTTTGACATAGTGTCCCTTATACAGAATGCATTAGTCAGTAATAAAATAGCAGCTGGACTTTTCATAGATCTTGCAAAGGCATTTGGCACAGTTAACCACACCCTACTACTTTTAATAAACTAGCAAATGCTGGAATTAGAGGAATAGCCTTTGAGTGGTTTAAAAATTACTGAACTGATATGAAGCAATATGTTAATATCAATGAAACTAAAGGGCCCATCTACAATGTTAAACATGGTGTCCCACAAGGGTCAGTGCTGGGACATTTATTGTTTCTAATATTTATTAATGATATACGTTATCTTTAGTTTACTGGTAATATATTCCTGTTTGCAGATGATATATATATATATATATTATGACAGCAGTTGGGAACAAACGATTATCGAGTATATGCAAAAAGATCTGGGCATACTAACATCATGACTGAACAAAAATAATCGAGTAATATGCACCTCAAAAACAAAATGCATGATATTCAATAAACCAACACAAAATATCAATACCTGTAATGTAGTAAAAAGAGTAAAGCAGGTTTCATATATGGGCCTGGCTTTAGACAATAACTTAAGTTGGAATGAGCATATCTCAAATGTAAAGAAAAAAATTATTAGTGTAATTGAGGTACTAAAACGATTGAAGGACTATGGAATTAACAACCAACGCTTAAGAAACATATACACCTCTCTCATACATTCACACCTTATGTTCATGAATATAATAGGTATATGGGGAAATTGTACACAGGAAGCTGTAAAGGGACTAGAAGTACTCCAAAAGAGAGCTTTAAAACTTATGTACGGATATGATTTAATAAAACCATCTATGGAAATTTTTCAGGAAACAAACATGTTACCAGTACAATGCCAGATTAAATACTCTCAAGCTTTATTTATGTTCAGGTATAAAATAATATGATTTCTCTTAATACAGAACTGCGATACAGCAAAGATATTCACATCCATAACGCAAGATCAGCAAACCAGTGTTACAAAGATTCCACTAACACTACCAAATATGGTGTTGAAAGCATTTCTTATTCAGCAATCACAGCACTTAACAATCTACCTCCAAAATTGAAACAAATCAATAAGTTGGTACAGATTTAAGAAAGAAGTACGCAGGTACTTCCTTGAACAGTATGTTGGAGAATAAATTAATAACCACTGTGTACCTGTTTTTCCACCTAAGTTTAGTTTATTTTTAATATCTTCTTTTTTCCATGTAAAATAATGATATTATGATGTAAATCAATATTTGTAAAACATTCCTTGTTATATATGTAGGCCTATGCCTTATCTGTTAAATGAAACTACAACCTGCCAAGCTGTGATTGTAAAGGGCTGTCCCTCCTTGAGCTCACTGGTACATTCTATAACCATTAAATAAATAAATAAATAAATAAATAAATAAATAAATAAATAAATAAAAGCTGCTGGCAGGTTTGGTCTAGGAAGAACAAATGATAGAGGAGAACGTATGATGGACTTCTGTGAAGAACAGGACATGATCATAATGCACACTGTATTTGATATGCCTAATAGAAGACGTTACACGTGGAAGGATTTCGGAGATAATAACAGATACCAAATTGACTACATTCTAGTTAAGAGAAGGTACAGACATCAGGTAACGTCATGCCATAGCTATCCTGGCTTAGACATCGACAGCGACCATATCCCAGTATTAGCAAAATGTCGAATTAGGCCGAAGAAGTTAAGGAAACCAAGAAGGAAGAAATGGATTCTAGAAAAGTTAAATGATCCATTACCACAAGCAGCATTCGAAGAAAAGACAGACACGATCATGTACAATAACAAAACAGATTGGGACGCTGTCAAAGCTTCACTTACAATGGCAGCAGATGAAGTTCTAGGAAAAAAGAAGCTTGAACCCAGGAAGAACTGGATGACTGAAGAAATACTAAATCTCATTCAGGAAAGAAATAAAGAACACCGGAAAAATACTCCAGAAGGAATGATAAACTATAAGAAACTAAGAAACTTAGTTACACAGAAGTGCCGAGAGGAGAAAGGGAAAGAGTATTTGGAGGATCTATATAATGGAGAAGCCGGCCCCGTGTTGTAGGGGTAGCGTGCCTGCCTCTTACCCGGAGGCTCCGGGTTCGATTCCTGGCCAGGTCAGGGATTTTTACCTGGACCTGAGGGCTGGTTCGAGGTCCACTCAGCCTACGTGATTAGAATTGAGGAGCTATCTGACGGTGAGATAGCGGCCAAGGTCTAGAAACCAAAAATAACGGCCCAGAGGATTCGTCGTGCTGACCACACGACACCTCATCATCTGCAGGCCTTCGGGCTGAGCAGCGGTCGCTTGGTAGGCCAAGGCGCTTCAAGGGCTGTAGTGCCATGGGGTTTGGTTTGGTTTTTATATAATGGAGAAGAAATTGACAATGTTGATGAGTACATCATAAAACAAGAGCAGGTTTCACAAGATGAACTAGGTCCTCCCATAATGAGAAGTGAATTCGAAACAGCACTGCAACAGCTAAAAAAGGAAAAGGCTCCTAGACCAGACAAACTGCCTGCTGAACTGTGGAAAAACTCTGGGAAAAAGCTGAAGGATGAACTCTTCAAAATCACCTAGTACTGCTATGAAAACGGAGATATGCCAGACGATTTTGTAAAAAGCAAAGCAGTACTTCTGCACAAAAAAGGAGATTCAACAGAATGCTCCAATTACAGAATACTAAGTCTTGTTTCATATGCAGCAAAAATATTCACATGTATATTAAAAAACAGAATCAAAATGAAAATTGAGCAGAATCTAGATGATGATCAGTTTGGGTTCAGGAAAGGAGTAGGAACGAGAGAAGCTATTATAGCACTTAAAACCATCTTGAAGAGAAGACTGGAGCTTAACAGAAATACATATATAGCTTTTGTAGACCTGGAAAAAGCCTTTGACAATGTTCAGTGGAAAACACTGTTCAAAATTATGAAGGACATTCATTTGGACTGGAAAGACAGAAAAGCAATACTAAACCTCTACATCAATCAAAGAATAAACATCGAAAGTAATGAAAAAGTATGCAAGGTGAGGATCAGGAAAGGAGTAAGACAGGGGTGTTCCTTATGGCCATTTCTATTTAATTTGTACATTGAAGAGGCCATGACACCTGGCATTAAAATAAATGGAACAACTGTACACTGTATTGGATTTGCCGACGATATTGCACTTCTGTCTGACAATGAGAAGAACATGCAGATCATGCTCAACAAATTAACATCCATCTTAAAAGATTTCTAACTTAACATTAATGTAAATAAAACTAATGTTATGGTTGTAAGCAAATCTAAAATGAAGCCAGAGACACATCTCAGAATTGGAAATATTTTAATAAAACAGGTTCACAAGTTCTGCTACTTAGGATCAGTTATCACCGATGACAACAGATGCACTCTGGAAATAAAAAGAAGAATTTCCCTGTGTAAGAAAGCCTTTGAGGAGGAGAAGCAGCTCTTAATTAATAAATCCTTAGATGATGAACTAAAGAAATTGTTTATCAAAACATTCAATTGGAGTGTGCTGCTATATGGCTGTGAAGGATGGACTCTCTTGAAGGAGGACGTGAAACGACTAGAGGCAGTGGAAATGTGGCTATGGAGGAACTTGACAAGAACTAGCTGGATTGAGAAGAAAACTGATGAAGCAGTGCTTAGTGAAATAAACACCCAGAGACATTTAATAACAACGATAAAAGGAGAAAAGCATCAGTTTTCGGTCACATTCTCCGGCATAATGACTTCATAAAGAACTTGTTCGAAGGCAAGGTGATGGGAAAGAAAGGCAGAGGGAAACCACGGAAGAAGATCATTGAAGAGGTAGTTGAGATGATGGGATGCGAAGGTTATGGAGAGATGAAAAGGATCGCAGAGAGAAGAGATCAATGGTTGCAGCGACAAGGCACAGCCTTTAGATAATGATGATGATGAAATAAATAATTAATTAAATAAATAAATAAATAAATAAATAAATAAATAAATAAATAAATAAATAAATAAATAAATTCCTACGGATATGCCATTTCAATTTAAGATATTGCAATTCCCAATTAGATTGGCGTTTGCAATCACCATCAACAAAGCTCAGAGCCAATTTTTAGAATTGTTCCCTTTAGATCTAGATACGGATTGCTTCCCACATGAGCAGTGATATCGTCGTAGCCGGGACAAGCTCCTATGTGATAATACATACCCGCAGGACATACATTATGAAGAGCGAGAGTGCCTTGCCAATATTCACACAATATTGCACCTTAGATGACAGAACCTTACCGGCCAAAGTTCTATGCTAAAATATTTCACATAGGAGGTTTTGCCTCGGCAGCGACGATATGTTGCATGTTCTAGAGTTGATAAATCAGACAATCCTATATTCGCACAGAAAATTGACAGCCAATAATAATAATAATAATAATAATAATAATAATAATAATAATAATAATAATAATAATAATAATAATAATAATATACTGTAAGCGAACATGTATAAAGTAATTTGTAACGCTTTAAATCTGTGTCATTATAAATACTACAGACAGCTGTTTGTGTAATTATTTTCCAAAATTACCCAGATTGGTGATACAAAGCTAGAACAGGTCGATAATTTCAAGTATATAGGTTGTGTGTTCTCCCAGGATGGTAATATAGTAGGTGAGATTGAATCAAGGTGTCGTAAAGCTAATGCAGTGAGCTCGCAGCTGCGATCAACAGTATTCTGTAAGAAGGAAGTCAGTTCCCAGACGAAACTATCTTTACATCGGCCTGTTTTCAGACGGGAGCGAAAGCTGGGTGGACTCAGGATATCTTATTCATAAGTTAGAAGTAACAGACATGAAAGTAGCAAGAATGATTGCTGGTACAAACAGGTGGGAACAATGGCAGGAGGGTACTCGGAATGAGGAGATAAAGGCTAATTTAGGAATTAACTCGATGGATGAAGCTGTACGCATAAACCGGCTTCGGTGGTGGGGTCATGTGAGGCGAATGGAGGAGGATAGGTTACCTAGGAGAACAATGGACTCTGCTATGGAGGGTAGGAGAAGTAGAGGTAGACCAAGACGACGATGGTTTGACTCGGTTTCTAACGACTTAAAGATAAGAGGTATAGAACTAAATGAGGCCAGAACACTAGTTGCAAATCGAGGATTGTGGCGACGTTTAGTAAATTCACAGAGGCTTGCAGACTGAACGCTGAAAGGAATAACAGTCTATAATGATAATGTATGTATGTATGTACCCACGTCTAATGTTACGTTATTCGAATTTCAAATTTCTATTGTATTCCGAAATGTTAAACTGAAAATATGACGGAAGTCGTAAAATTGAATTTCAATGCTCCCAGACCAAATAAAATGGTGACGTGATCATAGCAATGACGTAAGTTTATTGATACATAGCCGATAGCCCACATATTGGTAGTCTGAGGTGAATATAAGTCAACCTGTGTGGACAGTTACTACACCTACCAAATTCCTCAGTAATTTATTCCTACTAAATGACGTCATATTTCAAACAGCATAAAGTCAAGAGTACTAAAAGTTCTAAAGCTCCTCAAGTGTCTTCCGATGAAATTCTAATGTACCACTTACGTCTAATTTTTACTTTATGACTTTTAAAGCAAGAACTGAAGTTCAAATTTCGGTAAATTTGGAAAATGTGGATACCGAATATATTTATATCGCCTGAAATAACGCTGATTTAGAGTATTACGAAACAAGAAATATGAAGTCGTTAGAGTTTCGACTTACCTTTTTATATGAGGTATATGGCTAATATCTTCCGTGCGTAGCCAAGTAGACAGGGTGGCTGCGGGCTTGATACGCGAAGGGCGCAGGGGCAGAGACCCAAGTTTTTACATTAAAGTCAAAGTACGTATCCGGTCATTTCACTCGAAGTGCACGCGTCACTCTCGGTTCGTTACAGCAGGTGTGCCGCACATGAATATGCAGCCCAAGGTCTAATTATACGGGCTCTGTAACAGCTGCAGTCCGACATTTAATTACAGCCACAAGACAGTACAAATTCCACGACCGACCATCGATATCGGATATTCAAATGTGCCGGGACGGCGTTTCTGCTTATAGATTTATGGGCAATTCATCTTGAGACTGGTGTATCGCTCCTTTTTTATACATGGATAAAAAACGAAACACGCCGTACACACGGAAATAAATCCCACAGCGTTTGTCTACGTCGAGGGGATACTGATACAGTTTCCACCTCTCTAACAGCCGGATATGCGCTGGAATTGCCTTGTGAAGCTGTCGTTGTAGTTCAGACTATTGGAAGTTAACCCTAAATACTTTGATTTCAAGCCTGGAAGTGTTCATACGAGATCCTGTATTATGGTAGTTTCTCTAACCCGCAGCTCCATTATTTAATTGGAGTCCATCGTATTGTTTCGGTCCTGGGTCCCCCGGTAAAAATGTCCTAAAAACTAGTATACCAAACTTATTTCATCATTTGAAAACTATAGCAAAAAATTAAGAATTGGTCCACAGAGCTTCCAAGCTCAGATGACCGTGTGGGCCGTTTTGTGGTTAGAATTGGGCGCGGGTGATGAAGTTAGTATAACGCAGGACTGCGTACCGCGGTGTTCCGTTCCTTTCCTCTCTCAGTACGAATACAGTGGCGACTAAACGAGTTAGACGCGTACGGCGCTCCAGCACTAGGAGGCGGGAGACATCTTCCTTGTCCTGAAGGTTCGCTCGTTAGTAGACCACTCACTCATTGTGCACGGTAACAATATTGTCCGTCATTGAGCAACGAGTGTTTATTGTTGAAATATATCTTTAATGAAGAAATCATACGATAGCTGTGCGCGGAGTATTGTAAAAGATTGCAGCAAAGTCCTATAGACTACAAGATCGTTTTTGAGATCTCAGAGTGCGTGATTTCTCCTTGTGGGAAGAAAGTCTATTCGAGCAATTCGCGTACATCTGGCACCCTGCGAAACGAAGCTAGGAAAAGTGATCAGTGAAATAACGGAAATTCCTTCGAAGATAGGTATTAGGTCTGAATTACAGCAGAAATGAATTTGAGCGGCTGTTATGGTATTGAAGTCATAAAAGGAAAGTGATTGCCTATTTTTCATATTTTCAATTTTTTATGAACTTGAGGCTGTTTCCTAATTCGTTCTTGTTGAAGGGAAGATTGGCTATCTCCAGCGGGAAGACGAACAGGGTTCTGAGAGAATACAGCCTCGCTAGAGTCTCGTTTGCTGGCCACTCTATAATAATACACTGGCAGAAATAAGGAATGTAAAATACGTACATTTTGGCAATATATTTGACGGGGTAACATATTTAATTTAGTAAAGGTACCGTAAGTGTAAACAAACAGAAAGGGAATGGAACAAGCTCAATCTACACAGCCCCAATGTTTCCTATTTCTGAAAGATCCGTCACAAAAGTTAAAGGTTGAGACCTCTGAAATGGTGAAGTGAAAGACTCTGTAGAGCCCGCAAACCCAATAACGCTGGTGTTGGAAGAGAACCACAAATAAACAAGTAAGGTCGGAGAGGAACGTTGAATTTGAGTCTAGCTGCCTAGGAGGAAGCAATGGTTCATGTAGAAACGACGCATTCACACCTTAAGAAAGCTTTTGCTTGGTCTCATATTGTACTGTTACTCAGTACTTCCGGCAATTTGCTTTTTGAAAGCAACAAATATATGTTGACAACAAGTGGTGGTGTTGATTATTGTCTTAAGAGGAAGAACAACGAGGTAACCACTCGCTATTAATACTAATCACAGGGAAAATGGGCGAGATTTTTCACGTCGAAGAATGAAGGTATCAGCAAAAGAAATTCCACGAAGGATGTGAAAATGACTCTGAAAACTAATATCGGAAGGTAACAACAGTTGACCATGAGAGGTCAGATAGGAGGAGCCTGACACAAGGATGTGGAAGCAATGCCAGAGCCTTGTTCGCCAACCCACGCTCCCGGCTTAAGGGACTGTGGAGCCCCTTTTAGTCGCCACCTGCAACACGGAGGGGATACTCCCACCCACAGGGAGCGATGATGACGTATTACCGGTTTGGGTGGAAGGGTTATGTGAGACGAATAGAGGACTATAGGTGTACAGTGTCTCTCCGGATCCTGAGATAGCAGGTTCAAACCCGACAGAGGTTTCTTTTTATTCCATTAGAGACCCCATGCTGTACGAAGTCTGCATATAAAAGATGCCTGGTGACACATTAGTTGTTTACCTAACAAAATTCATAAACACTCGGCTATAGAAGTCCAAGACAGATACGGTAGGCCTATTGTTAGACAGTATATCGAAAGTGACAAGCAGGCAGCCTAGAATGCATCAATTTAAAATGTCTCCATGTTGTAGCATACGAGTATAACTGCTTTGTACGGTTTCCAAAGACGCCGTGGTAACGAGGCTGGTGTATTCGAGCAACTTGAAATGCCATCCAACTTGGCGGCGATTGGAAATGCAAGTCATTTTCAGGTCATGTGAGGGAGGGTGAAGTCTAAGCCAATGATGAAAATAGCCGACTAGATCAGTTGTAGAGTAGTGGCATGTCCCATGATGTTCCCTACCTCGTGCAAGGTTTGTTTAACCTCCTTACTGCACTCGTGCTGGAGCTCCCGCTACAACTTTTAGTTGATTCCACTATAATGATCTTGAATTCTCATTTAATTCAAATTCTCAGTAATTGATACTGTTCTTCACTTCAATATTTTTATCCCCAATTACTGTTTCCATTGTTCATGATCCCGGCTCAGACATGCGCTACATGAAGCTGTTCAGATGTGACAGCTTTGTAATGTGAGATTTACTGGCATATACAAAACTCCGGCAGGAGTATTCCCACTCTTCGTAGTGTCTGAAACATGGGGCGTATAACAAATAAGAGTATTATTATCGTGGCAAGTTATCAGGGTCCTATAAACTAAAATAACCGCTGCTCAGAGTGGTGGTATGTGTTACTAAGCACTATATTTGTACAGCTGCATGCAGCTTCACTCTTGTTTCAGCTCACTGTCCTGTTGTCTAGCATGGCTCTTCACAGCGTAATGACCCTCATGGTGCTAGTAGTGGTGATTATTGTTTCAAGAGGAAGTACAGTTAGGCAACCACCCTCTATTATCACCAACCAGAGGAGAAAAAAAATGAACAGGATCCAACACCTCGAATATCGGCCACGAAGGGCGTGAAAATGAAAGAGAATCTAGGCCTCGCAAAGCCACGGGAGAGACCAAGACTTGACGAACGAAGGTCAGGTATGCAATAGGAGAACTAGGAGCCTGACGCCAGTTATCCAGACTCAGCTAGGAGCCCTGTGGTAACTGTATTCTTTCATTCATATTCAAAAGGGGCGTGTAATAGTCCCGGTTTCAAGAGACGCCAACGTGCTCACACTTTGTTTCGGGAGTTGTATTCCGTGACCGTCACACCTTCAAATACTTGGGTTTGGAGCCAACCATCGTGCTTGGTTTCAGCTTCATTGAAAAAACAAACAAGCTCTGAACATTGAGATGCATCATTATAACAGGCAACTCGTATCTAACTGTACAGCATGTGAGCAAATGTGCACCCTCATATCTCGTAACGATCCTGTAGACTGTTGAACGCGAAGATGGGCACGGCTAGCAGCAAGAACACTGTATCTTCTCTGGTTATTCAGGGACATTCATAGGCGAGTCATGTGACCAGGAAAGGATTCCTGCAGCATGCCTGATATGTCATCCTCACGTGTCACTTCATACTTAATCAATATCTTTCACTGAAGAGCTGACCTACACTTCGTTAGGTGCTCATCCATCACGATCAGTGCTCCCCGATCGAATCCCCTCACAGTTCGTTGGCATGCTCTGTAAATTCGTGTCAGTAGAATTAATGACACGTAAATGAACCTATGCTATGTCTTAAGCAATTATTATTTAACCTGTAGTAGCCCAGTGATTCCACATGGCACCGTTGTAGTTCTCAATTCCCTTTAGACTACGGTATTTAAAACTGCACACAATGTTTGTCTGCTGGTGGTGTTAGAAGTTCATGAAACTAATGAAATAAACACCACCAAATATGTACATTTATTGAAGGCCCTTTCCGTGATAAGAGAGAATGTGGCTCTAACTAAATTACCGGGTGATATTAAATTGAGTGTTTATAATATGAATACTGCACAATGCAGCCGTATTAATGGCAAAAGGTATGGTAAATCAAGTAAAAGAGGATGGATAGAAGGCTGAACTGCCCAGAAATTCAAGGACAAATATCGGAGTTCCGAGACTTCATTCATGACACACTTATTAATTCATCAGTTGATTAGTTATCTTACTGCACTAACCTCGCTGTGAGACTTTAAGAAGATAATGCGTTTATATAATATGTCGCTTCATAAAAAAGATTGAATTAAATCGTGGGAAGGGGATATTGGAAAGAACAATATACTTGGTGCCAGCAAATGTTCACAACTAACTGATGTAATTCAGGCAATAATTTAGTAACGATGAAATTATTACACCACGCAATAAAAGGAACAGAGATCATGGGACGTTAAAGCATAAGCCAGACAAACTTCCAACAAATGCCGGAAGTTTACTCACAGAAATATAAAATAATCAACACATTATGTATTCTTCACCTTTATGCTTCACCATATCTTGTCCTAAAAATCCGAATAACATCAGGGTAAAAGCGCGTGGTACTGTTCGGTAAATGGCCACAAAAATATCTATAACTAAAATCATACTGAAAGTATATGGACAGGAAATATGGATGCATAAATTCAGTTCATACTAATATGAATGCACTGTAGAATTAAATGTAAATTTCACCCCAGATCGGTCCAAAATGATATGACACGCACATAAAAATCAATCATATGACTTCGAAATAATATTATAAATGAAAGCGAGTAATGACCTGTGAAAATATTAACAATTACAAAATGTTAATTATGGAAATTTTATTAGTGTTATGGGCTTATTAGATTAACTGGGCCACTCAAATTCCTACGTTCGCGTGCCTGCGGGCACCGATCTTAGTCGTCCAAAATGATGTTTCAGCGATACGAATACACTAGAAAAATATCTGACTATACATATTAACAATCCGATAAAATTTGGACACAAAACATAAAAAACACTAGGCCGAGGGCGGTCCCTTGTCCTCCCATCCAAAATGGTATCACTGCTTCTAATTATGAGACCTTGCTCATATGCAAATGGACCAGGCAGAACTGGATCCCTTGACGTTAGCAGTGGGCTAACAATACATCCCAAAAATAGAACGCAACACTAGACAAATATAGCTGAAGAAACACAATACACACACAAAACAAACCTCTAAATAAAATCACACGAAAACGTATTATAGAACATGATAGAGTCTCCGAGCATCGATCCCGACATATACGAGCTGCAAATGCTTGGGCAAAACAAGACATAACAGTCTCGTCCTTTCTCACTCCACGTGGGTTGGTTGGCCAGCTGTAAGAATAACAACATTCCCTAATACAGGCGAAGACATCACAAGTTTTGGGACATAGCGGGATTTCGTAAATTTACACTCACTTTCAAAAAGGGACTGTTCATGTCACTTGTCAACGGGGCAGCTAATTAGGGCGGCTTTCAACAATAGGTCAGGCCTATCGCCGACATAATACATCTCGCAAGCGAGGAGTAAATCTTACAAATATGTACGCATAGCCACTGCTCTCTTAAGCAAATCACTGCACATATGTCGAGCCCCATCAATATCCCTCTGGCGTATCTAAGCTCCCACCTCACATATCCTTGGTTAGACCCCATCTTGTCCCAGAACTTGCATCCTTTCCAATATAAAAGATCCTGCTTTAACTCAACGGCGCACACAATTTCACCGCGCATCTTATAGTCTCTGAAAAGTTCATGCTGCATGCAAAAGATAAACAGCCTAGCCTATTTACCAAAATATGGCTTCCGATTGAGATAGCAAGAAATAAAATTCAGGAAATTCAATCGTCAAAAGTTACCAGTATTTCGCCCGGAGTGCGGCATGGGCTCATCGGTTGGATATCGCACCTTTTCCAAGAAACTGGCTGGCACTGCATTGTGCTTATCACATGTGTCCATGCAGTGGTGTCGCTACCGGCCAGTGTCTTGAAAAAGCTGCGGTATCCAACTGATGAGCTCATATCGCACTCTGGGCGAAACACTGGTAACTTTTGACGATTGAGTTTCCTGAATTTTATTTCTAGCCTAGCCTATTGCTGTACTAATTAGTTCTGACATTTTGCACAACGCTGAGGGCGTTCAGCCCATTTGATATTGAAAGAACTCTACCCAAGTCTCTATCACAAATAGCATGATGAAAAATAAAAACATTAAGCATACAAAGAAATATACCTATCACTAACCTATCCATACCCTTTCTTCTCATCCAAATAAAATATTTACACTTCACCTGGGCTAAAATCATGCATACCAGCCTTGAACAAATTTACGTCAATAAAATAGCAAAGCAAATGCCACTCTGGCTTACATTTAATCATTGAATATTTAACTAAATAAAAACCTGTCTAGTATATTTATATACGCTAAAACATGCTTGAAATACCATAGGATCTCAACTGTTGCAGCTACACGCCATCAGCACCAATTACATGGCTGCTGTGTCACTTTCTGCCTTTAGCCAATCATGACGATGGTACACAGCATGGTCTCGAATCTGGACACTCCCATAGTTGTCTTCCTCTCGTTCCTGTGAATATCTGCAATGATGCTTTAAGATAAGGCGTCTTCTTCACCGCTTAGCATGCTCGTGCACAGAATATCGATTTTAATGATATGCTACAATTGACTTAGCATACGCACAAGCGTTAGTCCGGCTTGTGCGTCATTAATGTAAGGGCACACTCTCAATCGACATTAGTCTTTCTCAGCGGTTAAATACATGCGGAAACGCACTCGTAATTACGCGACTCGCGATCGCGTACCGAAAGTTTGCGCTAATTAGAGCGTTAATTAGACTTGACATAACACTCGCGGATACCGAGTTCTAGCTTCTCAATTTACAATATTTAATATTTTTAGCTTCTTGCCAGTCCGCACTTGGCGTTTCAAAGTAATTTAAGAAGATCAAGATATAGGTACCTATCTATATAGCGTACTGTTATTCACAAAACAAAGATAGATTACTAAGTCTTGAAACGCGCACGTAGCGTTTAGCTCACTTTGAGATACACTAAGAAAAATCAACTCTCTCGGAGATCAACACGCACCGCGTGCAGCTGACTGAATCACATCTAGGAACAAATGAGAATGAGAAAGCTTTCCCACTCCTGAAAGTTAAATAGTCTTCAAAGCAGCGGTTGGAGTAGGTAAATCACAGAGAAACTGACCAGTAACGGACTCTCGTTTAAATGAACATTGCCATAATAGCGCACAAGTAACCATTCTTATCACCTACAGGCAGATGATAATTCTGTTCTCCCTCTCTTATTACTTCAGACCTGTGGAATCTTAGCTCAGTGACGGATTTATCTGCATGAATCCACTGATCTCAGCCTCGGCGAAACGAAGTTGGTACATGTGATTTCGTTGTACAGTAATTCCCCATGTTCAAACTAACCACAGCCACAGCTCGTGTCGGTTAGATTCTAAACTCAAGATTCGGGCCTAAAAACCGAAGACAAAGCCAATGGCTTGATTTGAACTTGAAAACCTCCGTTCGTACTGGAAAAAATACTGGGTCCACCCAGCCTATGTAACCGCTCTCCCAAGCTTCCTCTTTTCATTGCCAGTGTCTTGAATATGCATAAAAATAATTATATACACAGTGTTATGAATGAATAATTCAGGCATAGGCTGATATGGCTCAATGCCAAATAACATATCATTAACATGCCGTAAAATGTAAAATCGTGTTCTCGTCCAGAGGTGATGCAGTTCCTTTCCGGCAACCACCTCTCCCTTCCACGGAGGTCAGATACAAGAACCTTGTTAATCACATACCAATACTTCTGCCAATCTTAAAATTTGGTCGTACTAGGCCTCGATCCCGGGTCTCCGGGAAGGGCAGCTAATAGCGTGAACGGTTACACTACCGATAATAGGGTTGTACGATCCTCATAGTCCACTACAAGGAGGAAACTTGGTGCATAATGTCGTGCGCTGGCCTTGACTTACAATTCTTATGTATCTGTTAATGGATTCTGATGTTTATTAATTAACTCGGGAAACAAATGAAGCAGCCACATTGCTAGATGTATACGAGGATTACGTGCTGCAACTTGCTTGAGCACGGTCTAGTCGTTCCTCTACAAATTAGGCTTTCCCTAAGGATCAATTTCGAAGGGCGATTACTTTCTCACACCAAGTGCCCGGAAAGCTCTTTACAGAAATCTTGGCTACACACAACATCTGCAGAAAGTAGGTAACTACTAAAATTCGAACCATAAACATTATTTTGCAGAAAGTCTTCACTCAGGACTTCTGACCCAGTGGCGCTGCGATCTGTTTGAATAGTGTGTACGTAAGACACGTTAACATTCAGTTGAATCAAGCTGTAAGCATTTTAACATCAACTACTAGACCGGATTGCCTATTCTCAGTCATATATAGCTCCTGCATTCCTAGGGCAACAAAACATGCTTGTAACAATGTCTCACTCTGTATCCTTCTGTGAACAGAAACAGCCTTTGTTCCCGTCACCGTTCACTCAGAACTGCAAGCGAGCTTCCGGAAGTTGAAGCCGGCACCCCTAGGACCAGCCTCGAGTCCTCTAATATCGTCGGGGTCGGAAAAGAAGAAGAGTTGACCAAGGAAGGTCGGATAGGATAGATGAAAGTGAGGAGTCTGGCACAAGTAATGTCAGGACTCAAGTAAAGGCCCTATGGTCGCTAATACACGCTCCCTAGTTCAGAGTGGTGGTGGTGATGATTATTGTTTTAAGAGGAAACAATATTAGGGAACTATCCTCTATTTGTAACACTGATCAGATGGAAAGAAATGGAAGGGATCCCATACTTCGAAAAAGGAAGGAAATTCCAAAGAAACACAAGAGACACGAAGGGCGTGAAAATGAAAGTGTTGCTAGGATTCGCAAACCTAATACCGTCGGAGTCGGAAAAGACCAATAATTGACCAAGGGAAGTCAGATAGGACAAGTGAAACTGAGAAGGCTGACACAAGCCAGGACTCCCCTAAGCGCCCCGTGGTCGCCAACCCACGGTCCCCTGTGTAGAGCCTCTTCTTCCACTTTCAGTCGCCTCTTACGACAGGCAGGGGATACCGTAGGTGATATTCTACCCTCCTCCCGCCCCTCGATGGAAGGAAATACGATAAAACCAATGCAACGCCTGAACAGTTTAGAATGTCTTGCGTCATGACGAAACCAGTTGGATGTGTTTTACATCGTAGAACCTGGTCTGCTGTCAATAGGATAAGAACAAACTGTGCCAATTGTGCTGATTAACTGCATGCATAGAGCAAATGATCCTGTGCAAGCTGTGAGGGTGGACCAGAAAAACAAACAGTCCGGCACACAGATGAAATATGGTCCTCAGATTCTTTCCGGGTGATGCAGTGAGCTCCTTGCGTCACCTACGAAAACAACTGACTGCATGGGCGCCCGCAAGGGGGGGGGGCAAGGGGGGACACTTGCCCCCCCCTGGAATTCTAAAAATGTTGATGTTCAATTGTTTAATATCATGCCAGATTATTTTATAAACTGAACTTACTGACAGTCATCTAGCATCTGTTATAACTGGAAATTTCTATAAACAATTTAATGTTGCTGACGTTATATTGGTTTTATGTTCAAGAAAATTGTTAATGTGCCCCCCCCCCCTGGAAAAGATCCTGCGGGCGCCCATGACTGACTGCATTCAAAATACAGGCATTGCCATTGACAACTTTCTGTTGAAATGTAGTAGCTTCGTTGTAAAAATATCTAAGGTTTAAATATTGCACTTTTCAGTTTAATTGATGCGATGACCGTAAACTAACTTGAATTCAAAATACGACTATTGTAAATAAAGTAGCGGTAACGCCACTCGCAGGAGATCGGGCTTGGGAACAGTCAGGTGCTGTGTGCATTTGATGGGCGTCCACTTGGGAGTGTGGCGTGGGAGTGAAGAATGCCGATTTCACCGCTCTAGAGCATGTTTTCGAAGATGATCAGCGTTCGTGGATTAAAATCGAGGTTGTCTATGACAAAAATGAATCAGAATATCATCGATGATTACGTGAAGCCCATGGAGAGAATGCATTACCCTATAGGACGGTTGCACGATGGGTCAAGATATGCACCGCACAGGAGGGCCGTCCATTCCGCATTGTGGATAGTCTCGTTTCCGTAGACTATCGATGGACTGTCCGGGAATTATGAGTAGAGGTTGGTCTGAGTCATCAGAACCGGGTCGAGTGGATCATACGGTTGAGGCGCTGGTCTTCTGACCTCAACTTGGCAGGTTCGATCCTGGCTCAGTCCGGTGGTATTCGAAGGTGCTCAAATACGTCAGCCTCGTGTCGGTAGATTTGCCGATACGTGAAAGAACTCCTGCGGGACTAAATTCTGGCACCTCGGCACCTCGGCATCTCCGAAAACCGTAAAAGTATTTAGTGGGACGTAAAGCAATATACCATTATGATTATTAAGTCTTCAGACGATGAGGCACATACTGACGAAATATCTTTACATGAGGACGTACAAAAAAGACACCGGTATGCACTGGCTGGCATCCACCCGGGCAGATACCGCAACAAAGCAGTGTATTGTCGCCATTGATGAGACGTGGGCTCGAACCTACGAGCCTAAACTAAAGAGCCACGCAAGGTTCGCCACGTCGACAGAAATTTCGACAGGAACCGAGTCGGGTGAAGCTTATGCTGATTGTGGCATGCGACTTGCAGGATGTTATTCTTGCGCATGCTGTGCCTGACGGACAAACCGCCAACAGTGACTACTATTGTCGATTTCTGCAGCGACATGAGCGGCGCGAATTTCCACGTTTATTGCGAGGCGATCGCCCTGTCGTGTTCCGTGATAAGGCGCGTTGTCATGTCGCAAACAATCCTGCAACGATGGCACTGGGAGGTCTTGGAACGGCCCCGTACTCACCTGACGTGACTCTTTGTGATATCGACCTGTTTCCTAAGTTAATGAAACCCCTCTGACGCCACCGATTTCCTGACGTGCCGTCTGTACTCCGCGCAGTAGGGCGCTCCGTCGCTGTCATCAGCAGAGAACGCCTTTCCAACGGTCCGCAGTGGCTTCCCGACATTTAGGGAAGTAATAATAGACTTTGCAGGTGATTACACTGGAGGAATGTGATGTAATTGTATTTGTTAATTCATTAAATAGTACGTACTATTAATGCTGCCACTTACAGAGTTAACCTATAGCTGCCAAGCATGAGTATCATAAGTATTTTCACTTCCAAGTATGTTAACTTCCAGCTGACGCACATGACTGCAGGGGAATCAGGAAACGTGTGGTTTCTGTCACTTGTTTCAACGTCTGAGATTGCAAACCGTAGCTAGGTTGATATGTCGGCTGCTGTCGAGTTCGCCTTCAGATGCAATCGTCGTGTCTTTCGCACCCAGCTGTGTCTGGGGTATAATTATATTGGTAAACAAACTCATCTTAATTCGTAAGTATAGTATTGATGTAGTGCCTTCCCCAGCACTAATGGTTGGCCACAGCCACAGCGAAGTCTGTGCTCATCAGACTACCAGAAACTAATCGTGTCCAATTCCGTAAGTTCGTCAGTCAAGAGCGTTTCTACAAAATTGATTTATTTGTTTCATTTATTTACATTGTTATTTTATTTATTTTATTTGAAAAAGTATTTCGTTAAGTAACTCAAATAACTGGAAGAAAAAGCTACAACTATTCCTTGGGAATGGAGATTTCCTTAGACTAGTGCTTTCTTGACATGGCTGTTTTTCAATATTCATGTTGCACTCACTAAAAAGGAATATTTTAAAATAGAATCTGAACTAAGGCGTTTCTTTGAGTGCAAACGGCTTCTCCACCAGTCTGCTGGTAGTGGTGAATGGGTCCATTGCGTTATTGTCGTGTCGTAGTTACGTGTTAGAACAGAGATAATGGATGTAATGACTTCATAAACAATACTTGAAGCTCGTGAACATTCACCTGTTCATCTTCCAGGCAGAGGGTTAAATGTTCCTTTTTCGTGTTATACAAAGTTAAAGAATGTCATAGCTCCATATCCTTTAAATAATCTTAGTAATATACGTGTGCACACGAACCCACACGGCTTCTCTTAACGTTTTAGCGAGCCGAAGACTGAAAACATAAACGTTTGGTTATTTGTTGTTCGGAAGTATTATTTTGGTCGTTCTACATAAACAAAAGTTGCCAATACACAGATATGTAGACGTGGAAAAGGGTAAGTTAAGAAGAAAATTTACTTGACAGAAAATAAAACACATAGCTCCAATGTCCATAGTTATGAACCATTTTGATCTGACGTAAAACTCTACGTGACAATGGCAGAAACGTTTTCGTGGACTTCAAGCGCTAAAATCGGCGTGTAGTCGTTGCTACACCCCCTTTCTGTTATACAACTCGGGAGCGAATGTTTGTGACCAGAGGGTGTCTAGCTGATTACGATGTACTTGTGTCAGGCTCCTCACGGTCATCATCCGACCCGGACGGTATCAAGTTTACGAGGACTAAAGTACATTTGCTTTCCACGTCCTTCGTCACCCTCCCCTTTATCTTACCTTCATTCTTCGAGCCGTCCCATCTCTACCATTTTCGCTTCTGTATAGTATGAAGGATCACTTGTGGGAGAGGGGCTCGTAACTGAGAAGCGTCAGTTGGTGACCAGTGTTCCCATAGCTGGGTCTAACTTACTTGTGTCAGGCTTCTTTGGTGTTTGATAATCTTTCATCAAGTCTTGTTTTGTTCCTACCCGGACGGTATTAGGATTACGAAGCCAAAGTAATCTTTAATTTTCACGTCCTTCGTGTACTTTTGCCTCTGAACCGTCAACCTTCGAAGGATCAGAATGTCCTAATTTTCGACGCGAACCGTCTTTCAAATTTTCGTTCGGGGTCCCCGGCGATGTCACGCTTTTCAAGTAACTCAAAAAATGATTAGAGCTCAAAAACTATGACACAGCAGCTGATGACATCACCACAAGGTGACCGCTCAGAAGTCAGTGACAGCGCTATAGATATCGGCCAGAGACCACCGAGAAGTCATATGGTTTGTCTGATAGAGGTATAAAAGTTAAAATGGGACATTAAGTTAACAAAATATTGAAGGTTTCGCGACCGGAAATTGACGAACTTTGTATTTTTAACAAAAATATCCAAATATAGGATTATAAACGGGTGTGCACGAGGAATCTATACTCAATAAGGGATCGAATAAGATGTAAACTAGATTTGCAGAACGAATGAAACAGCTTTGTGAGGCTCCATTGCGCACAGTGGTGACTAGTGGCAAGTAGTGTGCGCAGAACGACTGAAACAGCTTTGTGAGGCTCCATTGCGCACAGTGGTGACTAGTGGCAAGTAGTGTGCGCAGAACGACTGAAACAGCTTTGTGAGGCTCCATTGCGCACAGTGGTGACTTGTCGCAAGTAGTGTGCGCAGAACGACGGCGCGGTCTCTTTCATTGCACAAGAATGGAGAACTTAATCACACTATCAATAGCCGAATAGGTCTATCAGAAAGTAATGCACTTAAATTCTCACCTTTAAATATTCCTGTCTTGGTATTTCATATATAGCACAGCATGTGATGAAGCAAAAAATGTAAGATTCTCATAGGTGCCTCCAGTCACCAGGAACCTCAGTTTTACTACAAGTGTTTCAAAAGTACCAATCCATTTTCTCATCACACTATCTTGTCTCATACATGGTATGACATAGTGCAACGGCAGTAAGAATGTCTCTTCGTCCACTCTCAAGTAGTTAAACCAGTCATCTTTTTGCGAATTTTAACTCCTTCAAAAGATTAACACGGTAGAGAAGCCTGTCCTTTGTCCACGTCCTACGTTGTGATTTTTCCTTCTTTTTAACTTCCGAAATAAGAATAACTAGACAGAAGAACCACTTTCTGAGCTAATTTACTTAATTTCACCCTGATCAGGAAATACACTCTGCGTTCTTGCATTACGAACTCAGGACTGTGCGAAAGCTGTACATATGGCCGGAATGTGTGAACGTAGCGTGAACAGTGCAGACGGTCGTTGCCAATGTGGCCTGTGCAGAGAAATCTGAGCGTGTTAAGGCCGCTTTAAGACCGCTCCGCACGCAAGGACTTGTCTGTGCAAATCTCTGTGCAAGTTAGATTGTTGCAAACAAGTCGTCGTGTTTGTACCGAAAAACTGAAGAATGCGCAGAGATTGGAGTTGAGCTTTCAGATTTGAGACCACGATCATGAATTTATGCACCAACCACAGCCAAGTCGTCACATGTGGACGCTCCTGTTTAAACATCAACACAAATACTGTCCAATTTGCTTAGTTTTTGTGTATGAACACTAATAGATTACCATTTAACTATGACAGATGTTCGTCAATATGCTCGTGAATTTGTTTTGGATTTATACAAGAGCATTCGGTGCTTATAGCGTGTTAAATCAAAATAATACCGCTTACTGACCGGGGGAAAAAGAATCAGGCCTATGACGCATTTGAACACAGTAAAACTCCCTCCATGATTATTCCACCAGAGTAAATGGTAAACTGTGCCATGTGGACACATTTGGTTTCCACACGTGTGGACCGCTCTTTCAACGCTATTCAATAAAGTATTAAATATTGCTAAACACTGTACGAATGAACATTTAAGTGAGTAAATGTGAACATCTCAACTTGCTTATCGGTTCTAATCGCAATGCACAAAGAAAGTTTCAAGCCGCTGTGTCTCGTCTTCTCTCTTCTGATTTTTCCTTCCTCTTAAAACGATGATCACAATATCCATCACGACTGGAGCCTTTTCTCTCAGAAACTGACAGTACCCTTCTGAATATTCTCCAAGCTACTCTATCCAGAGTGTTTTCCAAGAACGTCAACATATTTTTCCTTCAGGTTTACGACCAAGTAGCTTGTAGACGGTTTTGCTTATTAAAAAGTACGGCAGTCTGGCTGCCAGTTTCAATATGAAACTCTCTTGGCTGAATATTGCTATCGCTGTTTTGAAAACCACTTTCAGAGCCCGCAGGTGTCTGCTATCACTTCTTTATGTGTTACAGGGACCACAATGAGTAGAATGTAGCCGGGTGTAGTAAAAGCCATTACTTATTTATGTCACCAGCGTGGGGAGAAGGCGAACCGCAGAACGATTTGATATTCACAGCCAATCCAATTTCGATATCTGTTATTCTTCTCCTCTTCGCTCGTTCTTTCTTTGTGTCTCGCATATTCCCAGCAGCCAAGCTGTCTATGTCGAGACCGGAATTTCAAAACAGCAGTTCTCAGGCTCGTAACCCACTGCTGATCCCGATCTCGCTTAACAGGAAGAGAGGTTTAGGACCACCAAAAGTGAAAAGACAGCCCTTACGACCAAAAGGTAAGTACTAAATATTACTGAGCGTGAACGGCCGGAGTACGAGAATTGCCTGGTTTATTCTTGGCCACACTGAAACCACCGCATATCGAATAGAGTGCACAACTATGGGAGAAACAGAAGCAAACAAATCCTGCGCATGTGCTATTCTCATTTCGAAGGAAAAACTTATAATGACATCCAGCATGTGGAGCTGATGGTCAATAGTTCATCTCCTCACTCACATTCAATCCACAGGAAATATTTCCTGGACTCACTATCAGCTTCCCATTTTTACATAAATATATCTTATGGCTGGAGCTCATCCGAAAATTTGTCAAACGTGACGCGACAAAATGTGTGACAGAATTGTAACCATAGCAATCGTGCAGGCTGTGTTATAAGGTGTCGATGGAATGCCAGGCAGTGTTACGTAGCAACGGTGCAGGCTGTGATGTAAGATATGCATGGATGGGCAGACTCTGTAACCATAGCAATCGTGCAGGCTGTCCTGTGGCTGGTGGTCATCTAAAATTAGCAGCCTTTGATGGATGGTCATGACTGAGAGATACGTTAATGATTTTATTAATTTATTTTCAGTCTTGCTGACCACTCTCTAGCTGACTCACCTTTACTTCTCGAAAGCATGTTTCACTTCTTATAAGGTTACTGCAGATGAAGAATATCTGCGATGGAGGGTGATGACCTGCCAGTGATATACCTGACTGCTGCCTGTTTTCGCTACTCTCTACTTCAAGGTTTTACAAAACGGTCTGTTATTCTCCAAACACTATCCGGTCTTATGTTTATAAGAACTAGAAACTAAACTCAAAAATGCGTGATTATAAAACAACTTCAGTTCATACGGGCCACAGAAAAATGAAAGTTAGGTGGCAGGATGTGACTTCCGGGCCGCAGTTTGCCAGGCCCTGTTTGATAAGTTCTGAAGAAGAGCACCTTTAATACCACATACTGTAACCCTATATAAATACAATTGCTTTTTTTATCAGTATTTTGTAGTACTGAATACCTTCAATAGTTATTATTTTTTATTACAGTACCCGGTGTTCAATTTTGTTCTGTTAATTGAGCATTTCTGTTGCAGCATGATAAACGAGTAGTTGATATACAGTTTGGTTAAACAACAGAATCTGGTCCACATTGTATTGAAGCTGATGGTTATATTATATTTCTATGCTGTGATACAGGATGCTTTGTTTTATATTAACGTTATTTGTTTTACGTCCCACTAACTACTCTTTACGGTTTTCGGAGACGCTGAGGTACCGGAATTTAGTCCCGCAGGAGTTCTTTTACGGGCCAGTAAATCTACCGACACGAGGCTGACGTATTTGAGCACCTTCGAATACCACCGGACTGAGCCAGGATCGAACCTGCCAAGTTGGGATCAGAAGGCCAGCGCCTTAACCGTCTGAGCCACTCAGCCCGGCGATCTCGTGTTTTGGTGTCCATTTTCTAGCATTGGTTTTTCTGCTCTCATCCTTTGGATGATTCTAATCATTTTATCTATCACTTTTTTGTCATTTGCTTTATGAATTCAATTTCTTAATTGGTACATTCTTCAGGTAAAGATAGTTCTAATGCTCTATGAAGCAGCGCAGGGAGTGTTACCATTATCTGTGATTGTGATGGCGAGCTCCAGAAAGGTAATTGAACTGTTACTTTGATATTCTGTTGGGAAGTTGATGTTGCCGTGTAAGTTAATGAAAAGGAGGCATCATTCACCGAGTTACTCCCATTGAAGAGGAATGTGGTGTTAACCACTTATCTGTGATAATGCGTGTCTTGACGTATGTCATAGATGAAAATGTCTATCAGGTACCCCGATAAGCTAGAACCATAGCTAAACCATCTTCTTAACAATAGATTTTATTATCAAATTTAAAGTAAATCCACGAATTCTAAAGTTTCTGGGCGTAACATAATTTTGTGCTTGTGGAGATTGCTGTTTATAACTTGTAATATGGGTTTTATTGGGACATTGGTGTAAATATTAGCAATGTCCAGTGAGGCCAGTCTTGAATCTTTGGGGTTACTAATATTTGTTACATGAAAGTACACAGCCTTTCTTCAGTCATTCGACTGAGTGAGCGACGGAATGAATGGAGCATGTATCTAGCGGTGGCGATAGGAATTGTGCCGGCTGCCGAAGCCTGTCGCATTCCTCTGGGGCAATGATGAATGAATGACTGCCTGATGAAGCGAACTTATATTGTAGAGTGTTCCAGGAATGAATGACGACAAGTAAAAGAGGAGTACCCGATGAAAACCTGTCCCGCCTCCGCTTTGTCCAGCACAAATCTGACATGGAGTGACCTGGATTTGAACCACGGAACCCAGTGGTGAGAGGCCGGCGCACTACCGTCTGAGTCATGGGGGTTAAATATTTGTTACACATTGAGTAAATTCAATACTATATTTTACTGTCTGTCATTTTGCATTGTATAGTGCATGTTGAAGATGTGTAAACTCCATGGATAGCCCAGGTTATAAAACGAATGTTATCTGAAAAATGTTGGGTAAAAGAAATTCAATTGACAAAGCAAGATGGTCACGAAAAGGGCGTACACTCCTCATATGATAGATAGTTATGATTCGAAACATCAGGAACAAAACACAGGAAAACTAGTGCAGAAAAAGGAACACCAAAACTAATACATCCAGTATCAACAAACAGCATACCACTCATTGGAGAAGCATGATAAGAAATAGCCAAACCGCTGAAGAAACATCATCTTCTCAACCATAAACAACCTGGTTCAGATTCTTCCACACTCAGTCAATACATCACATAGGCCTAAATTCAAGCAGACTGGTGTATACAAAATCACTTTAAAAACTGTGAATGTTTTTACATTGGACAAACTAGAAGAGGTTTTGACATCGGATTTCAAGAACACCTGGTGGAGCTTCAGCTACATAAGCATAAAAAATTATATAACACAGCACATGAAGTATCAAATACAAAAAATTTCTCTCACCATTTTACACTAACTTCCAAATTGAATTTTTAGAAACTCTAGAAATGTATAGACATCAGTTAATAAATCTTCAACATACTCTCGATGTTAACACAGAAAATGATTTTTTAAGAACACTGTTTAACTTTAGCAGCAAGTGTATATTTCTGAGCAGTCACAGACCTATAGTTGACCCAACATAAATATAACACATTCTTGGTGAAGTACGTAAATAACTAGTGAGTTTTGAATGTATCTGATATAGTGAGATTTCTTTGGCCCTGAGTGGCTCGTAACATTTTCTACACTGTAGGTAATTAAGGAATGCTGTCAATATCACTTATTTTAGAAAGGAACTTTTTCTGATTTTTTTCAGGCTATAATCTCACAGTCATTGTTTAGAAGAGCGTCCTTTAAATTCTGAAGGTTAGCTCTCACAGTTTTCACTAATGAATTTATGGACGAAGGATTGCGGTTTTTATCTGTTAACCGAATTATTAAGTTTCGTAGGCAGCTCTATGTCTCTAAGAATAGCTGTGGTCCCACTTACCTCTTGATAACTAACCTCATTTTCATTTAAATGAGCAGAAACGTTCATATTTGTATATACATTTAGCAAAGCAAAGTCTCCTCCGTACAGGCCATGAAGGCCCTTGGAGGGGTGGAAGGTAAAGGCTTCCACTATCCGTAACCTCGGCACTTCATGGGGTAGAGTGGTTAGCTCTACGCCCAGCCGCCTTTGACCCCAGGAATTAACCTGGTACTTATTTTTGGTATAGGCTGATTGAACCTCAGGGCCATATGCACCTCCGGAAGTGGAAATCTCATTTCGTAAATTTTACGACTTCCTGACGGGGATTCGAACCCACGTCCTTCCGGGCGAACCGAGCACGCCTTTACCACCTCGGCCAGGCAGTCCCTTAGCCTATATAAAATTAAACATTCGTATACTGAGTATAACATTACTTTGCCATCAAACAATTTGAAATTAAGCACTTTATTTTCAATTTCAATATACGTCGACTTACCAGGAAATTTTTGCACACATTGTTTTAAATTTCCACTTTATATTTCTTCAACGCCTTCACCTCAGTAGTTTTAAACCTTTCTTCAATTTCAGGTATTCTGTGATCTGGATGCTTTCTTTGTAGTGGCGGTTTCTCCGAAATATAGAAATGCAATTCATCGAAAATTGTGAGAACAGAACGAGCTTTCGATTTCAGTCTGTCATAGATAGAAACCCTTTCCTCACCTGTAGCAGTTCTATATGGAAGTAGTAAGGCTCAAAATGTTTAATTCACACGACAGGCGATTCCCAAGGAACCCAGTCTTTTCTCGGAATATGTTTTTACCCATTGATTATGTAAGACTATCTTTCACTCTGCATTCACTATTAACACCTGTTAAGGTATAATTGGATGTGCAACCCGGTGCACAAAATTTTTACAAACACAAGTACAAAATTACTTGAGAATCATTTGAGAGAACACGACCTCAGCCTCAGTCCTCAGCGTACTGAGACAGAGTACGAGATCAAGGCGCATGCTCTCGTGGCCTCGTGACGTCACTGTCCCCTCCTACAGCATTCTCACCTGAATTGAGTATACTGTGGTTCTTGATTCGAAGTAGTTGCAGGAGTTAGGCAAGGCTGCAATATTTAACAGTTTTGTTCATAGTATACGATTATACTTACCGAAAGGCAGAGAATGATGGAGAGTGATTCAGTTGGGTGGAAATATAGTAGTCAGTTTTACCTCTGCCGACAACTTGGTCTCAATGACAGACTGTGTTGAAAGTCTGCAGTCTAGTATCTCGGAATTTGAAAAGAAAATGACATGAATGTGATTTTTTAAAAGAATAAAATGATGTCAGTAGGTAAGAAATAGAGAAGTATTTCATGACAGGTAGTATCGCCACTCAGTTCCACTCCTTTCCTGTCCCGTCTGTCTCCGGAAACTAATTTGAGTTAGTACAACCCTTAAACTTCTTAATTTGAACCCACTAATTTGCGTTCCGAAGGCTCCATACTACGAGGGCTGGAATGAAATTAGTGGCAATGCTGTTTTTACTTTGGGCAGGAACAACAGAGAGTGCTGCTGATGTCAGAACATGTGGAGGGGATTCGGAACTAATTGTGTTAGTGCTGGTATCGCAAACGAACCAGAGCGAAGCTGTGGCGCCAAACGAAACCGTCCTAAAGTGATGTTCTCGAAGGTGGAACAACGAGCATGGATAATGATCGAGGTTTCTGCAACATCATCTTCGTCCTGCTCTGCACAATAAACAGCCCCATTTCCAAACTCATCCGCCGACTGTCTCGCACGACAATGCCGCTCTTGTGAGGGAGTTGTTGGGTGGTCCTCGAGCATCCCCCATACTCACCGGACATGAGTCCTTGTGACTTGGATGTGTACCTCCTCGCTCTCCCGCCGAAAAAAGGAACCACTCCGAGGGAATCTTTTACTTACACGAGACGCCATACTTTAAGCGGCAGGGTGCTCCACCACGGACATCAACAATGGCGCCTTTTACACACTGATATCGGATGTAACACGATGCGGGGAGTTTTCTTGAAGGACTACGATGGTTTGTATACACTGACTGACAGAGCAAATGCAACACCAAGAAGGAGTGGTCAGAACTTTATGCCAATTGCAGGGTAGAGTGACGTCACTGAGGTATGCTCATGATGTGAAATGCGCCGCTATGTTGCGCACGTAGCGAACGATAAATGGGACACGGCGTTGGCGAATGGCCCACTTCGTACCGTGATTTCTCAGCCGACAGTCAGTGTAGAACGTGTTGTCGTGTGCCACAGGACACGTGTATAGCTAAGAATGCCAGGCCGCCGTCAACGGAGGCATTTCCAGCAGACAGACGACTTTACGAGGGGTATGGTGATCGGGCTGAGAAGGGCAGGTTGGTCGCTTCGTCAAATCGCAGCCGATACCCATAGGGATGTGTCCACGGTGCAGCGCCTGTGGCGAAGATGGTTGGTGCAGGGACATGTGGCACGTGCGAGGGGTCCAGGCGCAGCCCGAGTGACGTCAGTACGCGAGGATCGGCTCATCCGCCGCCAAGCGGTGGCAGCCCCGCACGCCACGTCAACCGCCAATCTTCAGCATGTGCAAGACAACCTGGCTGTTCCAAGATCGACCAGAACAATTTCCCGTCGATTGGTTGAAGGAGGCCTGCACTCCCGGCGTCCGCTCAGAAGACTACCATTGACCCCACAGCATAGACGTGCACGCCTAGCATGGTGCCGGGCTAGAGCGACTTGGATGAGGGAATGGCGGAACGTGGTGTTCTCCGATGAGTCACGCTTCTGTTCTGTCAGTGATAGTCACCGCAGACGAGTGTGGCGTCGGCGTGGAGAAAGGTCAAATCCGGCAGTAACTGTGGAGCGTCCTACCGCTAGACAACGCGGCATCATGGTTTGGGGCGCTATTGCGTATGATTCCACGTCACCTCTAGTGCGTATTCAAGGCACGTTAAATGCCCACCGCTACGTGCAGCATGTGCTGCATGTGCTGCGGCCGGTGGCACTCCCGTACCTTCAGGGGCTGCCCAATGCTCTGTTCAGCAGGATAATGCCCGCCCACACACTGCTCGCATCTCCCAACAGGCTCTACGAGGTGTACAGATGCTTCCGTGGCCAGCGTACTCTCCGGATCTCTCACCAATCGAACACGTGTGGGATCTTATTGGACGCCGTTTGCAAACTCTGCCCCAGCCTCGTACGGACGACCAACTGTGGCAAATGGTTGACAGAGAATGGAGAACCATCCCTCAAGACACCATCCGCACTCTTATTGACTCTGTACCTCGACGTGTTACTGCGTGCATCGCCGCTCGCGGTGGTCCTACATCCTACTGAGTCGATGCCGTGCGCATTGTGTAACCTGCATATCGGTTTGAAATAAACATCAATTATTCGACCGTGCCGTCTCTGTTTTTTCCCCAATTTTCATCCCTTTCGAACCACTCCTTCTTGGTGTTGCATTTGCTCTGTCAGTCAGTGTATATACGTATGTTGCAACTAGTTTGTTTACAACCGTCATTATACTGAAGATTGGAGTGAGCTGGACCTGCAGTTACAACATCCCCAATGAGGTTCCGTCATGGACAAAATAATGAGTTTTGTAGTTTAGCTTCTCACTTTCCTTTGCTTCAACGCAGACTCGATGCAGACTCAGCAGCAAACACAGGAAACGACTCTAAGAGACATAAAATAAATTACCCTGGCAAACACTACGTAAATACATGAGTAACAAGATCTCACCTCCGCCATGTCTCTGACATGGAGAAGGCACTTTCCTGTCAACACAGGTTACAATGACCGGGTGAATAAAAATGAGCTCAGATCTTAAGACTTCTGCCATGATATATATAAAGTTGAAATTATGTGTGTCTTTTCGCCTTCCCTAAGGACGGAACGTTTAGGAAGAATTGCATAAAAATGTTGCACAAGCTTCCTCCGAGGGAACTGTCTTATGGATAACGATATTCTATTTCAAAATATTCACCTAAACGTAAGAAAATTGCGAAATAGTTTGGAAAATGCCTTGAAATGTGATCTCGATAACTCCTAAACTACGAACCCAGTTTAGGTGAAATTTGATATGAATACACAATCGGAAACAAAAGTGTACAATCACCTGAGAATTTCACGTAAATGTAAATAAAACAGAATATTCTATTTATTTATTTATTTATTTATTTATTTATTTATTTATTTATTATTTCGTTAGGGCCATCTATGGACCACGGTGCTTGTGTTTTAGCTGCGTCTTGATGTCATCGTCGTTGTTTGCCACAATTGGTGTTCTTAGCGGTTGCTTTGGCAGCTGTTTTCTTGTTGGTACCTCGAGCTTTTCTGATGGCCCAGTAGTCCTTCATTTTCCGGCTAAATTCAAACTTACGTTCCTCAGACCATTTCTTGGTCTCGTCTTTTGGTCTGTGGGTAACTTCTGTGAGGGATGTTACAAAGGACTTGGTTTTAAGAGTTGTATGATAGTAACTCCGATCAGCTATGTAATTTTGATTTATATGCAGTTTCGAAAGGTCCTTCTCCACTTCCTTCATCCACACGAATCCAGTAGCTTTGCCCTTGTTGAGTCCATTCTGGATAGGTGTCCGTAAAAAGCCAGTCGCCTTCTTCTGATGGCATCTATGAGATTTTCTTGGTGTTTACTTAGCTCACGATTTGGTTGATACCATCGGCTTCCATCTGGTAAAATTCTTGGTCCCACTATCCGTCTCAGGAACTTTCTTTCTTGTACCTCGAGGGCTCTTAGTGGGGTCTTCTTAGTTAAATATAGACACTCTGCTGCGTAGAGGACTGAAGGTCTGATTACTGCATTGTAGTGTCTTAGTTTGACATTCATCGACAGATATTTTTAAGCATATAGTTTTCTACAGGCATGGAAAGCCTTATCTAGTTTGAGTCTCCTGTGTTCAAGAGCCATTGTTTTGCTGAGTTCCTCTGAGAACCATTCCCCAAGGTACTTTACACTTTTGACTCTCTTGATGTAGATATTATCACTGCCTCTCATCATTCCAGGGGCATCTTTGATGTTAGTAACAAACTCGGTCTTTCCTATGTTGATAAAAAGACCAGTTTTAGCCGCTACTGGGTGAAGATGAATTCTAAAGCTAACCAGCTCCCGAGCCATCGGAATTAACCATTTAACCAATTAACCAAGGTCCGGCCAGGACCTCGTAGACCAAAAGCCAGCACGCCAACCATTTAGCCATGGAGTCTGACGTACATACAGTGACTGCTGTTCTCACCACGGTCTTCTGTACCTGGCATCTTGTTCTTGCACAGTAAATTCCACGTCTTTCGAGTGGAACCACCCCGACCGTCCACCTCCAGTTCAAGATATTGCTGTTGGGATCTCAGCTCAGTGGAGGAAATGACTCCAAAAATCCATCAGGTACGTCTGTTCTCGATGTTGCGGTTGGCTGCCAAGTGCTGCTGGTCCCAAGCCCCGATAAAGGTCCCCCACCAATCTTATGAATCATGCTACAAGATCCTGGACCGCCAATGCGTCAGTGTCGGGTGTGCCCTACTGCCGAAGCAAAGAAAATAATTACACCGAAATCAGAAGGTCACCAAAGAAAACCTGAGCGAAGGTGATTTGAGGAATCACATATTGCGGCCGTGGACAGTAGGACTTGGAAACAGCTTGTGAACGAGATCCGACATCTATTGACATCAACAAAAACTTACGAGATTTGGAGTCTATCGAAACCAAACTCCACCTAGCGATGGAAGGGGAATAACGAGGTAGAGAAGCAGGAATTGAGCTAGTTTGACTAACAACCTGTAGTTGTTGTGTCCTTGGTACGGATTGGACGTAGAACTGTTTGTCTCGTTAGTTTTAATAGTCACAAACATCTATAACCAGTCTGCTTTAAAGCAGTTCGTTCTGTGAGGACTAGACATGTCATTCCACCTCTGTCAAGAAACCCCTAAGAGCTCCGGGAGAAGAAAAACCTTTCGGCGAGATTCACGTTAATGGCTTTTGCAGCCGTCGTCATCTGTGATCTCATTTCAATTCCACTAAACAAGTAGGAAGGAAAAGAGCACAAGGTCCCTCGTCAAAATAATCTTCCTAACCTCACAAAGTAATGGCCAACTTGCTGAAGATCGGCAATTTGTCCGGTAATATGATTACCGTCAGCGTTACCATAGACTGTCTCGTCTCTCAGAGTAACGCACTGTGATAAGAAATGTGAAGTCATTCAGAAGCATAAAGGCAACAAACACTTTGGTCAGACCGAACTGAGAATACACCACAGGTGCAAAATACATGCCTATCGCTTTAAATGCCTTTGCTGGCGGGACCTAGTGTTTACAGTGCACTACGCCTTCTTCTGTGGGCTGTTACTTTTATTGATCTGTCTCAGTCCTATCGTTGGTTTAGACGACATGAAGGTGACTGACGTATGAGCGATTCTTTACCTGTTATGAATGATGTAAAAAATTTGCTCATAGGGTCCGATGGTGCATGTATTTCAGTGGGACGGGCAGACTTATATGTAGTAGTAACTTCTGGCTTGGCGAGGAAAGCAACGGGAAACTACATCATTAGTCATTTCCCTAGTACGCGTCTTGAGTAGTGCCTAGGCCATTTATGACAGCTAATGGCACAGCTGTTGAGCACCCACCCAGCTTTCGGGCTGACGACTGAACACAGATAGCCTACTTATGTCGCCTTAAAATGCAGCAAGAGAATATTCTTGAGTACCTCTCACTACCCACATAGGATTCATAAACGGGCAATTCAGAAGACGGACAGGTAAACTACTTAATTTACAGATTGACAATACCTCGAGGATTTCCGCTTGACTGCACCCAAATACAAGACAGATTTAGCGGTTCTAAATGAACATGTTCGAACATCCGCTTCTCATTTATAGCAGTACATCTGGGACAAATAATGCTTTTGATCTTGTTCTCCATCCTGCTGGTCCCCAAAAGACATCAGGCTTCTCTTTCTCGTGGTGACTGATACCACTTCGAACTTCGTAGAGCTCTCCGTTTGACCTATGGGTGAAATTAAATTGATATCTGGGAACTTTCTTAGGCCATAGAATTCTTCTTATCCTTTTATCGAACTCAGAATTTCTCTTTATGGCTAAGGTTTCTAAGGCTTGCAGTGTCTGCACTTGGCCTGTTAGGAGAGGGCACTTGAGGCAGAGTCGCCTCTATTGTTGTTATCTAACAACCCTGCAGGCTGTGATGTAAGGTGTGGATTATTGGTTAGACAATGTTACCTAGCAACCGTGCAGGCTGTGATGTAGTGTATGGATGGATGGGCAGACAATGTTACCTAGCAACCGTGCAGGCTGTGGTGTAAGGTGTGGATTATTGGTCAGACAATGTTTCCTAGCAACCATGCAGGATGTGGTATATATATTTCGTATGGCATGAGGATACATTGTTACAATTTGGTTATTTACAAATATATGCAATTACAGGCAAAAAAAAGAAATGTTTCATCTATATACACAGAACAAGTACGTAATAAAACAAACAATATTTGTACATTTGACCTCATCAATATCTGCATTGCTGCTAAAGCTGTATCTCCAGTTTTGTTATCCAACTCACAGCTTCATCACTGGCCTCGTGAATGTCCCTTATTGTCCCACTGAATCTTCGGAGTGGGCACTCTGTGACGATATGTTGAACGGTCTGAGGCACGTCAGAACAGTCGCAATAAGGGTCGCTGGTAATCTTCCACTTGTGTTTCCAGAAGTTGCATCTGCCATGTTGAGTTCTGATCCGATTAAGTGATGACCAAAATTTTCTGGGCAAGTTGAAACCAGGAGGTTGCACAACTGGATCCGAAATTAGACCTAATCTGTCAGTGTTTGAAGCTGCCCACCCATCGCCCAAGCAGTGTTAGTATGAAATTCATCTTGGGCTAGCCTCTTTCCTAGTAACCAAGAAGGGTCCCTGGATTTCAGCCTGAGATCTTCATGTAAGCAGTCTTGATGCATTGGCAGGAGAGGATTGTCACAGCATTTAAGCCATTCTTTCTTCAGTGCCATTTGTCTTCGGAGATGAGGAGGTGGAATATTTGAAAGAACTTTTAACCAATCCAAAGGTGTGGATTGGATGGTTCCTGATATAGTCCTCATTGTATCGTTTAATTGAGTGTCTATCTTCTTTGTATGGGCACTGTTGAGCCATACTGGGCAGCAGTATTCGGCTACTGGGTATACCAACGCAAGTGCTGTAGTTCGGAGGGTGGATGCAGAGGGCACCAGCTTGTTCCTGGAGTTTGTGCAGGATGTTATTGCGGGTTTTGATCTTGGCTGATGTTTTGCGTACATGTTCGCTGTAAGTCAAGGATCGATCCAAAGAAACGCCTAGATATTTTGGATGTGGATTTAACTTCAGAATAGGACCTCTGAATTGAACCTGAGGGTCATAATTGGCTTGTTTATTGCTCAAATGAAATCAGCTGACCTCTGTTTTTCTTATGTTTGGTTTCAGTCGCCAGGTTTTAAAATAATTATCAATTCTGCAGAGATCTTTAGCGAGTGTGGATTCTGCTCCGGCAAAATCACCAAATTGGGCTGCCAAGCAAATGCCATCAGCGTATATAAACTTCCTAGCATTAGTTGAAGGTTGATCTGCTGTATATACGTTGAAGAGCAATGGGGCCAGTACCGATCCCTGTGGTAATCCGTCACTCAGTTTGTAAGTTTTACTTATGTTGCCGTGTAGGTGAACTTCAATCATTCTATTAGCCAACATATTATTCAGCAGGGTGACAAGTGTCTTACAAGGGATTAACATCAGGAAGTTGAGGATCAATCCCTTTCGCCAGACTGTGTCATAAGCTGATGACAGATCCACGAACACTGCTACGGTCTCCTTTCGATCTTGAAATCCTCTCTCAATATGGGTGGTTAGGGCAAACACCTGATAGGTACAGCTGCGGCTTGGTCTGAAGCCAGCTTGTTCAAGTGGTATGTGCTCTAGGATTCTGGCTGAGATTCTGTTGTACATTACTCTCTCCAGTAGCTTGTAGCATATACTTAAAAGGGCTATGGGCCTGTAATCTTCTGCACTGTCTCCACTTTTCCCTGGTTTAACTATTGCTACTATTTTTGTTCCTTTGAGTATTGATGGTAGTTGTCCGACATGTAAGATATTGCTGTAAAATATGGCAAGCCATTCGATTGTTCGAGGGCCACAGTGTATAAGGAATTCTGGGTATATTCCATCCAATCCGGCTGCTTTACCTGGCTTTATTTCTTTTAGCTCAGTTGAGATCTCAGCAGCTGTGATATCAGTGGAAAACTGAGAGACTGCTTTGGCCTGCGTTATCCTCGATTCTAGCTCTTGTTGAATCGTTTTTGACTCTTTCTTCTTTGTGCCTACAGGTTTTCTTGTCAGGCTAACTAATCTGTTTGCCACCTCGTTTAGTTTTATCTTAGAGCTCTTGGGACCGAATTTGGGAGTGTTGTTGCCAAGTTTCCTCAGAAGTGACAATGCATTTCGACTGGAATATTGAAAACTCATATTTTCCATGAGATTGAACCTTTTTTTTTTCTAGATGAACCTAGAGACTGAATCAATTCATCTGCAATGCCAGGGTCACTACTGAGCATATATTACTCATAGCTCTGGTGTAAGGTATGGATGGATGATGAAACAATATTACCTAGCAAACATGCAGGCTGTGATGTAAGGTATGGATGTATGGCTTTCACCGAAAGGGATATAAGACATTTCTTACCCCACTTTTGCTTTTCCCACAGGGAAATTGACACCATATTTTTTATTCCGTATGTGAAAGTCAAGACCTTGGGCCATTTTAGGAAATACTGTATTTAAATAATTCGAGTAAATAAAATTCCGGTAGAACACCTCGGTTTCGGAGTACAAACCGACAATCCAGGGCTCGTGAGTGGGTCAACCCATTACCGGAGACAAGTGAGCTTATCGCCTCCTGCCTGAGCCACGCCAGTCACCCATTCATCTTTCTATTTGCAAAAAGAAACCAGCCCCACTCCATCCAAATTTCGTTTCCTGAGGAGGAAGAAGGGCCTGCTTCATGAATCATGGATGGAGCGCAGCTCATTGTGCTCTGGCTGGCTGGTAACCTCGCCTCGCAGATAAATAGCTGGTTGGCTGCAATACGTCTGGTCTCATATCAGCGGTTGACAGGCCCAGCAAACCACAAGACAAATAACCCACATGTACTTCTCCTTAAAAATATAAAAGGTACAGCCCAGACTTCAGCATGAAAATAGTGCATTGAAAGGGGGATCTATTCTCATCCCTTTGAAGATGTAATATTAAATTTCTCTTTGTCTTAATGAGAGAATGCTGTAATGAAAGCGAACAAACTTCTCTGTCATAGCTGGACTGGGTGAGTCCCAAATCGAATTCTCGTGTTGGAAGTTTTCCTTTTTTTTCTGCGGCGTTTGTAACGTCACAGAGCTGGCTTCAATAATACAATTACAGCTGCAAAGGAAACTCTTTATTTTGTTAGCAATTACCGTCCTTTCTTATCACTGGAAATACAGCGTGGACACAAATTGGACGTACCGAGCCAGTTCGCCACGTGGTTCACGTCACTTTACTGTAAGATGCATAGAGAAGGTGATCGTTTCGAACCCGAACCTTCAGAATGGTTTTCTGTGGTTTTCCACTTTCACACCAGTCAAGTGCTGGGATAGTCCCTTAATTGAGTCATTAGAGGGGATGTATGCGGTAATACAGTATAAGAGATCTACGGTCGACACTTGGGCCATTTTATCGAACAATTAGCCAAACTTTACATGCACATAAACAAGTGTTAAAAGATGCCTTACCAGGAGCGTAAAACGATTATTTTTTCTAATGCATGTACACTCAAAATTTAAAAAATGTATGGGGAACATTTTAAAAAACCGTCATTGTTTTGAGCGCCATATTCTTCACTGTGACCTGTAACATTCGTAGGTGTGATATATTTCTGGAATTGGACAAATTAATTGTAAATATTAGTAGGTTTGTCTATATTATTATTATTATATTATTATTATTATTATTATTATTATTATTATTATTATTGTTGTTGTTGCAATTCGTTGTATGTTAATTTTTTCGCAGGTGTTATAGTATTATGCTTAGGAAATTAAATGATAATTTATATTGTGTTTTGTGTATTGTAGATATTGTATGTAGAGTAGGATAGTAATTTGTTTGTCTCTTTTTAAAATTCAGTATTCAAATATTTTTATTTTATGTTATTTATGTATTTCACTACTTAGGTGTAAGACAGGGACATGTGTCCCTAACTTTGCCAGTTAAAATATACCATATCTACCTATCTATCTATCTATATAGAGGCGAACAGAATTTGTTTAAATATATCTTAGTCTTGAAGGAAATAATATTTAAATGTGTTTACAAAGAATCATAAATTTACACACATATACGAATATATCAGGAAAAGTCTGCTACACGGAGAAATATCTAAATTAACTGGTAACGTCAGCGTCCGCCTCTGTGGTGTAGTGGTTAGTGTGATTAGCTGCCACCCCCGGAGGCCCAGGTTCCATTCCCGGCTCTGCCACGAAATTTGAAAGGTGTTACGAGGGCTGGAACGGGGTCCACTCAGCCTCGGGAGGTCAACTGAGTAGAGGTGGGTTCGATTCCCACCTCGGCCATCCTGGAAGTGGTTTTCCGTGGTTTCCCACTTCTCCTCCAGGCGAATGCCGGGATGGTACCTAACTTAAGGCCACGATCGCTTCCTTCCCTCTTCCTTGCCTATCCATCCCAATCTTCCCATCCCTTCACAAGGCCCCTGTTGAGCATAGCAGGTGAGGCCGCCTGGGCGAGGTACTGGTCATTCTCCCCAGTTGTAACCCCCGACCCAAAGTCTGAAACTCCAGGACACTGCCCTTGAGGCGGTAGAGGTGGGATCCCTCGCTTAGTCCGAGGGAAAAACCGACCCTGGAGGGTAAACAGATTAATAATAATAATAATAATAATAATAATAATTGTATGGCCTCAGCTACATGTTACTGAGTGTTATTGAATTTCAACCGGTGAATGGACTTTTCTCCGCTCTTAAAAATCCCACTACCTCTGCCGGGTTCGAACCCACTATCTTGGGATCCGGAGACCGACACTGTACCACTGATCCAGAGAGGCAAATGTACCACTACCAGTCCAGAACGAACTGGTAGGCTACCAATGTATTAAAAAATGTTATTTTGGGGAAATAAGGAAAGAAAATTTGACATGTGGTTTACCTAAAGTACTCCTAGTATGATTTAGCACATGCACAAGAATAAGATATATCATACTACATAAAATTTCTAAATCTATTTCCACTATTTGTCTTACATTTAGTGTTGTCATCAGAGGACGCACGGTTTTAGAGTTTCTCCTTTGATATTCTACGACAATTTTGAAATGAATTAGTCGATTCATTGGACACGATATTAGAGTTTTTCTTCAAAAAATGTAAATGGCGACATTTCTTCACATTTGTAATAACTCACGGATTAAATGTGGGCATATTAAAAGCAGCTAAACATATGTTATGTTGAAGATTAACTCACTCACTACTCACTTCAAAAGTCCACAGAGGCAAACAACTCAGTGTTGAGAACATCTTGGAGTTATGAGCTACGAATTTTAGGTCAATATATTCTGAATTTATTCCTAAGAATGACAAACCTTTTCTTAATCATCGTTATCCGGTCAATGAGATTAGCAGTTTGCCTGGTTCTACCACTACGAGCGCTAATGTTTTTATTTTTTGAAATTGCTTTCCGTCGCACCGACACAGATAGGTCTTATGGCGGCGATGGGATAGGAAAGGCCTAGATGTGGGAATGAATCGGCCGTGGCCTTAATTAAGGCACAACCCCAGTATTTGCCTGGTGTGAAAATGGGAAAACACGGAAAGCCATCTTCAGGGCTGCCGACAGTGGGGTTCGAACGCAGTATCTTCCGAATCGGAAGCTCAATGCGCGCCCCTCACCCCACGGCCAACTAGCCCCGTACGCTAATGTGAGTCAATGCAGAGTTGCCCTTATAACTACATTCGGTGTGGACATATTTCAAAAAATGAAGAACCACCTAACTGTATCGAAACAAGGGACACGTTACAGAAATGATGATGTAATAAGTTGATTTTCTAGTGAATGAAGGAGAAAACGAGTAAACAAACAAGCGTTCTTAGTGGTTTTCCTGAATTGCATTTAGGCCGGAAGGGATAAAAGATTGATAGAGCTATCCAGGAATCACAATTTGAAACCTTCAACTTTCAGCACAACTGAGGAAATTGCTTAATTTTTCGTAGTATGGAGCCCCTACTTTCTTGTTTTCAAAACTCTTTCATAACAACACAGGTTGAGCACGCAACAATGTTACAGCTTCGTTGAATCTAACAACAAACCCCTCTGTACTTTGGCCTGTTCAAATGGACAGAATAGTTACACTTCTGTCGTGATGATCGACATGTAGGGGCATGGTCTTCAGACAAATTATAATTTTCGACACATTTGTAGATGGAATCTCACCATAAAAAGTGAGGAACATATTATTTTCAAGATATCAAAATACATTATGTGACTATTATCTTAAAATATGTTTTTAGGCGCAAATCGCATAAATCCCTGTTTAACGTAGGTGGATTTGGCCCTAAGTTCTATGGGCCCTTTTATCGAAATTAATTCTCCGTTGTTTGTCGATATCATTTGAAATTCTCAGATTGATATCTCTAATGTGGGATGCCATGGGGACCGTGCAGTTAGTTTATTTGAACAGACCAGTAGTTTTGGGTTCGAGTCCCGGCTATAGAGTACGAGAGAGTGAGTGCCGAAAGCGTGGAGGCACACAGTGAGGGCGTATGACCCCGTTGATAGTGATCAATAATCATGTATATTTTCATTAAAGAAGTTGTCCAATTATTGACCTGGCGGGCTGAGTGGCTCAAACGGTTGAGGCGCTGGCCTTGTGACCCCAACTTGGCAGGTTCTATCTTGGCTCAGCCTCGTGTCGGTAGATGTACTCACAGGGAAAAGAGCCCATGTGGGACAACATTCCGGCATCTTCGGCGTCTCCGAAAACCAAAAAAATATGGTTAGTGGGACGTAAATGGCGTTAATGCGGTATGGCCTCCGAAGAGGCGTGGTATGGTCGACCTGCGTGTCTGTGAGGATGGGGCCTTACCTAAGATGAAATCTAATGTTCGAAACGTCACAATCACCCAGCCCCGAGCCATAGCAATTAACTAATGAAAGTTAAAATCCCCGACTCTGCCGGGAACGGAACGCTTGAACCAAAGGCCAGCATGCTAACCATTCAGACATGGAGCTGGTTACTAGCCTATTATTATTATTATTATTATTATTATTATTATTATTATTATTATTATTATTATGAGACAGTATTTTCCTTTTCCTTTTGTTCTCAGAACATCTTCATACGTTGGTTGATCGCCTACCTTTATTCCTCCCACAACACTCTCTGAGGTTGACGCCCAATAATAATAATAATAATAATAATAATAATAATAATAATAATAATAATAATAATAATAATAATGGAGTATCTTGTTTTCAGGGAACATGATATCACCCTTGACTTGAACTTCTTCCTGCGGTATTCCCTGAAGCCAGTGACTCTCGTGTTCCGAGCACGGGTTGGAGACCACACGGCCCATAGCTGAGTTTGCTATTGCTTCCAATTACTTGGAAGCGAACAAAAAATATGACACTAGACTTTCCACCACCAAGTCGCTGAGCAGGTGCTGTTTTTTCTTTCGCCAAAAGCATGTTTAAGCCAAGTTAACAATTGAAATATTCTCCATATGTGATAAAATTCGGAAATTACTTTACTAAAATCTGAAAATTAAATGAACTGACATAATTTTTAATTTTTTAATAATTACGTTCGTGTGTACGAAAATGTTAAATTCTTCACGCAATACGTCAAAAATAGGCAATATTACACAAAATATTTAAAAATATATCAAATGAAACAGGACCACAACTCGTGGTTTCAGTTGTCTACAAGTAAAGGAACGGAGATGAGAAACCCAGCCTTCGTTATCACAGTGCCTGAACGTTCTCTTCAGCTTCACCTCCCGCAGCCACTGCTTCGCTACACCATCTGGATGATGAGTTGTTGTTTCTGACGAAGCTCACCGAAAAGCGCAAACGAACAAAGCAATACAATATACGTGGTCCATATCTGACCAAATAGGAATAAAATAATAATACTTGTTACAGCTATTTCCGCGGAGTGGAGACTGGAAGAAAGTCATTGGGTGGACAAAGCGAAATTTAAAATTCAAGGAAATATGTTATATCTGGGAATTTTTTAATTTTCATTCTCTCCACACCAAAACATTTTAATAAACATCCAGAAAAAACCAAAAGCTCAGTCAACAACAAGTAGAGCCCTAGGCTATGATCATTACAAAATTGGGAAGTTAAGCCTCAATGAAAAATTCGTCAGCTCATTTAACAAGGAGAGTGTTGTATACAAGGAACTCGATATACAAAGCACAACATAAAAGTTTGTTAATTGGTAAATGTTCACACAGTATATACAAAAATGAACGAAATTTGACTTGCTGCTTGAACACGTTATGGTCTGAGAAATATATACAATGATACACTTGGATTCTTATATGTACAATGATATCTATCTTGATAAGATAGGAGGCTCGAAGGAATGAATGTTCGTGATAGCTGATGACTATCTGTAGTTTGGAGAACTATACAGGGAACTTGGAGTAAAGTTCGTGGTAGCAGAATGCTAGGCAGGACGTATGTCGGTGATACGGGAGGCAGGATAACTTGAGCGGAGATGTCCTGAGGTGAGACCTCCCGATCAGAATTAGTTCACCTGTTCAGTACACTTTTTAAGAGGGTACCTCCGTGTTTGACATACGGTGTAGTCTGATCGCTGGACACTGTGGAGTGCCTGCAGTGGAGAAGAAATCGCCCAATTTATGCATGCTGACTTACGTCACACACAATTACGTCAGCGCGCTGCAGTCGACACCTCATGGTATCTAGAAGCGTTGATGCTGGGCGGGTTGCGGAGTTTGCAGGCGGCGGAGGACACACACAACAGAGAGCACTAAAGCTCAGAGATCACTTGCAAGAAGTATGTCAGTAGTTCAGAGAAGCTCACACATCCTGCAGATTTACACATCAAGTGTTTGTCTTTACATGCAAGGGATTACGCTAACTTTTAGAGTTAAATACCATTCAAAAAAAGAAGCCGCAGCTTCTGATACAATTTATAACAGTTGTTCTCCAATCTGGTAGTTACATTTACAACATATTACCAGGGTCTTAAACCCAAGAGTCGATATTAACGAAGTTTACAATGAGGCTCACAAATGGGCTAGAAGGTTACATTATAATTTGAAATATAACAACACGTTGCTTGAAAAATATATGTACGCTCGTTATTTCCAGGACAGGGGAATACACAAGAAATAGCAACTAAGGATCCATAGATAACAGAAGCAGAAGGCCCGTGCTACACGGCCCCAAAAATGCCGAAAAAGGAACTAGAAAGGTTAAATTTTACGAAAGGGTCGAAAAACAAAATGAATGGAGGCAAAACACAACCACTCAACAAAAAAGTCATAGTACGACCTAATTGGGCAGACGAAGCAGAGAGTAATCGATACTACTCGGTGACTATGTTATGAAAGAAAGCCGAAAGGAAGAATTTACACAGTTCAAAATAATTAAGGGAAAATGTTCTTGAACGCATGGTATGCTCCACAAGACAGTACCTCACATCCAGGTATATTACCAACTAAACCTTTATTCTTTACCGTTGAAGTATACAAAAGTGCATCGATGGATTCGCGTTCATTTTCAGAACACAAACGGAAATGTCCAAACAGCGGCGAAAACAAAGTCATAAATGTCCTCCAGGGTGGAGGATATGTCGATGGAGGTCACGTTGCGGTATCAGGTCCCATTCTTCAATGAGAGCCTGTTATAGGTCTTGGAGAGTCTGTGGTGGAACAGGACTCCCAGGAACACTTCTGTCAAGCCTATCCCACACATGCTCAATGGGATTAAGGTCGGGACTCACTGCTGGCCATTACCTCTCTTGAATGTCCAGTTCTCGCAAGACAACTATGGTGATGTGCGCTACATGAGCCCTCACATTGACGTGCATGAGTATCCTGCAACGGTAAGATTACCACGGACGACGACAAGATCCATACGGCCATCAATGCTGATGCCACTCCACATCATCACTGAACATTGTCCGAATCGGTCGCCTTCCTGGGCAACATTTGGCATGTACTGCTCACCACTTCGTCTCCAAACACTTTGACGTCCATCACGATATTTCAGGGGAAATCTGGACTCGTCTGTGAACAACACACGTCTCCATTGGCAAAGTTGCCAGCTGACGTTGGTACGGGCAAGCAGAAGGCGAGCTGCGCGATATTCCTGCGTTAAACGGGGCACTCGAACAGGACGTCTGGGTCGTAAGGGCACTTCTCTTAACCTGTTCCTTACTGCCTGGTAAGACACCGTGACTCCAGTGACCTTCCTGGGGTCTTGTTGCAATTCTCTGGCAGTTGCTGAACGACGCTGCAACGCACAGATGGTCACATATCGGGCATCGTGTGGGGTTGTCATGCGTCCACGACCTTGTCCAACCCTGCTTGTGAACTGGCCTGTCTCACTGTATCGATTCCACAGGCGTTAAATAACTAACGGAGAGACATTGAGATCCACAGCAACACGACGAAAAGTCCATACTTCCAGGATCAAAGTGACGGCCCTTGCGACTTGAACCTCGTTGATATATCTCATGGGATGTGCTGGTTTACGTACAACGTGCTCAAATGGCCACAGTAGTCTTACAACGACACACGAACGCACCGCTATTCACGTTGTTTTGAGAGGTCACCTGACATTTTAATGCATGGCTATGCCTACAGATAGAGTAGCTAAAGTCTCAAGGTATGCTCTACGACCATTCGAACCCCATCTACCAAATTAACGTTCACATACCAGACGTTAGAAAACATGTTCCACTAATTTTTTGAACTGTGTAAATTTAAAAGTTATGAAAAACTTAATCACCAAATTTAAGTTGAGAGGAAGTTTAACGAGGGTCCATCACTCGTGTTTCCTATATTTTACAAAATCCGTCAGAGCTAAATTCAAAGTCCGATGACAGAGAACGGAGACCTACATTCATTTTAAGTTTAGCAGAGAAAAGCCCTTCATTTAAAAATAGAAAAGATCAAATCAAAATCAAAGTCATCTCCGTACAGGCCCTGAAGGCCCTTGCAGGGGTGGAAGGTAAAGGCTTCCATTATCAGTAACCTCGGCACTTGATGGGGTAGAGAGGATAGCTTACGCTCGGCCACCTTTGCCCCCAGGAATTAACCTGATACTCATTTTTGGTGTAGGCTGAGTGAACTCAGGGCCATGTGCACCTCCTGACGGGGATTCGATCCCACGTACTTCCTGGCGAACCGAGAACGCCTTTACCGCGTCGGCTGGGCAGCTCCTTAGAAAACATCGGAAACCGAAAGTTACATTCTAAAAACGGCCCGTAGAAATGTTCCCTAAGTACACACGCAGGTCAGTCTCATAGTTGATATCTGCCTAGTTTCTTTTTAACAGCTTTTCTCACGCCGGCGACGGACTCTCCACTCAGTCACACAAAACAAGCTTCGCTGTGACCGACCTTACCAGAAGTAAAAATAAAACGAACACGTGATTGGAGGATAGTTTTTTAAGACGGAAGCCATATGATTGGAAGACCACTTTACTAGCAGGGATGGCAACACACAAACAAAAGAATTCAGATTACACGTTCAAACTTAACAAGAGTTTAAACTTCTTCCATCAGAGAGTTCATGAGTATTGAAGTAGTCTTCATTACAACAGCCAACGGCCGTAACCGTGTTGAACCACCGGATCCCGTGAGATCTCCGAAGTTAAGCAACATTGGGCGTGGTCAGGAGTTGGATGGGTTGCCGCGCGCTGTTGGTGGGGGGTAAGGGAATGGAGGAGCGGAAAGGAACTGGCCACCCTACCGCACGTAAACTCCGGCTCAGGAACAAAGGACGAGGTGACTGCCGAAGTGAAAGGACATACGTGCCTCTCGCTGCGCTCTCTCTCTCCTTACCAGGCGCTCTGTACTTTTCAAGTATCAGCCAGGCTCTTGTACTTATTAGTACATCTTCGAAAGAGCATTTGTCAGAGCTCGCTATTTCTCTTTCAGGAGCTTTATTTTCAGGAGGACCAGGATGGAGAAGCTAACTGTTCCAGCGAGACCGGCCGACTACGACTGCGGGAGAGCTGTAGCGAAACTACAAGCGGCGCTCATAGCTGCGGACGCCCGGTGCTGTTGGTGTACAACCGATGGGGGAAGCACACCTACGAGGAGACGATTTATATAATCGACCTCCTTAAAGCCATCGCGGAGTTCATCGGAGAGTCGCTCTTCGAGATCATCAGCGAGGTGATCCCTGGCTGCGCCGTCATCATCCGCCCTAGGGATGCAACCAGCCTCAGGAGATACGAAGAACTGGCGTCCCAGCAGCACCAAGTAGTCCGACTACCAGGACTCAGGGAGCACCTGGACGTCTCGTGCTACCAGGAGGCAGCCGCGCAGACGGAGCCAAGGACCGAGGACGACGGCGGCGCTCCCGAGCGCCGCGACGGCGCGACCTCAGTTGGAATGCGGTACTTTACGAAGTACACGCAGACCAACAAGGCCGCCATCCAGGATCGTCGACCACCTACCAAGGCGAAGTGGTCGCAGACGCAGGCCTACCAGGAGGGGCCTGTAACCCGGGCACAAACCAGGAGAGCGCCCGTGATGATGGATAGCAGCACGGCAGTGGACAAGGACGCCCCTTGGCGTGGTGAGGCCGCCGTCCAAGCCCTGCCAGTCAACATGTCGTTCGAGATGCAGACCTCGATGTGCGCCCCACAGGACAGGGAACGCAGTCGAGTGTTAGCACCGACCGATGCCGCCGCCGCCACCCAGGAGGAAGAAGCAGATGGCAACGCAGCGGAACCACCAGTCACCCCGGGGTCACCAGGTCGGGAGGAGGGCCACCAGGACGGGGCCTCCCCCCCAGCCGAGAAGCAGCCCCAGGGAAGAAGAAGAAGACGACGCCGCACCAGGAACCAGAAGGCGACGCTGGCTCATCAGGAGAGGACCGCCCAGCCGCAACCCAAGACTGCTCCCAGGACAGCAGTCAACCGAGGAGCCAATCAGGAGAGGACCACAGCGGGTAGCGGCAGACAGGTGAGACTAAAACGTCCCCCTCAGCAGCTCTTGCAGTGTTTCCGCTGTCTGAGGTGGGGCCACCGTCAAGTTAGCTGTGGACTCCAAGTGAAGTGCAACCGCTGTGGTGGTGATCACCACTACACGGCCTGCGCAACACTTAAGGAGGCGCCGGTGTGCGCCAATTGCGCGGGAGGCCATCCGGCCTCCCACCGCAGTTGCCCAGTCTACAGGGCCATGGCGCGGGCAGAGAGGAGGGAGGCCCGGCGCCATGACCCACCCCCTTCCAGGAGGCCCCCGCCTCGCCTCCGGGATCGGAGACTGGGTACGAGGTACCCCAAGGAGGTGGATCTGTGCGACGGGTCCTAGTGGTACTTGACGCATGGCTCCGCAGCCGGCAAGGACCGTGCTAGTCACAGCAGTGCCCAGACGGACTGATCCCCAGACGATGGAATGGCAAGGAATTGGTTTATGTTTTGTGCATGTTACCTGTTCCTAACTAACACAACCTCTGGTCTTTCTCCAGCCCACATCCTTGCATGTGCTATCAAAAGATGTCAGGTTTTACATGTAGGCTCTTTCTTCTTTCTGCCTATGTGGTTTTTCCCTGACCCTTCAATACCATACTTCAATACCATATACCTAACACAAACTCTTGCCGTGGGTAGCGAGTCTGACTCGGAAACCGGCAGATACTCCTTGTATCACTTCCCACTCCTCCCTGCTATCTCTTTCTTCTTCTTAGAAATAATAGCATGTCGGAGGCCATGTAGATTGAGTCGTTGGTCACGCGGGGGGAGCGGGCTTCGGGGGCCCCCCCGAAAAAAAAAGAAAAAAAAAGCTCAGGAACACCTCTGCGGAGGTGAAGTGGGAAACCACGGAAAACCACTTCGAGGATGGCTGAGGTGGGAATCGAACCCACCTCTACTCAGTTGACCTCCCGAGGCTGAGTGGACCCCGTTCCAGCCCTCGTACCACTTTTCAAATTTCGTGGCAGGGCCGGGAATCGAACCCGGACCTCCGGGGGTGGCAGCTAATCACGCTAACCACTACACCACAGAGGCGGCTGAGGTCTAACTCACGGTTCAATAATAATAATAAAAATAATTGTAAAGGAAGATACATCCTCCCCGTTCATTTAAATGAAGCGCCTGGAGAATGCCATAAAATCTAAAACTAACAACAACTAATACAAGAAGTGTGGACATTTCTCTACAGATGTCTCTACTATAAACGTATGTTATGCCCTCCGGTGTGAAGATTGACTATTAAAATTGTAAAGTAATTTTGTATTTTAAGGTTTCCTAAATTGAGTGGTATTCTGATTTTTCCAACATTGTACCTACGCTAACGAGCTAGTTCTGTACCTGAATTGTTGCTTTCTTAGCAAAGTGTAAAATTTAAAATTTGAAAAGAAACCAAAAGACAGCAGAGAAAGAATTTACAGCTCTAATTTTAAAGTTTTAAATTAATCTTTGATTGCCTTTTATCGGCCCATTCATGCCCACACCTTCTTTCACCTCTGTGATCCACACAAACACGGTAATAATAATAATAATAATAATAATAATAATAATAATAATAATAATATCGAGCTCGATAGCTGCAGACGCTTAAGTGTGGCTAGTATCCAGTATTCGGGAGTGGGTTTGAACCCCACTGTCGGCAGCCCTAAAGAAGGTTTTCCGTGGTTTCCCATTTTCACACCAGACAAATTAACCTTAATTAAGGCTACGGCGCTTCCTTCCCACTCCTAGTCCTTTTCTGTTCCATCGTCGTCATAAGACCTATCTGTGTCGGTGCGACGTAAAGCAACTTGTAAGAAGAAGAAGAATACATATTTTATGCCAAGTGTTTGATTCGTGACGATATTATTTTGTTGGCGACAGATATCCCTATTTTCGCGAAGTTTCCATCGCACTAAAAGCACTCCGTATTTTCAGAGTCCAAAAAAACATGGATGAACGTCCTAAAACAGAATTATTTTTTAATTTTAAACAGTCAGTGGTGTAGTTACTGAGAGGGACGTTCAAGGTTCCATTTTTAAGCTCACTCTTAGATTGTTTACGGCGTCTAATGTTCATGTACAATAATGATGACTGAGATAGTAGAAAGTTACTTAAGAATTTAATGTAGAAGTGTCCAGTAAAATAGTGTAACGAGTGTTTATCCAATTGTGTGAGTCATTTCCCCTTCCAAGACTCAATTTTACATTGATTTCGTTAAGTTAATCCAAGGAAGATTGAAACGTATTGAACATCTTCCTTCCAATCCCTCATACCTCATCCTATACACATTCCCTTTTATAACCTCCCAACGTAAATAGGTGACTCGTGTTTATGTTTCTAATAGATTTGTTTACTTACACTTGTTCAGTTCGTTACGAAAGTTCATAAAAATATAGGACTATATTTCTGTTCTGCCAAAATTTAAAAATCACACCAGTACCCGCCATTTAAGTTCTGGGTACGATACCTTGTTAGTCTTTTGTAAGATACACGTGTTTACTGTGTCTAGTCTAAAACACAACAAATATTAGAGTACCTCGAACTTGGTAATCCAATTTCCTGCAGTCTTGCATTAAGGCCACCCTGTTTATTTTCAGATTCATCTGTGGGAGGGCTGCCATTTGACGTTCAACTCCGTGACCGAGGGGAGATTACTTTGGCCATTCACAGGAACGTTGCCGCTCCCATGGGACTGTTCACAGTTAGACAGTCTCTTTCATGTTTTGTGTGCGACTACTCGGGCCCATTGTTCACATTACCGTTCAAAAGCTTGCCGAAGCCAAGAGAGGGATCAGGAGAGGTAGTGAAATTATCATTCCGAAATGTTTAGAAACGCATCATCTCTTCGAACTCGAAAATGAAAGCAACCTTCTCACGTTTAAGTGATTTCACATATACTCTCATGTGATAATACAATCATAGTATTACTCATCTATCAACAGTAGAAAAGCGTGATTTTTTGTAGGGTAGCTTGAGATTTAATGAATCTCGAAAGTAACAAAAGTGCTCAATTCCTCAAAAAATCACATCCTTTAATCAGACACCTTAATCCATTTGAGGTTGAAACTTCCCTTCAAGAGGTACTCACGTTACTCATACCAGGTATGGAAAAAATTAAAAATAGGATAAATATCACTAAAACAGCAGACGTTCAACTTCAAATCCGTAAGTGCGTATATAAGTGCATCAGTGAGTCCTTAGAAAGTATTATACATGTTATTGCTAGGCTTGTTATGTTTGGCCGTCCTTTAAATTTAAAAAAACCCACATATTTTAAGACCAGTAAGGATTCTCTGATTGACGCTGTGAGCACGATGAAACAATGTTTAATATACCGGGTGGCCACCAGCCCCTTGCGATCCAGTTTTATGCATCCATTCACATTTACTACAATTCTAAAAGACATCGGTCCGTCTCCCTCAACCGGGGTAATGTAATGAGATGTGTGTTTACGGGCTACAAGACGGCGGGAATCGTGAGCGCCACTATTAATTCATTATGGGTACCTCGAATGAACTCGTAAAACAAGTACATATACGCAGAGCATGTACTTTAAAACAGGAGGTGGACGCACAAAGCGGGAGCACGGTACTGTATAGGCTGGGAAGTGTGCGCCGTAGGTCAAGTGTCGCAGTAGCTCACACGGCAAGTGGGCGGGGGGGGGGATATGTAACAGAGGACAGTGCTCGAGGTAGGAGGTTCGAATCCCACATGACTGTTTTAACAGCCAGTTGCCTGGGATGTGGTAAGGTTGCATACTTGATAGCTTCCAAGGACTGATTTGTATATTTGACCCTGTAAAAGACTTTAAAGGCTTTAAAAAATGAAAAAGAAAAGTCCAGCGACAGAGAAAATTGTTAGAGTTCGAAAGCTAAGCAACGTTTAGCCATCAAAAGGGGCTAATTTGAGACCCATTCAACCACGCTCTGCTACCACTTGTTACCGTGGATTGGTGGATCAGCAGAGGTGAAAGAAGGTGCTGGGATGAATAGGTCTCAATATACGAAATTAAAGTTAATTTAAAATTTAACAAGGTTATATTTTCTTTTCAAGATCAAGAAATAACAAATATAACAGGTACTCATTTGTATATCCACAAATTAAGAAAGTACAATTACAGTTTATTAATAGATTTTGGGCTTCGAGCCCCAGATTCACAATTCTTGAGCAATTAGCCCCACTTTACCCAAATACAAGGTTTGACAAAGAGGCAGAAAACCCCAATCATGCCCAGGAGCACTTGCTCCCTATTACTCAGTAAAGCCTGCTCGAGGCACACAGAAACCAACTTTAAGAAACAGCAACCCGCTCTCAAAGTTCAAGCCTATCAAAGGCCACACCAAACTCCACCATCAAGTTGATCTCCAAGCACATGAAAACAGGGGTAAAAATAACCAACCTACTGAGGCCTATTCCATATAGAAACAGGGCAATTACATGGCCTCCAAAATACCAACTTGAGAGGAGGCGTAACTGCACTCCTAATACATTTCTTTAAAACCTATTGGGCACTAGGCCACTTAGGCAAGGGCTAATCCCATACTACGGAGGTGACACGACTGAAATTTTTATGACATTACGAGTAGAAGGGAAACTGTTATAAAAACGTAGTCACCTCAAAACAAAATGAATGGGAGCTCGAGGGGGTTAGGCACTCTCTATCCCAATTTGTAGTTAAAGAGACAGAATTTATACCAAGTGTCTTTTACATTTTAAATATAGGTTACATGAGGAAAGTTTCGAATCCGCCCCGAGGGTTAAACTGCTGAGCTGGCAAGAAAATAAGTAAAAAACTGCCATTACCTGATGGTTGAACTGCTGCCCGAAGAAAGAGGCGCTTCCCGCCCCCTGCTACATAATTACACAATGAGAGATGTTACTGAAGTGGCGCGGAGACCCGAAAATCAGCAGTTTATATACCCTCGTGGAACATTCGAGACTTTTCATGAATGATAACACCCGCCCACAAGCTTTTTATTGGACGATCAAAAGATTACATGTCAAAACTGAAGAAGAAAACCAGGATTGGTGGAAAAATAATTACAGAAATTTGCGATTGGCCAATTTCAAAACTGGCGGAAAGAAAGGATTAACATTGCCAACTTAAACAATGGCTGAAAGAAATTTAATAAAGAACAAACTTATAAATACTAAATTTCTTTTAAAAAAAGGTTCCCTCACTTCGCACTAGGGTGCACAATTGTAGTTCTTAAGAAGTGCCATCTAGAAGAGAATGTTCACACTTCTTACTACAGAGAAAACAAAAAAATCGAAAAAGACACAGTTCAGAACTCTTCAAGATTTATAGTAATGACATCTTCTGAGAAATCTTAGCATTAATGTGGAAGTTAAAGTTCAAGCTTCCTCCAGTAGAGGAGTTTCAACTGGCGCAATGTTTGAATTAGCGGAGCGGAGGTGTACCGCCCGGTACAGACCTCCCCCCCAAAGGTCCCTCCAAGGGGTAACACAGAAGAACACCAAATTTTGTTTTAAAACAAAGTCCAAGTTATGTTGAAATAGAAATTAATTGCAGAAGGATTTACAAACAAGTTTTCTTAGATTGGTTTGATCCAGTTTCAAAATTCTTTGTAGTAACTTTTGATGTAATGTCTTTATGCTTGTAGTATTTGAATTCAGAAGGAAAACTTTTAATTCTTGAAAGGAACAAAAAAAAATTCTAAGTCCACCAAATATTGTAGTTGAATCCAAAAATGTAGTAATTGTTGATATGAAATGTCCATGTAGCTGATTAAATACATTCAATGTTTATTAAGTTTGACGGCCAGACCAGCCGCCGCTGCATGTGTCCATATGAGACCGCTCGGACCCTTCAAGTACCCTGAGATACCGCTCGCCCGCTGAAGCACGCCGCACCCGCGGCGAATGTTTACAGGCCGCGGGCAAGTTGCAGGTTGTGCGCCGCACATCAGCCTTGGCCGGGAGGAGGGCTCTGGCTCGCCGCACACTGGTTGACCTCCCTGAAGTAGATCGGGCCCGTGCTCTACCCCAGGAGCGGCACGGCGCCGCGCGGCTGCTTGGGCACTGAAACATTAAGATCTCGGTGGCAGAATTTGTTGGACCATAATGATTTTAGGGTACAGTCTTTGTGGTGAAGATGAGGGGCCAGCGGCGTGGAAATATTTATTTCATATTACTTAGCCACTGTTTTGTATGAGCAGGAGACGGGAGCATGGTAATGGCCATGGCGAGGACAGGATGGCAGTTTAACTGGTCGGGGAAGGTTTTACAATAAATGCTTAAATACAAAGAACCTGATTCCAAGGGCAGAAGGCCTCAAAATGAAACCCCCCAAAAAATATAACCTTCCGAATACTTTCAAAATGTTAAAACAAATATAAAATCAGCTACGTTAGCGCGGAAGTTACACAGGTTTCACCTGCGACAGGTGAACCCTAAATATCCTCTCGGTGGCTGGATTGCTTAGCAATAAGGTAACGGGTGTAAGGAAATCGAGAATAATACACGGCCCATGAAATCTGGGGGCAACCTTGCCCGCGGGAACAAAATTTTTGACCATCACCTGGTCACCTACCTTCAAATGGGTGGGTCTCCGTCCACGATCATATCTCCCCCTAACCTTTTCATGAGACACTTTAAGATTGGCTTTAGCCTTCTTCCAAAGATCTTTAATATTATCAGGATCTATTGTCTCAGGTAGAATGTCACTCAGAGACCAGAGGTTAGAGAGCGGCGTGTTTGGAACAAATTTGATCATCAAAGAAGCTGGAGTAAACTTATGAGATTCGTAAACCGCCGAATTCAAGGCAAAAGCTAACCAATGTAGGGACGTGTCCCACCTAGAATGATCTTCATGATGATAGACAGATCAAAACAGAATTTACGAAAGAGATTGGAGGTGAAGGCTTTAGCATTATCAGACACAATATATTGACACGGACCAAAATAAGCGAAAATGGAATTTAAACAAGTGATGGTGGACTGGGCGGTAGCCAGCTTAGTTGGAAATAACCAAGAAAATCTTGTAAAACCATCTACACATACAAGAATGAGCTTATTGGCATTCCCCTTTGACTGGGGGAAGGGTCCTACGTAATCGATGTAGAGACGTTCCATGGGGCGCGACGCTTGGTGAGAAGAAAAAGGCCTACCTTGGTGGACATGGTTGGTTTACTAAGCAGACAAGATTTACAAGCTTTAACTAGTTCACGAATTTCACCGTCCATACCCTTCCAGATAAACATTTCACAGATCTTTTCCCGGGTTTTGAAGATGCCTAAATGCCCCCCTAATGGGGTCTCATGATAGTACTTGAAGATCATTGGCACAAGAACAGCTGGATCCACTACCTTCATCTTCTTATCATGCCTCGATGGACAACATAGAACACCATTCCTCAGCACATAAGGGACAACATGTTCCCCAGAAGAAAGGGTTTCCATAATGGGAGTCAGCGTCGGATCTTCCCGTTGATATTTCTCAAGATCCCTAAACAACATGGGAGCATCAGTTAAAATGGCATTAACCTCGGGCCGTATGGACTCAGGAGGTGAAGAACTATCAACCAGTTCATGGGTCTCGACTTCATTGGAAAACATACGGCTAAGTCCGTCTGCAACAACATTTTCAGTACCTCTGATATGCCTAACGTCAAATTGGAAGGCAGAAATTCGGATGGCCCACCGGGCTATACGACCAGTACGATGTGGCCTACCTAAGACCCAGCTTAAGGCTTGATTATCAGTCTCCAAGTCGAATCTGACACGTTCCAGATAGAGAGGGAACTTTTCTAAGGCTAATAAAACTGCCAAACCTTCGAGCTCATAGATGGAATACTTGGCTCCTTGAGCCGATAGAGTCCTAGAGGCATAGGCGATGGGTCGCCTCCCTAGTTCAGTCTCTTGAAGAAGGACTGCAGCTACTGCCGACGACGACGCGTCGGTTTGGACGATGAATTTTTTGGAGAAATCGGGCATAGCCAAAACAGGGGCATTACAAAGAGCTAATTTCAGGTCTTCAAAAGCGGCTTGTTGAGAAGGCCCCCATTCGAATTTGATGCTTTTCCTACGAAGAAGGTTCAAGGGCGCCGCTCTATTAGCGAAGTTAGGAATAAATTTCCTGAAGAAATTCACCATACCAATGAATCTGGCAATACCTTTGATGTCCTTGGGAGGCTTGAAATCACGGATGTCCTGTGTTCTAGAGTGATCGACAGCAACACCATCAGGCGACACAATATGCTCTAGAAATGACATAGAGGAATTTGCGAAGGCGACCTTGGACAACTTCACAGTTAACCCAGCCTTACGGAGGCGACTGAGAACTTCTCGCAGATGATCTAGGTGTTCTTCGAAGGTCTCCGAAAATACGACGACATCATCCAGATAGTGGTACAAGTACTCGAATTTGATGTCGGAGAAGACCATGTCTAGTAGCCTCGTAAGCACAGCTGCTCCCGTGGGGAGCCCGAAAGGCATACGGTTGTACTCATACAAATTCCAATCCGTGGCAAACGCTGTAAGATGTTTAGATACTTCAGCCAGAGGAATTTGATTACAGGCCTGATTTAGATCCAAAATGGTAAAGAACTTAGCCTTCCGAAACCATGAAAAACAAGAGTGAAGGTCTGGAAGGGGCACAGATTGTAACACCACCTTCCGATTGAGAGCCCATAATCAATCACAGGCCTGAAGCCACCCTGGGGTTTCGGGACTAGAAAAATAGGCGAAGAATACGCCGACTTAGAGGGCCGAATAATACCATCCTTTAACATTTGATCGATGATTTCTTTCAATGCCTTCATTTTAGGTGGAGATAGCCTATAAAGTGGAAAACGGACAGGAATAGAATCCGTGACCTCAATTTTGTATTCAATAAGGTCAGTAACACCAAGAGTATCCGAGAACACCTGTGGAAAAGACTGACACAGCTTACGAATACTATCAGCCTGATCCTCAGGTAGATGTCTAAGATCTAACAACATCTCATCCTGGGTAGGCGAAATAGATGAACATGATATAGCACTACACTTTAACAAAGGGATTTTACTATTAGAAGCAAATTTGAATGTGCACGACCTACTCTGAAGGTCGAGCACCAGACCAGTGTGGGACATGAAATCTGCTCCCAATAAAATGGGGCAGGACAAGTGCTTTGCCACAAACAATTTAACTTTCCAAGTAAATTTAGAAATCCGAATTTTGGCATATAAAAAACCTACAATTTCTAATGGAGAAGAATTAGCCGAAACATATTGAACTGAAGATGAGCAATAGTCAGGAAGTTTACACACAGTTTTCAGTTTGGAGTACCATTCAGCCGAAATAATAGAACACACACTGCCTGAATCTAATAAAGCTGTTACCGGTTCATTATTTAATTCAATTTTGAGAAAAGGCACAGGTGCGGGGGAATCCGCCGCAATCCTGAGACATTCTTTGGGACCTTCAAAAGATAAATTAGAAGACAGTGTTCTCCCTGAAATTTCGACATTTTTACTTGGGGCCGAGCCTCGGGAAGATGGGTTCGCCGACTCAGCCGAAGCAACTAGTCACTTATTATTATTGGCCTTGGTGAAAGTTGCACCATAAGTTGAGCAGGAGGGGGTGATATTCGAATTTGGGCAATTTTTGGCAATATGGGAAAACGCGGCGCATTTAAAGCAACCTTGGGATGAACTTGCTCCATTATTGGTCCTACTAGATTTGATCAATGGACATTTATTGCGAAGATGGTCAGGCGACCCGCAAGCGTAACATTTACGGAGTGTGATCGGTCGGCGAGGTGGAGGCCGAAAACTACTAGGGGATGGAGGGGGTTCTTTCGCGACACGCAAGGTATCGGCGTATCTAACTCCTTCCGCTGAGACGGCCATAGCCTCTAATTCAGCAAACGTTTGAGGACGCGACGCAAAACACAAATATGACCTGTATGATGGAGAAATACCTTCCACTATAGCCTGAACAATCTGGTCTTCAGGAAAATGAAGAGCAAATACCCTAGTATAGGACTTAATATCATGGATGAAATCTGCCAAGTTTTCATCCAACCGCTGTACACGATAATAGTACTTCTGAATTAGTGAGGACCTTGCCCTAGCCGGAATGAAGTTAGCTAGCAAGTGGGCGTGGAAGTCTTCAATAGATGATTGTTCGGCAATGGCTCTTACTATTTTGTTTGAGAGGACACCAATGGAATAGGGGTAAATTATCTGCAATATTTGACACGGAGAAAACGAAAAAACGAGGGCATGATCCTGAAACTCAACCAAAAACCTTAAGAATGATGTTACATCACTGGTAGAGTTAACCAAAAACTTAGAAATACCTCTGAGCAACATTGCTAATGGATGAGGCAAACTGCTGAACCCTGGTGACATATTAGGTAAAGGTTTAAGTGGCGAAGAAGGTAATTCAGAACGTGCGTTATTCAACGAGGTACGGCGTTCAGACTGGTTGTCCACTGGGGACGAGGTTTGTTGAGCTCCAACAGTTTTCCTATTGGCTTCTCCCTTATGAGACTCTTCCTCGCTACCTACGTTCACCGTAGTGGGTTGATCAGTTTTGGGAGGAAATTCCCCAGTTAACAATTGGGTAACCTTACTGGACAATTCAGAAAGATTTTCAAGAACAACACTAGCTTCCTTCCTCTGAATGTCATTCAACTTCAGAGACTACAGATCCTTAACTCTATTAGAAAAATGAAATAACCTGGCTTGCACACGTTTAATTTGATTAGGAGAAGGGTCATTTTCTTCAAAAAAGGTAATCACAGATGCCAGCTCAGTAGTATTATCAGTGATCGTGGAAAGAGAGTCGTCAATTTCTTTCTCTCCCAAAGTGGGGATGGAAATGGGCAAATCAAGGGACTCTCTAAGCTTATTGGTGTCTACCGCAACCGTGCCTCCAGATTGCACATTTCTAATTGTTAATTCATAAATCAACTCCTCCTTGCGCAAAGAGTTGAGATGGAGGACATCGCGAAGGCTGGGCATGATGACCAACATTTAACAGCTTTAAAAAGTGAAAAAGAAAAGTCCTGCGACAGAGAAAATTGTTAGAGTTCGAAAGCTAAGCAACGTTTAGCCATCAAAAGGGGCTAATTTGAGACCCATTCAACCACGCTCTGCTACCACTTGTTACCGTGGTTTGGTGGATCAGCAGAGGTGAAAGAAGGTGCTGGGATGAATAGGTCTCAATATACGAAATTAAAGTTAATTTAAAATTTAACAAGGTTATATTTTCTTTTCAAGATCAAGAAATAACAAATATAACAGGTACTCATTTGTATATCCACAAGTTAAGAAAGTACAATTACAGTTTATTAATAGATTTTGGGCTTCGAGCCCCAGATTCACAATTCTTGAGCAATTAGCCCCACTTTACCCAAATACAAGGTTTGACAAAGAGGCAGAAAACCCCAATCATGCCCAGGAGCACTTGCTCCCTATTACTCAGTAAAGCCTGCTCGAGGCACACAGAAACCAACTTTAAGAAAGAACAACCCGCTCTCAAAGTTCAGGCCTGTCAAAGGCCACACCAAACTCCACCTTCAAGCTGACCTCCAAGCACATGAAAACAGGGGTAAAAATACCCAACCTACTGAGGCCTATTCCATATAGAAACAGGGCAATTACATGGCCCCCAAAACACCAACTTGAGAGGAGGCGTAACTGCACTCCTAATACATTTCTTTAAAACCTATTTGGCACTAGGCCGCTTACGCAAGGGCTAATCCCATACTACGGAGGTGACACGATTGAAATTTTTATGACATTACGAGTAGAAGGGAAACTGTTATAAAAACGTAGTCACCTCAAAACAAAATGAATGGGAGCTCGAGGGGGTTAGGCACTCTCTATCCCAATTTGTAGTTAAAGAGACAGAATTTATACCAAGTGTCTTTTAATTTTAAATATAGGTTACATGAGGAAAGTTTCGAACCCGCCCCGAGGGTTAAACTGCTGAGCTGGCAAGAAAATAAGTAAAGAACCGCCATTACCTGATGGTTGAACTGCTGCCCGAAGAAAGAGGCGCTTCCCGCCCCCTGCTACATAATTACACAATGAAAGATGTTACTGAAGTGGCGCGGAGACCCGAAAATCAGCAGTTTATATACCCTCGTGGAACATTCGAGACTTTTCATGAATGATAACACCAGCCCACAAGCTTTTTATTGGACGACCAAAAGATTACATGTCAAAACTGAAGAAGAAAACCAGGATTGGTGGAAAAATAATTACAGAAATTTGCGATTGGCCAATTTCAAAACTGGCGGAAAGAAAGGATTAACATTGCCAACTTAAACAATGGCTGAAAGAAATTTAATATAGAACAAACTTATAAATACTAAATTTCTTCAAAAAAAAAAAAAAGGTTCCCTCACCTCGCACTAGGGTGCACAATTGTAGTTCTTAAGAGGTGCCATCTAGAAGAGAATGTTCACACTTCTTACTACAGAGAAAACAAAAAAATCGAAAAAGACACAGTTCAGAACTCTTCAAGATTTATAGTAATGACATCTTCTGAGAAATCTTAGCATTAATGTGGAAGTTAAAGTTCAAGCTTCCTCCAGTAGAGGAGTTTCAACTGGCGCAATATTTGAATTAGCGGAGCGGAGGTGTACCGCCCGGTACAATATGCATTACTTTAGTGTGGATAATCCCCGTTGGGTGCGACAGACAGCTTTTGAGATTCAGTGCGGCGTGAATGTATGATCTGGAATCGTGGGTGATCACCTCATCGGTCCCCAATTCTTTGAGAGCCATCTGACCAGCCAACGCTATCTGCGGTTTCTCCCAGGTGAACTACCACCGTTTTCTGGAACATGTGCCACTCTTTGATCGCTGCAGGATGTGGTTTCAACATGACGGAGCTCCACCTCATGCGGCCTTGTTTGTCCGGAACCATCTCCATGCGACGTTTCCTGATAAATTGATAAGAAGGGGAGGACCTGTCCCTTTGGCCTGCCAGATCGCCCGACCATACGCCCCTGGATTTTTTTCTGTGGGGCCATGTAAAATAACTGGTGAATGCACAGGAGTCGGCCAGTCCTTGTCACCTTAGACAGCTCATCACCGAGGCATGTCGATTCGTTTCGCGAGAGATGTTGCATCGGACCAGACGATCCTTACAACATCACGCACAGCTCTGTATCGACCATGGAGGTCGTCAGTTCGACCAGGTGCTGCATTAAATGACGTGGATAACTGAAATCCTGTCACGTTTTCCCTAGCCTCTATCAACCCACCTCCTTACCAACGACGCTTTTCAGAGCCAAACAAACAAATCAGTCTCTGAAAATAGTGGTATTAAGTATACAACCTTGCCACATCCAAGTTAACTGGCTTAAAAATACACTTGCATGGGACTGGAACCTTCTAATCATCGAGCACTGATAACTATCACATATCCTACCGAGCGCTAGCCACGTGAGCTACTGCGACACTTGACCTACGGCGTTCACTTCGCAGCATATGCTGGTCACAGATCATCTTCACATCCTCGTCCATCCCAGCACCATATCCAAAGCAACGATACATACGGTCTTTTACAGGGTCAAATAAACAAATCAGTACTTGGATGCTATCAAGTATGCATCTTACCACATCCCAGGCAACTGGCTATTAAATAATATTGTTAGATGGGATTGGAACGTCCTACCTCGAGCACTGTCCACTATCTCCCCGCCCGCTTGACATGTGAACTACTTCCCAGCCTATACAGTACCGTGCTCCCGGTCTGTGCGTACCTGTTCTGCGTATCTGTACTCGTTTTACGAGTTCATTCCAGGCACACACAATGAATTAATAGTGGCGCTCACGACTTCTGCTGTCTTCTAGCCCGTAAACACACATCTCGTTCTATAACCTCGGTTTAGGGAGAGGGACCGATGTATTTCAGAATCGTAGTAAATGTGAAAGGATGCATAAAACTAGATCGCAAGGGTCTGGTAGATCACCCGGTCTAGGCACAACATTGACTTAAGTACTGTTGTACTACTATTAATTTCTTTAATCTTTCTTTCTTTCTTTCTTTCTTTCTTTCTTTCTTCCTTGTTTTCTTTCTTTCTTTCTTAATCTGTTTACTCTCCAGGGTTGGTTTTTCCCTCGGGCTCAGTGAGGGATCCCACCTCTACCGCTTCAAGGGCTGTGTCCTGGAGCGTGAGACGTTGGGTCGGGGTGTACAACTGGGCAGGAGGACCGGTAACTCCCCCAGGCGGCCTTACCTGCTATGTTGAAGAGGGGCCTTGTGGGGGGATGGGAAGATTGGAAGGGATAGACAAGGAAGTGGGAAAGAAGCGACCTTGGCCTTCAGTTAGGTACCATCCCGCCATTTGCCACGAAGAGAAGTTGGAAACCACGGGAAACCACTTCGAGGATGGCTGAGAAGGGAATCGAACCCACCTCCACTCAGTTGACCTCCCGAAGCTGAGTGGACCCCGTTCCAGCCCTCGTACCACTTTTCAAATTTCGCGGCAGAGCTAGGAATCGAACCCGGGCCTCCGGGGGTTGCAGCTAATCACGCTAACCACTACACCAAACAGGCGGACCTACTACTTCTACTACTACAAAACTAGGACAGGGGTATTTCAGCTCTTAGAACTAAAACTTTGTCAAAGCTCGTATTTCACTTGATACGCATTGTAGTATGAGTCGTGGTTATACCATACCATAAAACATTGCTATCTTGCAATAAACAGAGTTGAAAACCCTGTATCCCTTATGTTTCATTACACTGTACTCTTTTAGTTCTCCTAAACATCTCTAGATTGCAGTAGTTGCTAACAACCGGCTCCTACTACGAAGACCAGCAGCCCCGTCGGGAAGTTACCTAGATACCGTGCAGGCTATGATATAAGGTATGGATGGATGGCCAGACAATGTTACCTAGCTACCGTGCAGGCTGTGATATAAGGTATGGATTGATGGCCAGACAATGTTACCTAGCTACCGTGCAGGCTATGATGTAAGGTATGGATGGATGGCCAGACAATGTTACCTAGCAACCGTGCAGGCTATGATGTAAGGTATGGATGAATGGTCAGATAGTGTTACCTAGCAACCGTGCAGGCTGTGATGTAAGGTATGGATGGATGGTCAGACAATGTTACCTAGCAACCGTGCAGACTGTGATGTAAGGTATGGATGGATGGTCAGACAATGTTACCTAGCAACCGTGCAGGCTGTGATGTAAGGTATGGATGGATGGTCAGACAATGTTACCTAGCAACCGTGCAGGCTGTGGTGTAAGGTATGGATGGATGGTCAGACAATGTTACCTAGCAACCGTGCAGACTGTGATGTAAGGTATGGATGGATGGTCAGACAATGTTACCTAGCAACCGTGCAGACTGTGATGTAAGGTATGGATGGATGGTCAGACAATGTTAGCAAGCAACCGTGCAGGCTGTGATGTAAGGTATGGATGGATGGTCAGACAATGTTAGCAAGCAACCGTGCAGGCTGTGATGTAAGGTATGGATGGATGGTCAGACAATGTTACCTAGCCACCGTGCAGGCTGTGATGTAAGGTATGGATGGATGGGCAGACAATGTTACCTAGCAACCGTGCATGCCATGTTTTTTTGGCTGGTGGTCATCGGAAATTAGCAGCCGTTGGTGGCTGGTCGTGACCGAGAGAAATATTTAAGATAATTTGATTTTCACAATAATGTAAAAGTGTTTTCTTTGTTTAACCTTTATTATTATTCAGCACGCTGTAATCACTATCCTAGATTATTTTGACTCGTATCTTGTATGTTGAGGTGTGAGGCTCTCAATATTTACAAAGCAGTTCTCCGTCACAGCCCAAAACCTGAGTGCATTGCAGTGTCCACAGAGGAATTGGAGATTTCTTTTCCTCCTCTTTGTGCTCCTGCAGGTACGGCAGTGATAATCAGAACATTCCAGGCATGTGTTCTCTCGCCGCATTGGTATGCACCTCGCAGAGCACACGCTTCCCGTCGCGACGTCTCCCATCGCCTCACCCTTTGTGGCTCGGAGAGCAGTTACCGCTTTCTTCCTGGGATACCTGCTCGATATACTTGATAGTCAATCTGTCACCAGCGAACAATTCCCTACGCTGAGAATAATTGCTACTTATTTCTTCTTGGTAATTTACGTCCATCGTGACGTATTTCTTCATCACCATTACGAGGCATTTTGTTCCTGTATGTTCCATGTTGCCTGTTGCTCCCCGTCAAATTCAAGTTTTATAAAACTTTTGTTAAAACTTTTCATAAAATATGATATGTTCTATTTCGTAAAATTAATTTTGCGAAACGAACCAATTAGCGAAGCTCACATGACGACGAGTAAGAAGATTGCGAAGCTCGTTCGTAAACATAAACAAAAACTTCTAAAATGTCAGGATCCGGGTGGACTATGGAAGCTGCTAGTGTTTGTATGAGGTTAGTACGCCAATGTATCACAACAGAAATGCAAGAAGGCAAGCAGGGAAATCATTCGCAGAATTTGTGTCAAAAGTTCGGCCGAACACAAGCCAGACTGATGTGAGCGGGAGATAAGCGAACTTTGAACAAAATCGTTGGCAGCACATACACATCTTAGTTCGGAATTTAGTTCATAGATGGCCATTCTTATGGTTCAACGGATTTTATAAAATAATTTTTCCGTTAACAACACAACTTGTTTTCTTTATATTTTTATAAATTAGTTGTACAACAAATTTTACGAAATATTTTACTGTGGGCAATGAGCATAAGAAACTGGATATAGTGAACTCGGTTATGTCTGGTCCCTTTCACGTACACGCTTTTAGTGAACGAAAAGAAATGGATATTATAGAGTATACTGAATTCAAAATGAGGCATTTTTCTGCATAAGGTCGGTTTATAGGAGAAAATCGTTATCGTCTTCTTCCTGTTACTGAAATTAAGAACAGGTGGAGCTCTCCGCTAATCTCCGAATAAGAGACATCTTCTCCTTGGTAAAGGTTGTGTCGCCCTTGTATTGACCACACATCTGGCAGCGGCGGCGATTGTACTTAGAAAGCATTTTGCCCCCCACCTAGGGATGGCAGTTTTTTAAAAAATACCGATATATCGATATTTCGATATATTGAAAGCTTATTTTCGATAATAGATATTTATTGCACATAATATATCGGTATATTCAAGCGATATCGATATATCGTAACCCAAGAGTACAAGAGTAACTACAATATCACCACCAGACCTCAATGCATATATATCAATATTGGTTTATTCTGCCTGTGCACGCGACTGGTTGGTTGAGTTTATCTTGCTACTGTAATTCGCGGTTTAATTATCCATGGGAATTATCCATCAACAGCTGCTAAATTCAGATGACCACTAGCCTGCACGGTTGCTAGGGTTATACTATGGCTGGTCCCTGGTCCGACAGCTCTGCACTCCGACCGACCGAGCAGAGGAGTGGCCACAGCTCTGCCATGGCTCTACGCTTAGGGATGGCAAAAAAAATTTAAATACCGATATATTGAAAACTTATTTTCGATAATCGATATGTATAGCACATAATATATCGGTATATTCAAACGATATCGATATTCGTTAATGATAACCTAAGAGTCCAAGACCAACAACAATATCATCAGACCTCAATGCATATATATCAATGTTGGTATTCTGCCTGTGCATGCGACTGGTTGATTGAGTTTATCTTGCTACTGGAATTCGCGGTTTAATTATCCATGGAATATATCCATCAACGGCTGCTAATTTCAGATGAGCACCAGCCTGCACGGTGTTAGGGTTATACTTCCGAAACGCAAATTTTCATTGACCCCCAGCCACAAGATATACTTATGTCAATAGGCGCCAGCAGTCAAGGCATAGACCCTGAATAATTAGCATTTTGAAAGAACTAAGTACACCTGTGAAAGAGAGTGAAAAAATAGTGTCAGTAATGCTTGATGAAGTCCACATAAACCTCGTAAATTAGTAGGAATGGCCGAAAATAGTTAAGAATATGATGCAGAATCTACCGTGCAATTATTTATGGCTTTATCATTGCATTCTGGGAATAAAGATATCATTGGTCTTTTTTTTCTGGTGAATAACAATAACTCAGACACTTAAAGTGTTCGAATTCATGGTTAAATTAGGTTTTGATGTTTTGTACTTTACTGCTGATACCATTTTACACAAAATATTTTGGTCATTATATTTGATTCCCTTAATTATCTTGTTTTTCGTGGAACTGTCGTGGTCCCCGTTTTATAGAACTTCAATATAATTTCAAATCCTTGCATTATGAAAAAAAATTGATATCGAGATATATCGATATTTTGTTTTGATAGTAGGATAATATCGGCATGTCGATATCGAAGGAAATATCGATATTTTAGTACGGTATATCGGAACGTCCCTAGATGTTATCGCTACCTACGAGGTAAGTAAAGGCCTCTGCATGCACGGTCTCTTCAAGTACTAAATTGACAGAGTAGCAGCAGTTCAAATGGCGCCTCTGGATGTCAGGTTTTCCCTCTATTCCTCAGCACGATTCCAATTGGCATTAAGAAAATAACTTGCAGATAAAAACACATTACAAACATAAAACATTGCGTTTTGAGTAGGAAAGTGATATTTTTATGACGTTTAATGAAGAAAAATAAATGTACCACCCAGTAATTCGTAATATGATTGCAACCGGAAAGTTCACGTCCTAATATAAATGAAAATACTCCACAGCATATTTTAAAACACTGTAGTATTCACATAGCGTACGTCGATGAATGCAGAGTGGATCTTGGTCCGCAAGTGGCCACGGCTGGCCCGTGGTCCCACAGTTCTGCACTCCGACCGACCACCGAACAAAGGAGGGGTGGCCACGGCTCTACCGTGGCTCTTCACCTCAGTATTCGGAAGACGGGACAGGGCTGGACCTCACGGCTGGTCCCCACTGTCGACTGCCCTGAGAATGGTTTTTCCGTGGTTTTCCATTCTCCTGCACTAAGGCGAATGCCGGAACAATTCCTATTATAGGCCACGGCCACTAACCCCCTCACCTTCTCCGAGCATCTCCTTCAACGTGACATCTCCCAGCCTGAGAGACGGCGTCACCGTCTAAGAGGCCCGCCTCCTCCTTCAGGTGAGGAATGAGAACATTTTAGTAGTAGTACATAGCATAGTCTGCCATGCAAATATGATGGACACCCTGAAGAAAGTGTTGGCATTGATTGCGGCTAGTTTTTGTAGAAATGCTGAAGCATGTGCTTTCAAAATATTTACTACATACTACAGACTTCGAGGAAGGTTGCCACATGCTATTCTTCTCGTCACCCCGACATGATATAATTTTGACCCATTTTTCTCGTAGTTCTACATTTGCTCGTGGAAAGAAATGCCACTACCTTTCTGAAGTTTACTTTGGCAGAATGGTACACAGCAATAAACCATTGTTTATCACGCGCATTAAACATCCTGTGAATATAATGTTTACAAAAAAAAAACCCTCTCTCGGCTCTTGCATATTTATCAATATGCACAAAACATTTTCTTAATGCAAATCCTCAGCTTGCTTAGTAATTTGACCGGGTCAGGAATGGAACGAATAAGGCCTCAACTAGCGGCGAGGATGGGAACTGTGTCGGCTGCCGAAGCCTGTCGCATTTCTTGGGGCAATGATTAATGGCTGACAGATGAAATGAAATGATAGTGGAGAGTGTTGCTGGAATGAAAGATGACAGGGAAAACCGGAGTACCTGGAGAATAACCTGTCCTGCCTCCGCTTTGTCCAGCACAAATCTCACATGGAGTGACCGGGATTTGAACCACGAAACCCAGCGGTGAGAGGCCTTCGTGCTGCCACCTGAGTCACGGAGGCTTCTATTTTCTTCATGTTACGTTTAAATATAAACCATACTCTCACCCCAAGCAGAATACACAAATCAACGCCTCTTATAATTAATTTTAAGGCTTATCTCACATAAAAACTTACTGACTTACCTTTTTGCTACAAAGTTCCCTTATACGTCTGTGTTGTTAAACAATGGAGGGCTAACACGAAGTCTAGCGGCGACTCTGGAACTAGAACGTATTTCACGCTGCGTAAACTGCCATGCGAAGGCCTTATTACTAATCACGTAGGCAACGGTGTTACATATTCCACCGTTTGTATTCGAATTATAATCCAGCCTATCAGAGTTATTTCCAGGTTGCAATTCCACTTTCACTAGCACTATCTCTTGAAGAATTATCGGCGTTCTCTAGTGCGGATGTATTTATGAAAATAATAATTCAAAGAAAAACGATACATTTACGGTAAAACCGATATATTATTCGGTAAATTGAATCAAAATTTCGATATCGATATACCGATAAATCGAAAGGAAAATATCGGTATTTCGTAAAAACCGATATATCGTTGCCATCCCTACCCCCACCCCTTTAACCATGGAGTTTGCTAGTCTTCGGAGGCTGCTTTGCCAGTTGCTTTACGTCCCGCCGACACTGACAGGTCTTATGGCGACGATGGCATAGGAAAGTCCTAGGAGTGGGAAGGAGGCGGCCGTAGCCTTAATTACGGTACACCCCAGCATTTGCCTCTTCTGAAAATGGGAAACTACGCAAAACCATCTTCAGGGCTGCCGACAGTGGAGTTCGAACCCACTATCTCCCGGATGCAAGCTCACAGCTGCACGCCCCTAACCGCACTGCCAACTCACCCGGTCGGAGGCTGTTAAGGCGTTAAATGTGTAGAAGGTGGTGGATGGTTTTATATCAAGAAATGAAATCACAAAGCAGGCATTTCTTCAGAGAACTACATTTCCCAATTGAGACCGTTCAGGTGACACTTCTGGTGGTAGAGCTTTTCATATTTAGTATCATGAACAGGATATTTAGGCCTATTAATTAAATGTATTTATGAAGCTAGTTCTGACCTTTTTTACTTGTAATTATGTTTGATAGCTTCGTACATAAATCATTCCTTCAATATAATTACACTAACTGACAGAGCAAATGCTAAACCAAGGAGGAGTGGTTCGAAAGGGATGAAAGTTGGGGAAAAAACAGAGTCGGCACGGAAGAATAATTGATGTTTATTTCAAACCGATATGCAGGTTACACAATGCGCACGGCATCGACTCAGTAGGATGTAGGACCACCGCGAGCGGCGATGCACGCAGAAACACGTCGAGGTACAGAGTCAATAACAGTGCGGATGGTGTCCTGAGGGATGGTTCTCCATTCTCTGTCAACCATTTGCCACAGTTGGTCGTCCGTACGAGGCTGGGGCAGAGTTTGCAAACGGCGTCCAATGAGATCCCACACGTGTTCGATTGGTGAGAGATCCGGAGAGTACGCTGGCCACGGAAGCATCTGTACACCTCGTAGAGCCTGTTGGGAGATGCGAGCAGTGTGTGGGCGGGCATTATCCTGCTGAAACAGAGCATTGGGCAGCCCCTGAAGGTACGGGAGTGCCACCGGCCGCAGCACATGCTGCACGTAGCGGTGGGCATTTAACGTGCCTTGAATACGCACTAGAGGTGACGTGGAATCATACGCAATAGCGCCCCAAACCATGATGCCGCGTTGTCTAGCGGTAGGGCGCTCCACAGTTACTGCCGGATTTGACCTTTCTCCACGCCGACGCCACACTCGTCTGCGGTGACTATCACTGACAGAACAGAAGCGTGACTCATCGGAGAACACGACGTTCCGCCATTCCCTCATCCAAGTCGCTCTAGCCCGGCACCATGCCAGGCGTGCACGTCTATGCTGTGGAGTCAATGGTAGTCTTCTGAGCGGACTTCGGGAGTGCAGGCCTTCTTCAACCAATCGACGGGAAATTGTTCTGGTCGATATTGGAACAGCCAGGGTGTCTTGCACATGCTGAAGAATGGCGGTTGACGTTGCGTGCGGGGCTGCCAGCGCTTGGCGGCCGATGCGCCGATCCTCACGTGCTGACGTCACTCGGGCTGCGCCTGGACCCCTCGCACGTGCCACATGTCCCTGCGCCAACCATCTTCGCCACAGGCGCTGCACCGTGGACACATCCCTATGGGTATCGGCTGCGATTTGACGAAGCGACCAACCTGCCCTTCTCAGCCCGATCACCATACCCCTCGTAAAGTCGTCTGTCTGCTGGAAATGCGTCCGTTGACGGCGGCCTGGCATTCTTAGCTATACACGTGTCCTGTGGCACACGACAACACGTTCTACAATGACTGTCGGCTGAGACATCACGGTACGAAGTGGGCCATTCGCCAACGCCGTGTCCCATTTATCGTTCGCTACGTGCGCAGCACAGCGGCGCATTTCACATCATGAGCATACCTCAGTGACGTCAGTCTACCCTGCAATTGGCATAAAGTTCTGACCACTCCTACTTGGTGTTGCATTTGCTCTGTCAGTCAGTGTATTTATGAATCAAGTTCTATTTTTCTATTCACTTGTGAATTTGGCTGAAAACTCCGTACTCGTTCAAAAATGTATTTGGGAAACAAGCCCGATTACTGTATTCTGTTTTGTTCTGTTTCTTTGTGAATATTGTTATTATATATGAATGTGTACATTAATGGTTGTTCCTCATTTCACATGCCTGTGTTGATGTTAATCATGACCCCCCTCCTCCAGTGATTAGCCTGACATCTAGGTTACCGGATACCGAAGGTCGATAGCTATTCAATGAATGCTTCTACCTGTATCGTCCTCCTTTATCTTCAAAGCAGATTTTAAGTACTTTAGGCAGCTGCAAACAGCAGACATGTTCGCGACTCAGTAATCATGAGTAAAGTGCATAAAAATGTTTTTATTGAACAAGTACAGTGCGGTGTATCATTAACTGTTTCTGCACCAATATACTTCTTGTTTCTATACTGCTCTATTTTTAAGAAAATAAATTGTTGTGTCATTTGATTAGCTAATTCTGCCTGGAAGAAGATTTTCGGTTGTAGTGAACCAAATAGTTGAGTCCATATTTACACCGTGTAACATGAACTAGGAAAAACATACAAGCCTTAATACAAGCTATTGTAAATACCAACAAATCACATTTAGAAAATAAAATTTATGCCACAACTTCAGGTATAGTTTTCGAAGAGCATAATTCCTCAGTTTGTTACGGGGTTACGCGTGGAGAAGAAAGAGGTTAAAGAAGGTGCCAGGGTGAATGGGTCTATCTACAATATCAAAATTAATTTAAAACTTAAACTGAAGGTTATATTTTTAGCACTTCAAACCTAACAATTTTTCATAACAATGAAACATCAGGTACAATGACACTCTTGAAACAAGTCAAGGAAAATACAAGATTAGTAAACTTTAAAGATCCTGGGCTTCAAGCCCCTCGCTTTACAATTCCTGAGCTCCCAGCTCAAATTTACAAAAGAGCACCAGTTTATTCCAGGGCTGAAACCCCTAATTCACAGAGCATTCGCTCCCAAAACACAATTTCTAGCTTTCCAGAGGCACTCGTTAATCTTACAAAAACTTTGAAAAAGAGCAAACAGGTTCTCGGTTCTTTATGACCTACTAAAGGCAACATTACATCAACCTCTGGTCTCTCAAACCACCATTTACAAATGGAACTTATTTTTACAAGGGTATTTAATACCCAACCTAGTGGACCTTCATGGAAAAAGAACAGGTTAGAAAACTGGCCCAAACACAAGGGAATGGAGGCACACTGCGCTCCAAGATAATGAACACTTAAAAACCTAAAGGGCTCTAGTCCGATGAAACAGGGGCTATTCCCAAACTACTGAGGTGACTCGTACAGAAATTACTTTAACACATTACAGAAGAAAAAACAGTTACAAAACGTAGTCACCTCAAACTAAGATGAAGGGGAGTTCGAGAGGGTAGCTCACTCTCTATCCCCGATTTACAGTTAAAGCTTTAAGGAGTTTTTACATTAGCCGAAAAAAGATTTACATTTTAGAAAAGTTTGCTACATAACTAACCCGTTCTAGTTTATCTCGCGGGATGTTGCTGCACGGCGGCTGATGGTTGAGGGGGTACTGAAACAGTAAGATCTGGGCGACAGAGAAGTGTTGTTGGAGAGTTGAGAGTACGATCTTTATTTTTGATGCAGTGAGGCGGGCGGCGTGGAAAGTGCTTGTGTGCCAATAGTGCGTGCAGGCAGGAGACGGGGGCTTGGTAATGGCCACCATGGACTGACAGCAGGCACAACAGAGGGGAAGATGGTACATACAGATCATATACATAGTTAAATAAAACAATAGGGCAGAAGGCCTCAAACAAAAAAATTAACAATATAACATTAAAACTCCTGCTAAATTTAGCGGCTAACGAAAATAGCAAATCAATTATACCGGTTTCACCTGGGAGGGGTGCACTCTAGAGATCCTCTCTGTGGCTGAATTGCTTACTAATAATGTAACTGGTATCAACAAATCTAAAATAACGCACGGCTCATGAAATCTGGGGGCAAACTTGCCCAAGGGAACAAAGTTTCTAACGATGACTTGATCTCCGACTTTTAAATTGGCGGGCCTCCGTCCACGATCATATCTTTCCCTAACCTTTTCATGAGAAACTTTCAGGTTGTCCTTAGCCTCCTTCCATAGGTCCCTAACATTATCGGGATCTATTGTCTCTGGTAAAATATCATTAAGTGACCAACGGTTAGAGAGCGGCGTGTTAGGAACAAATTTAAACATAAGAGAAGCTTGAGTAAACTTCTGGGATTCATGAACCGCCGAATTTAAAGCAAAGGCCAACCAATGCACCACCTGGAATGTTCATGATGGAATGCGATGAGAGCCGATCTAAGATTACGATTGACACGCTCAGCAAGAGATGGTTGAGGATAATATGCCGAAGTAGTTACATGTGATATGGGCAGATCAAAACGGAATTTACGGAAGAGGTTGGATGTAAAGGCTTTAGCATTATCAGTCACTATATATTGACAGGGACCAAAAAAGCAAATATGGTACTTAAACAAGAAATGGTGGACTGAGCGGATGCCAGCTTAGTCGGAAATAACCAAGAAAATCTAGTGAAACTATCTACACACACTCGAATGAGTTTACTGCCATTCCCCTTTGATTGGGGGGAAGGGTCCGGCGTAGTCTGTATAGAGACGTTCCATGGGGCGCGACGCTTGATGAGAAGTTAATAGACCAAGCTTAGTGGACAATGTGGGCTTACTAAGCAAGCAATATTTACAAGCTTTTACCAATCCACGAATTTCGCTGTCCATTCCTTTCCAAATGAACACCTCTCGGATCTTTTCCCGAGTTTTGAAGATGCCTAAATGCCCACCTAATGGGGTCTCATGATAATACTTGAAGATCATAGGCACAAGAACAGTTGGAACCACTACTTTCATCTTTTGAGCATGTCTCGACGGGCAACACAAAACGCCATTCCTCAACACATAAGGGACGACATGTTCTCTAGAAGAAAGGTTTTCAATAATAGGGGCCATCACCGGATCTTCACATTGATATTTTTCAATATCCCTAAACAACATGGGGGCATCACTTAGAATGGCATTAATACCCGAAGGCATGGGCGTGGGAAGAGAAGAACTATATTCCTGTTCGGTGGTCTCCACATCATGAGAAAACATGCGGCTTAGTCCATCCGCAACAACATTTTCAGATCCTCTGATATGCCTAACATCAAACTGGAATGCAGAAATCCTGATGGCCCAGCGGGCTATACGCCCAGTACGACGCGGCCTAGCTAATACCCAACTTAAGGCTTGGTTATCAGTTTCTAGGTCGAACTTGACATGTTCCAGATAGAGTCGGAGCTTCTCTAGTGCAAATAAAACAGCGAAACCCTCAAGTTCATAGATGGAATATTTGGCCTGTTGGGCCGATAATGTCCTAGACGCATAGGCTATGGGTCGTCTTCCAAGTTCAGTTTCCTGAAGAAGGACAACATCCACCGCGGATGATGGGGCGTCGGTTTGGACAATGAATTTCTTGGAAAAATCAGGCATATTAAGGACAGAGGCGTTGCAAAGAGCTAATTTCAGATCTTCAAAAGCGGTTTGTTGAGACGGTTCCCACTCAAATTTGACGCCTTTCCTACGGAGTAAGTTCAAGGGCGCCGCTCTGTTAGCGAAGTTAGGAATACATTTTCTGAAGAAATTCACCATGCCGATTAACCTGGCAATACCTTTGATGTCGTTAGGAGGTATGAAATCACGGATGGCCTGAGCTCTGCAATGATCAATAGAAACACCATCGGGCGACACTATATGCATTAGGAATGACATAGAAGGTTTAGCAAACGCTACCTTGGATAATTTGACAGTCAACCCAGCTTTACGAAGGCGATTGAGTACTTCCTTCAGATGATCTAGGTGTTCTTCAAAAGTCTCAGAAAATACGACGACATCATCAGGATAGTGATATAAGTACTCAAACTTGATGCCGGAAAAGACCCATCTAGCAGTCTAGTGAGAACAACTGCCCCCATGGGAAGCTCGAAAGGCACGCGGTTGTACTCATACTAGTTATAATCCGTGGCAAAAGCTGTTAGGTGTTTCGATTCTTCAGCTAGAGGGATCTGGTGTTGTGCCTGATAGAGATCAAGGATGGTAAAGAACTTAGCTTTCCGAAACCATGAAAAACAAGAGTGAAGTTCGGGAGGAGGCACAGATTGTAACACCACCTTCCGATTTAAAGCCCTATAGTCAATCACAGGCCTGAAGCCACCTTGGGTTTTCGGCACCAGGAAAATGGGCGATGAATACACCGACTTAGGAGGTCGAATAATAGCATTTAGCATTTGGTCGATGATCTCTTTAAGAGCCTTCATTTTGGGTGGAGACAGCATATAAGACGGAAATCTAACTGGGATCGAATGCGTAATCTCAATCTTGTATTCAATAATGTCAGTAACACCAAGAGTATCGGAAAATACATCCGGAAACGACTGACACAACTTACGAATACTATCAGCCTGCTCCTCAGGTAGATGTCTAAGGTCTAACAACATCTCATCCTGGGTAGGCGAAACAGATGAACATGACACAGAGTTATATTTTAGCAAAGGAATTTTACAATTATTAGCAAATTTGAGGGTGCAGGACTTGCTCTGAAAGACATGAAATCCGCTCCTAATATTACCGAGGAAGGCAAGTGCTTAGCCACAAACAAGTTTATTTTCCAAGTGAATTTAGAAATACGGATTTTGGCAAAGATGAAACCTATAATTTCAAATGGAGAGGAATTAGCCGAAACGCATTGGACTGAAGACGGACAATAATCAGAAAACTTACAAAAGTCTTTAACTTAGAATACCAGTCAGCCGAGGTAATAGAACAAGCACTCCCAGAGAAAAAGGTACCATTGCGGGGGTCTTCGCCGCAATCCTGGGGCATTCATTAGGACCTTCAAATAATAAGTTGGGAGAACTTTTACCCGTACCGGAGCTTTCGGTGGGTTTAACTGGAGCTGAGCCTCGGGAAGATGAACTTGCCGACTCAACCGATGACACTAGTCACTTTATATTATTAGAGTTCGCGGAGGTTGCACCAGAAGTTGAGCAGGAGGCGGTGCTATTGGCATTAGGGCAATTCTTGGCTAGATGAGAAAAAGAGCCGCATTTGAAACATTCTCGTGATGACCCTGCTCCATTCTTTGTCCCACTCGATTTTATCACTGGGCACTTGTTACGTAGATGTTCCGAAGACCCACGAGCGTAGCACTTACGGGTGGTGAAAGTTCGGCGAGGTGACGGCCGAAAATTGCTAGAAGACGGAGGGGGTTCCTTCGCAGCACTTAAGGTGTCGGCATACCGGACTCCTTCGACTGAGACAGCCATAGCCTCTAATTCTGAAAAGCTTTGAGGGCGCGACGCGAAACACAAATACGACCTATAGGGCGGGAAAATGCCTTCAACGATCATCTGCACAATTTGATCTTCGGGAAAATGAAGAGCGAATACCCTGGTGTAAAACTTAATATCTTGGATGAAATCTGGCAGTTATCATCCAGTCGCTGTACTCTGAAGTAGTACTTTTGAATTCATGATGACATGGCTCGAGCCGGAATGAAGTTAGCCAGTAGATGAGCGTGGAAGTCTTCTGTGGAAGATTGCTCAGTTATTGCTTTAACAATTTTGTCCGACAGGACACCTATAGAGTAAGGGTAAATAATTTGCAGAATTTGTGAATGAGAGAGAGAAAACACTAGAGCGCGATCTTGAAATTCAACTAAGAACCTTAGAAATGGAATGACATCGTTAGTAGAATTTACCGAAAAATTTGAAATTCGCCTAAGCAACATAGCCAAAGGATGATGCAAACTACTTAACCCAGGTGATATAATTGGTGATGGCCTAAAGGGTTGAGAGGCTTCAGACACAGCATTGTTAAAAAAGAAAGGTGGAATTTCTGTACGATGATCAGACTCATTTTCTAATGAGGCTGATGTTTGTTGTGTCGCCACAGATTTTCTACTGTCCACCATGGTGGGAGAATCTTTCTCACTCACAATGCTTCTCACAGGGGCTTGGTCGGTTTTGGGAGCAGCTACCCCAGACAACAATATTGGTTAACTCTATTTGACATTCAAAATAGATGGTCAATTAAATTACTCGCCTCCTTAGCATGATCTTCTTTTAACTTTAGAGAATAAGGTCCATAACCCTATTATAAAAATGGAACAATCTAGCCTCTACTCTTTTAAGTTGGTTAGCAGATGGATCGCTTACTTCAAAAAAACTTACTACAGAGGCTAGCTCGGTGGTGTTGTCAGTGATGGTGGATATAGCCTCATCAATTTCCTTTTCTCCAAAACTGGGATAAAAGTAGGCAATTCAAGGGATTCTTTAAGTTTGGCAGTATCTGCCTCAACCGTCCCTCCAGACTGAACATTTCTGATTAATTAATAAATTAATTCCTCCTTGCGCAAGTACCCGGGATGGAGGACTTCACGAGGGCCAGACATGATGATAGAAAATGTACAAATTTAGAAAAAGAATTCCAGCGACTGAGAAAATTCTTAGAGTTCGATGCGGTTTCTACGTTTAGCCGTCAGAAAGGGCTCTGCTACCACTTGTTACGGGGTTACCCGTGGAGAAGAAAGAGGTTAAAGAAGGTGCCAGGGTGAATGGGTCTATCTACAATATCAAAATTAATTTAAAACTTAAACTGAAGGTTATACTTTCAGCACTTCAAACCTAACAATTTTTCATAACAATGAAACATCAGGTACAATGACAATCTTGAAACAAGTCAAGGAAAATACAAGATTAGTGAACTTTACAGATCCTGGGCTTCAAGCCCCTCGCTTTACAATTCCTGAGCTCCCAGCTCAAATTTACAAAAGAGCACCAGTTTATTCCAGGGCTGAAACCCCTAATTCATACAGCATTCGCCCCAAAAACACAATTTCTAGCTTTCCAGAGGCACTCGTTAATCTTACAGAAACTTTGAAAAAGATCAAACAGGTTCTCGGTTCTTTACAGCCTACTCAAGGCAACGTTACATTAATCTCTAGTCTCTCAAACCACCATTACAAATGGAACTTATTTTTACAGGGGTACTTAATACCCAACCTAATGGGCCTTCATGGAAAAAGAACAGGTTAGATAACTGGCCCAAACACAAGGTGAATCGAGTCACACTGCGCTCCAAGATAATGAACACTTAAAAACCTAAAGGGCTCTAGGCCGATGAAACAGGAGCTATTCCCGAACTACTGAAGTGACTCGTATAGAAATTACTTTAACACATTACAGAAGAAAAAACAGTTACAAAACGTAGTCACCCCAAACCAAGATGAAGGGGAGTTCGAGAGGGTAGCTCACTCTCTATCCCCGATTTACAGTTAAAGCTTTAAGGAGTTTTTACATTAGCCGAAAAAAGATTTACATTTTAGAATAGTTTGCTACATAACTAAAGATTCGGAGCTTTCCCACGGATTAAACAGCAAAGTTAGCAAGAGAGAATGGTTTTATGTGGCCATTACCTTTTACATGTTCTAGCTGCCGACGAAAGAGGCCGCCCGTCTCATGCTTAAACACACACACTCAGATAAACGACGATCATTTGGCCAAGAAACGTGAAAATACGCAGTTTAAAAACCCTCAGGGAAGGTTCGAGATCATTCAAGATTTATTAGGACACACCCTCCTAAATTTTATTGGCAGATACAAAGTGAACAAGAAATACGGGCTTGGTTGAAAATTAATTACAAAAATTAGTGATTGGCTATTTTCAGAACTGGCGGAAAGAAAGAGAAGTATTACCAACCCAAAAATAAATGAACATAGATCAGTTATGAGCAACCTAGAAATACAAAACTTATTTAAATTATAAGTTCTTACACCTTGCACCAGGGTGCATGATCATAGTTTTTTGGTAGTGTCATCTGTAGAAAGATCTCCAAACTTCTTGATGTATATCAAAACAAAACCAGGAGAAATTCAGTCAGTTCAGGAAACTGCACAATAACAAAATTACATAATATTTCGGTGGTGACATCTTCTGATTAAAGTTCTAAGTTCCAGTTGTAGTAGTTTCCACTTTAGTTCGATAAAGAAGTTCATTTAGGCGCTAATTTTGAATGCGCGGCGTTGAGGTCTACCTCCCGGTACAGTGCAAGTTAGAACTGTATCACCTACAACAAAACTTGGATTAATATCTTTATTAAAACACGCTATAAAAAGGAAAATATATTTCTGCTCATTTAATAGTGAATGAAATATCACAGCAGGTAAAAAAGAACACGAACACGGCAAACACAAGTAGTTTCGAGCTCAGCAATACAATAATCTCTACCAATGGTAAAACAAGTAGACATACAGTGAGCAGAAACGAAAGAACCACGCTCCGCTACCACAAACTGTAAGATTCAAAAACAACATAAGTCAATTTCTGCTCTATAACGAAAGGCCTAAAATCATGGGTATGCTTTTGGGCTTAGAAGACGAGAGAGCGAGTACAGACTCCCCCTCTTAGTAGCCTCTTACGGCATGCAGGTGTGCTAAGGAGTTCCGATAAATCGGAAGAAAAATTAGCATTACGATCTACGTCCAACATTATAGCAGCTGGTTCAGCACACAATTTTATGAACTATATCTGAATTTTCCGGGCTTTTAGGCCGTTATGGTTCCGACGTTTCACTGAAAACTGCGTTTGGCTTCTTCAAGGGTTCCGGATGACTTGGAAGGATTGCAGTGTCGTCACAATTTTATCTGTGACTGTGGTCCACCATGAAGGGGAGTGGTCGCTGATTGGCTAGTCTTTGTCTAATGATTGAAGCAGGGTGGAGGCCGGTGTTAGTTGACCTGCCTTGGCGGAGATAGGCAACTTCTCCAGAATTTAAGGTTTTCAGGACTGGAAACCAGGCTTTGTTGAGCCGTTCGGATTCTACCTTACGGTTGGAACTATTGGTGTGGTTCAGGACTTCGTTGTAGCCGGGCGTGGTAGTACTTTGGTGTTGCTGTATTTTATGTTGTGACCTGCTAGCAGTGAGTGTTCAGTGATTGATGAACTTTCTGCTTGTCGCAGCCGGCTGTGCCTGTTCTGCGCCTTCAGTCGTGCGACAATGCTGCGTTTCGTAGTTCTTATATACACCTCGCTACAGCTGCACGGGGTCCTGTAGACACCTGCTGTGGAGAGAGGAAGGTGCTTGTCTTTAGCAGACCAATTTTATGGCCATAAATATTCGCAAGTTACGTATTATGAGAAACATCCGGAAGCATTCGTGTACAAGGGTATTGACTGGTACCTAGAGGGAAAATCAGTCAACGTCAGTGGAAACGCGTTTGAAACACGGGGCCCTCTATACCTACTGTATACAGAAGGCAGTGTTGGGCCACGGACTTCCATAGCACACATCTCCATCACCATCACAAATCTCCTGGCCTGAGAGAGGGCAACGCCGCCTCCCATTTGAAGGCAGTGTTCTGGCACACGGTAATGACGGACACTGGTTGCTTGGTTACCACACTGTCAGTTTTCTGTCGTCGCTCACTTGTATGAGGTAAATTCATGACGCTAATTCTACAAAGACCTCCAGCCCAAAATCATGTCCATGGTATCAGGAGCCACCAAGAAGTTTCCGCTCCACGGCCGTACAATCCTGAATCGGTAGGCCAATCAGGCAAAATCGCCGTGAGCAGTGAGGCACTCATCACCTCGTCCGACAGCAAGCGCCGACCCATCAAGGGCTTTTTGAGGGGACCGAAGGCGTGATAATTGCCTCATCCAATGCCCGCTTGTTGTGGATGAGACTGCCCTCCCAGATCGACCGGCGTCTTGTGTCGAACTTGGTGCACCATTCGACAACGGTGGATGTCTACAGCCATGCTGCCACATTCTCCAATGGATGTCCACCCGTGTTTATCGTTCGGCAGTCAAGAACAGAATAAGAGCACGTTGTTCCTTTTTGGACACATTTGGTAATAACGTCGCCACAGTACACGTGGCCACACCTCGTCACGACACGACTGCCGCACTAATCCCTTTGCCTACATGTCCGTGCTTATATACCCGCATCGCAGTCGCGCTACATTGCATTTCCGCTGCAGAAACGCTCTCAAGCGGAAACTTTTTGATCACGCCACATACTATGGAGATTTCTTTATCCTTGTCCGGAACACTGAACAGTTATGAAGTAAATACTGCATATATAGACTACAACTAGTATGTGTTTACATTGTGTATCAGCCTTAAATGCCATGCCATTTGCACTGAAAATGTATTCCTCACTGCGTGATTTAGTTCTCTGGCAGTCACAGATGTACTGAACCTGCCTCATTCACAGTGTAACCTCATTTCTTGAGGTTTACTTTGCATCGTGCTCCTCTCTGGTTGCTGCTGGCTAGGACCCGGACTTCAACCTCGAACGAAAATAATTGTGCCTTGAGTTGCTCTTGTTTCTCCTTTTCAATTTCTCCTGTGTCTCGTTATGCTATGGATCGCAGAGTAGTGATGGGGTAATCGATTGCAAAATAATCGCTTATTCGATTATTTCATTATACTCGATTATTCGCTTATTTTTCCATTCTATTATTTTCCGATTATTCATCCGAAAGTCCATTCGAATGAATGAGGCAATTTAATAGGGAATGCTTTCGAAATATTCGAATGAAAAGTGATTATTTTAACATTAATGCACTCCAACTGAATGAATGATTCTGATGAAACAGTGAAATGAGACATTTGAATGAACACTCCCATATGAATAATCGACTTAACAATGATTTGTCCGGCTCCATGGCTATAGCGTGTCTCATGGCACGGGCAGACTGGGTTGCGCTCCTCGACTAGCGTGAGTGACAGTGGGGTGTTGCATTCATCTCTGCGTAATGTTCAGTATTCCGATTGAGTGCAGATATTTGCGTTTTTGCTTAACTAGGCTTCAGGCGATGGCCATTATAATAGTCTGTTAAGTTTTCAATGGCAGATGCAAGCTTACAGAGTTGTGAAAATTATTAGACTCAACACCAGTTTCTATTATTTCCGATATCATATTACTTTTTACTACCTACCCTCACAAATGGTCGTAAAAATCTCTCTGTAATGCAGTGGAACTCTTCGACGAGTCACTTGTCTGTTTAAAGTAAATTAGAGAACACAATTTACATTTTCCTTAAATTGCATCACTGCAGCTAAATTAGACTCTTATACCAATATTTAAATCCAGTTTAGATGACTTTTAACTCCTTTTTTGAGTGTAAATAGATAAGATAGAATTACATGAACTGGTTTTGAGAGATTTTGTTTTACTTAAACCTCAAGATACTGCGCTATTTACAGTAATATGCACGCTCTTGGAAACTGCTATTAAGGGAGTGTCAATTGACCAAATAGGAAGATAAAAATCTCAACGCAATATTTTAAAAAGTACGGTAATAAAGTGTTTCACAAATCTTCTTTAGTCAAACTGACATTTGACTGAAAGGAAGGACGATCTTTGGAAAGGCAACTGAGGGCGAAAACAAAAACTAAGGCTACTTTATTTTGCATCATTTACTTTCAGTCTAACAGTTTTCACACTTCTGCAGTTTTAACTTCTTCGAATGTTCTTTGATGAGCAGCATTAGCCCTCCTTCGAGTGTTTACTGCCTGGTCATGGTGAATATGTTGTAAAATATGGGAGCTCGCGCAGTGCCTTCTGGAAGACAATTTTTCGTATCTCTCCGTCTAAATTTGGACGTTGTGAATGTCGTACTATTTTATGGAAGAGTCTTTTTTCTAGCTTTCAGGCAATTAATGAAGTGTACGGGAAACTGATTGCTTCATCAGTTTTAGTTCCTGAGAGAATTGTTGGTAAAGACTTCCAAAAAAAATATGCACAACTTTCGGAAATAAAACACGTAAGCTGACAGCTGCCATATTTGAGTAAACATTAGAAAGACACGTTTGTTGTAGGAGCATAAAAATATTACATAATGTTTGGATTCTGAAGTTTCCTTTTGCTATCTGTTTTACGGCGCGCTGACTCAGGTAGTTCTGTCCAGTATTTGCCCGCTGTGACATTGTGAAACCACGGAGAATCCCGGTCAGGGTCAGTGAGTTTTGAGTATCTCAAAAGCAAGCTCACAGCTACGTGAGCAAAACCGCGCGGTCAAGTAGCTCGGTGATTCAGGGAAGACCAAAATGTGAATCTGTACGTGCAGTTACTCTAGTTACTCTTAACTCTTTGAAGTATAGTGGTATGAAATATATACCACCTTTTTAATTCTTTGTGAAGAGGCACCAAATACAGTAGAGACAATACGCGACACTTCCGGATTTAGCCTTCTTAAACTGGGAGACAAGTCGCAAGTGGCGCTCCTAGTGGCTTGACCTGAAAATTCGCGCTAAATTCAAATATCAATGGAAATGTATATACAGAAATGGATAAATAAAAGACGTCTAGAAAGGAAGTGTTACTAAGATATTAACTTCAATGTTGCTAAAGCAATTCTGGATAAATGAATGAAGAATTATTTAACAGGTTATTATTTAAAGACTGAAATTAGACATATAATCAAGATGTGAAATGGGCTGCTGTGAAAGGGCTTGATCTTTCATTTATGCATTACATTTTTAGCTTTAGCATTCCTGCCTGAACGTTCACGGCTAGAATTATTTTTTCTCATTTAAAAGCATTGTATCATCATATTAAAACACTTGTCAACAAAAATATCGGCACATTCCTTACACACATGATGCAATGAATTTACATTTAAGAGTTGGACAATTTTCCTTTTAACTTGAAGCCTACTAACAGAAAGAAAATCTCTATATAAAGAAATGCATTGATTTCTGATTCCCCCATTTGGAGGCTGCCAAAAAGACAAAGCTTACATATAAAATTTGATTAGTAATTGCAAGGGCCCCTTAAAATGTCTCTATAAATAGGTATACTATAGTAAAGCCTAAAACCTAAATTTAGCCTCAAAACTTTCCCTATAAGCAATACTTGCCATAATGCCATTACATTAGGGTAAAGCAAATTTGCATCATCATATTGTTTCAACAAAAAATGTACATTTCTTAAATCGTCCACATTTTCTTCAGTGCTTGACAACGCATTACGGCATTCCAAATGGGGTAACTTGGAACACAACCAGCCACACTCATATGCATATGTATTTTCCTGAATTAAATTGAACCCACAGATCACACCTACAACAACACATCGGTATTGAAGTTTAACTGCTGCACTATATAATAAAATATGCGTATTACTGTATATTTTAAGCCAATTAAAATATGGATCGAGCAGGTCAGAAGATTACGAAGTACTATAAAAGTCTCTTTGTCACTGGAAGAAAATGTATGCAAACACAATATTACTTACATTTTCTTGCCACAAGGTAAACGGAAGAAAGACCGTGCATTCTTCTCTACTTCATAGTTACTTCAGCCAAACACAGCACATACCTTTCTCCTCATGTTGAGAAAAGATATCAAGGAATCACACACGCTACTATTTAAGTATGTCAACTCACTGAAAACGCATAAATAACACCAAAAACTTCTCACACAAATACACATGCTCTTATGACAGAATCAGTAGTTCTCAGGTCAATCCGCCAGAGAGAGCTCTAATAGCTGAGTGTCACGTATTGTCTCTACTGTAGTTGTTTCTATTACCACCACTTTGCACTTTTCTGCTAGTTCTTAACTTTGTGGATAGAGTGCGCAATATGCTCCGTTATTCTTGTGGGCTGCCTAAGAGTGTTCTTACTTCAGAGAAGTGAACCTCGGGGGCGTCATCTGCTGTTATTGATCAAATTGTGACTCTAGAAACCTACCTTTGTGCTGTTTATTTCTGCTGAACAATTCACTAGATATCAGAGCTAATGTAAGTGATAATCATTTTGGTTTACTTTACAATGCTTGGGAAAAGTGGGCGGCATGTTTTATCTACCACCATGCTTGTACCACGCAAGGGTCGGCGGTCGCAGACTGGGCTCTACCTCTGTGCATTCAGCAGACGGAGAGGGACTGGTTCCCACCGTCAGCTGTACTGAGAACGGTTTTCCGTGGCTTTCCATTCTCCTGCACTAAGGCGAATGCCGGGACAGTTTCAGCCACGGCCGCCAACTCTCTCACCTTCTCCGGGCCTGAGAGACGGCCTTACCGCCTAAGAGGCCCGCCTCCCCCTTCAGGGCAGGAATGAAAACATTTTAGTAGCAGTAGCACGCAAATATGTACAGGAGGGATTATAAGCTAATTAGTGATGGATGTGTTGCACAAAACAATCACCTAGAAATGAAGTTCACATAAAGAAACATAAGCCACACGTGGTGCAGAGTTGAACTCAGTGCCACATGCAGCATGTGTCCAAGACTTTCGCAAATGTTAGGACAGTGTTGCTCGATAGCTGCGGCCAGTATCCAGTAATCGGGAGATAGTGGGGTCGAACCCCACTGTCGCCAGCCCTGAAGATGGTTTTCCGTGGTTTCCCATTTCCACACCAGGCAAATGCTGGGGCTCTACTTTAATTAAGGCCACGGCGGCTTCCTTCCCATTCCTAGGCCTTTCCCATCCCATCGTTGCCATAAGACCTATCTGTGTCGGTGCGACGTGAAGCAAATAGCACCAAAAAAAATTAAAGAAGCATTGCAATATTTTTACGAATACTTTATTTTTGTGTTTCATTTATTTTATTTGTGTGTTTGTTTTGTGTTGTTACCCTTTTTGCCATACATGAATATGATTCATTTAAATTAATTGCTGCACTAATCTTACAGTAAGGTTTACAACAGGGAATATAATAGTAAAACGCGACATATTTCTAACCGTTAGCATATATTGGTTTAAAATTACACAGAGCAACTGGCACTAAACAGTTCAAAAGCATTATTATGATATTCTGCTAAGTACAGTAGAAGAAATAAATATGTCCTGACACAACAAATACGCATATTGTGCTTCAAAGGGTTGGGACTGACAGCTAGTTTTAACACCTCGGAGTCTCCGAAAAGTGCAAACGTAATTACTTGGTCATAAAACCAATAACTTTATTATTAGAATAGGCCACTGAATGCTTGAAATTAAACCGATGTTCTAATCATTAGATTATAAGACAACAAGAATAAACAAGTAAGCGCTAACCGAAGCATTGCATGTGAGGTCACTTTTTCCGTTCGACGAGATTACAGATGTATAGAGTACATATTTACCAGGACATTAAAGCTGGTGGCGGAACTCTTGACTACAACATACGCAGATTCATGCACAAGTTCTGTTATGATACCCTTCATCATATTTCTGTATGACATTAAAAGAATGCAGTGATATGCTACACTAGAAAGGGAGAGAGTGAAACCCTGTGCCGGCACACAGCCTACTCTTGTGGTATAGTACCAAGGGTTCTGGTCAAGTCTTAACGTCTCCATCCGACGGGCGAGGGTCATATGCCCTCACTGCGGAGAGCTTTAGAACTAAATCGAGACTTTTGGCACGCAACCTCTGCTACCCAGCCGGCCAACATTCTGGTGGTGAAAACGCGACTCGAAACCGCTAACCACGGTGTCAGATCATGGCTTGCAGTGATAACATTTGTACTAGTCAAAATATATCCTGACTTATTTGTAGTGAGCATTGAGCGGTCTGCCCAATCATGCTCCTGAGTATTTTGCAACAACCGAGTTTTAAAAGATCCGTCAGTAAGAGCAGCTATCTGGTAAAGTGTTGGCAGTAAAATAACACACTCAACGTTACAGCAGATACCTGGAAATACTGTATTACATCTTTTCAACTAGTATGACTGTTTATCAATATTAATACTGTAAAATGTTAAAGGTAATCAGTGTTCAGTTTCAGAAGGGGTAATATAAAAATTTTCCATGCCCAGCTGATTTTATAAACCCAAACACATAAAATATTAATTATACATACGCGTTAAAATATTGGAGCAGAAAGATGGTTGTAGATATGATAGTATGCTTTTGGTCTTTGCCATGTCAAAAAGAAAAAGACAGGTGAAATTCTTTACGTTTCGAAGAGAAATTTTCTCCACGTCCTGAGAAGAAAATCTCGACTGTTCACGATCAAGACTTCCCTAGTTTGAATTTAAGAACGTTTTACTGTTGGTCCCCAGGTGGGTCACTGAACGCTCGTTCCAAGCGAGAGCTGAGCTAAGATGTTCTGGCCCAGTGAGGAAAGCAATGGCAAACTTCCCTAGTATGCCTCATTTCGACGCCACCAATGGTTTGAGTCGTTTCCCTATAACCGCTCGTGGTGCTGTTTGACCAGACACCAAGCCGAGAGGTGACTTCTTCCTCACAGATCGCACCATCATTGGGTTTCAGTTAGAACACGACCATCCTGTGAGAATTAACATCCCATATATGGTACTTACAATTATACTCCTGACATTTCCATATCACAGTATATGGAATTCCTCTCAACCTCTAGAATTTCCGCACAATCTCTGATTAAGACCATGTCATGGACGTAAGCCAACTGCTTCCTACATTGTTTTCCTCACACGCATATCAGAACATTGAAAATCACATCAAAATTAATACTTCCTTGTGCGGTACTCGCAAGCCCATTCTCTTGTGCCGTACCTTAATGAAAATGGTCTCTTTGTTAAAAGTAGAGACAGAGAACTACTGTGCACATTTTAATGAGAGAGACCCTTGTGTTTTCATGAGAACATAACGGACTGTAATTGAGTAAGACAGGCTCATTGTATGTTATACATACATCAAGCATTTCAGTGCAGCAGATTGCTTAGCCTGAGGCAGACCGCTGCAAGAAAAATGCTACGTGCTCAGAGAGTGCGATTCGCGTTCGTTCCCTGGGCTGCTAAGTCAGCTCCTCCTCAAATCAATTCCTCTAACTATATTCTTACAAATCTGATGCATACTCTTCCTGTGCAATGTGTTGCTCAATGTTGTGCGATTCAATTGCAATAATAATAATAATAATAATAATAATAATAATAATAATAATAATAATAATAATAATAATAATAATAATAATAATAATAATAATAATAATAATTTACCGGGCGGTACACCTCTACGCGACGCAAGTTCAAATCTTGCGCCAATTGAAGCTTCTCTACTGGAGAAATTCGGATCATTAACAACTGAACTAACTCTACTGGTTATCAGAAGATGTCACTGTGTGTTTTTGATTTGCTTTTGTTTTTCAGTGATCAAGAAGTGTGGACATTCACTAACAGATGTCTCTACTAAAAACTATGGCAATACACTCTGGTGCAATGGAATGAACTCTCTTGAAGAAATTTTGTATTCATAAGTTTTGTCTTTACTAAATTTTGTTCTGTGGTTTGTGGGTTGGCAATATTAATCCTTTCTTTCCGCCTGTTTTGAATTTGGCCAATCAGTAATTTCTGTAATTAATTTTCCTCCAATCATAGCTTTCTTCTTCAAATTTCCATGTGTAATTCTTAGTCTACCAATAAAAATTGAGTGGGTGTGTCAACTCATTCCTGAAAGGTCTCGAATTTTCCACGAGGGTATAAAAACTGCTGATTTTATTGTCTCCGGGCCACTCGTATAACATCTAACTCAGTGTGTGAATATGTAGCAGGGGGCGGGAAGCGCCTCGTTCTTCAGACAGCAGTTCTTCAACAAGGTAATGGCCTTTTAACATCTTCATTTCTTGCTAGCTCAGCAGTCTAACTCTCGGGGAGGGTTCGAAACCTTTAATATGTAACGCATCTCTTTAAAATGTAAATTCCTTTTCAGTCTATGTAAAAACTACAAATCTCTTTTACTGTAAAGTGGGGATAGAGAGTGCTTTACTCTCTCGAGCTCCCGTTCATTTTGAAATTGAGGTGACTACGTTTTCATAACCGTTTCTTCTCTTCCTTAATGTATTAAAGTTTTCTCATACGAGTCACCTCCCTTGCTTGGGATTAGCCCCTGCGTATCGGCCTAGAACCACTTAGGTTTTAAAATGTGTATTGAGGAGTGCAAGTTCACGCCTCCAGTCCTTTCTGTACTTTGGGCCAGTAACTTTACCTGATGTTTTGTTTTCTTCATGCGAAGGCCCTGTAGGTTGGGTATTAAATACCCCTGTTTCTTTGTGTGCCTTGAGGGCAGATAGAAGTGAAGTTTGTTGTGGCCTTTAATAGGCTTGTAAAATTGAGAGCAGGTCCGCTCTTTCTGGTATTATTAAGCGGGAGCAAGAGCTCCATGTAATTAAGGGTTTTCTGCCTTTTGGTATTTTTTTTAGTGTGAGCTGAGAGCTCAAGGATTGATGAATTTGGGCCCGTAGCCCAGAATTTGTAAAGACCACTTAACTGGTACTTTTCTTGTAAAATTACATTGTACCTGATATTTTTGTTATTTCACCTTGTGAAAAATTGTTAAACTTTGTTGTCTGTTGAAAATATAACCTTTATTTACATTTTAAATTCATCTTTCAGACTTGTAGTTAGACCCATCACAGCCCGCACCTTCTTTCACCTCTGCTGTTCCACAGATACCTCGGAATAATAATAATAATAATAATAATAATAATAATAATAATAATAATAATAATAATAATAATAATAATAATAATAATAATAATAATAAAGTAATGACTCCAGGAAAATATACTATCTGATTGGAATAAGCTGATAATATCAAGTTTTTAGGATGTGGTTCTCCCAGGATGGTAATATAGTAAGTGAGACTGAATCAAGGTGAAGTAAAGCTAATGGAGTTGCGATCAACAGTATTCTGTAAGAAGGAAGTCAGCTCCCGGACCAAACTATCTGTACATCGGTCGGTTTTTGGACCAACTTTGCTTTACGGGAGTGATAGCTGGGTGGGCTCAGGATGTTTTATTCGTAAGTTAGAAGTAACAGACATGAAAGTAGCGAGAATGATTGCTGGTACAAACAGGTGGGAACAATAGCAAGAAGGTACTCGGAATGAGGAGATAAAGGTTAAGTTAGGAATGAACTCGATGGATGAAGCTGAATGCATAGGGTCATGTGAGGGGAATGGAGGAGAATAATGGACTCTGTTATGAAGGGTAAGAGAAATAGAGGGAGACCAAGACGATGATTGTTAGAGTATCTAACGATTTAAGGATAAGAGATACACAGGGTTTATCCGTGAGGAGGGTTGCTGGAGGACGGCAACGATCGAGTGTCCAAGTTGTTCTTAACAGACGCCGGGATGTTGGAATTTCGTCCCGCAGTAGTTCTTTAACGTGCCGGAAGCCAACGAATAGGGGTTGTCACCTTTAAACACCCTTAAAAGCCAGGGATCTCAGGCGGGTTACAACCCGTTACCTTGGCATTCGTAGATCAACGCCGCATCCACGACACCACTGCGGCCGGCAAAACTCGGTCTGACACTGTACTGGGGTATAAACTCTGCGAGCAGAGGAGTAGAATTTAGCTGAACTATTGCCTCGATCGTTTCCGCAATATGGTTCCTTATCTCAAACTGATCCGTCATTCCAGAAAGCTTGCGACATCATCACGGGAACACCCTGTAGAACTCAACGAGGCCACGCAATTAGTCACAAATGGAGAATTGTGGAAGCGGTTCGTAAATTCAGAGAGGCTTGCAGACTGAACTTTTATTTGATCATGATGTTTTCTGTTATTTATTTGACTTGCAATTTCGTAAGAATGTTGTATGCAGAAGAGGAAATCTGTGTCTGCTAGTTTCAAACGTGTCGATCTCCAATTTTCATAAGGTCAGTGCTCAAAGTTTATCGTAGAAATTAGCTTTAAAATATTTTAAAATAATTATGCATGTGTCTCCCCTTGTTACATAACTCAGTCACTCCTGTAAAACGGGGTTGATTGGACATCGCCAGTTTCGCTTCTAGACCCCTCGTTTGTGGACCTTATCCAAGATAAAGAAATCTACAGATAAAATTATAATCATATTTCTATAGGTGATTAATATCGACCAAGGAGATGTCGAAGCGAAGAAAATTCGTGTGAAGTATTCAAAGTAAAGAATGGCTGAGCACACAGCGTTCATTTCCTTATCCCCGCTGCAAATGCTGGTAATTCATTGCCGTGTAACTGCTGTGGGCCATGCGGTCGCCAGCAGTGCAGGGGGCTTAGTATACACACAAATTAGGGAGAGAATGATTACAATGTTCGAAATTGGAATTAACCGCAATATTGGGTCGAAAACGGGCATATGGTCCACCAGAAACAAACAGTTGTATCGTGCCTCTCGGTTTTATTGGCACTCATTCACGTGGCAAACTGCGCTACGCTGCAATCTGCTCTTCCGCCCTAATGTATGAGCTGCCGGCCACTGGTTCGAGGTCGCGCATGTCCCTCACGCAAATATGTAGCAGTATACAGAGCCCTATGCACACAATTCACTTGACCTGGACTTCACATGGAATAACATAGTATGTGGTCACTGTAGGCTGTGCCGTAAGTGCAGTTGTACTTCCTGTTAAGGCAATAATGTACCGACTGTATCATGGCGTTAAGATATTGGACAAGGGAGTAAGAAGTAAGAAATTTGTTCCCTCACACAGCTGCTTTTACAGCACACTATGAAATAAATATTTGGATTATTTCACATAGCCTAACGCTCTAGATGTCTTGTACTTTAAACGTAAAGTTAGCAATCCTATTTCAAATAGTTATTCATGAATTAAGAAGAATTAAGGAAATATTCCATAAATTTAGCAACAGCATAAACAAAAGGAGATGAAAAGTAATTCTGAAGTTTATTTCGTGGCGTGTGTTGTTCCGTTGCCATTACCGTCAGGTGAGAAAATCTTTACAAGTCGTTTTACAGACAGGTCTTATGGCGACGATGGCATGGGGAAAGGCTGGAAGTGGGAAGGAAGCAGCCGTGCATTTGCCTGGTGTGAAAACATAAAAGCACGGAAAGCCATCTTCAGAGCTGCCGACAGTGCGGTTCGAACTCACTAGCTCACAGGTGGGCGCCAACTCGCTCGCTAATGTTGGTGCAAGAAGGGTGGTTACATGATCAAAACGGTTTTAAGAGAAAGTACATTTAGGCAATCATCCTCTATGAACAGGTGTGCAATGATTGTAATGATGATGAAACTCATAAGGGGGCATTTCCCTACTCGTCATCATCGATTTCGCTCAAATTTATAGAACATACAGGGCTTGGCTAGATATGAAAGTACCCGAAGTGGGAACTCCAGATGGCTAAGCGTATAGAAAATAAAAATGTCGACTCGGCTCTCGCACCGTTACACTTACGTTAGCGCGCACCGCGAGCAGTTGTTGGCTTAGCGGTAAGAGCTTGGACTAGTAAGTCGATGGTAGTGGGTTCGGCTCCCCGTGTGGAGAATATTTTTCTCAATTTTTATATTATTCATTTATTTTAATTTATTTTATTTATTTATATGCAAAAGACATATCATCATCATCATCATCATCATCATCTGCTTACCCTCCAGGTTCGGTTTTTCCCTCGGACTCAGCGAGGGATCCCACCTCTACCGCCTCAAGGGCAGTGTCCTGGAGCTTCAGACTCTTGATCGGGGGATACAACTGGGGAGAATGACCAGTACCTCGCCCAGGCGGCCTCACCTGCTATGCTGAACAGGGGCCTTGCGGGGGATGGGGAAGATTGGAAAGGAAAGACAAGGAAGAGGGAAGGAAGCGGCCGTGGCCTTAAGTTAGGTACCATACCGGCATTTGCCTGGAGGAGAAACCGCGGAAAACCACTTCCAGGATGGCTGAGGTGGGAATCGAACCCACCTCTACTCAGTTGACCTCCCGAGGCTGAGTGGACCCCGTTCCAGCCCTCGTACCACTTTTCAAATTTCGTGGCATAGCCGGGAATCGAACCCGGACCTCCAGGGGTGGCAGCTAATTACGCTAACCACTACACCACAGAGGCGGGCTTTAATGAGCGCACAATTGTAGAAAATTTGGAGTTGCGAAATTTCCCGACGTGTTCAAACAGAAATTCTTCTTTTTTCTCATTTATTGGCTATCCCCCCTCCTTGGGGAATGTGCCATAAACGTGAATAGTCGTTTCGCTGTAAGATTCGTTTTCACCTGACAAGTGAAGGTTGCTCCTGGCGGCTGTACACAAACGATAGATTCTTGGCACAGGTAGAAAAAAGTCTGACAATTAAATCCCATTTTTTAAATCTTTTCTATGCCTTTTGCGTATAAATAAACAAATAAAATGAATTATTAACCTCTTTGCCTAATTTAAAAATGAATAATATAAAATGTGATAGAAAAAAAACAGTCTCCACACACGGAGTGGAACCCACGACCATCGAATTAGGAGTCCAAGCTCTTACCGCTATGCCAGCAACTGCTCGGCGTGCGCGTTAACGTAAGTGGCTTATACGGTGCGAGAGCCGCGTCAACAGTTTTATTTTCTATACGCTTGGCCATCTGGAGTTCCCACTTCGGGTACTTTCATTTCTAGACAAGCCTTGCTTGCATGTTCTATAAATTTGAGCGAAATCGGTGGTGACGAGTAGGGAATGCCCCATCGTGTAGTTCTGTTATGTTGAGAAAGTGACACGAGGTGTTTAGGTACAATGATAAAAACTTGTCTCAAAAAGCACGTAGAAAAGCATCAACTCGTTAAGACATCTCTGTGACTATTTAGCTCAAGGCTCCATTGACTAATTCAGCAGATCTGCATCATCACAGGAATACCGCACAGACGTGCACTTGTTTTGTTTACATTGATGCGCACTCAGACATCTTCATAATGTCTGTACTCAAGGTGCCGGCAGCCGACGTATTGTCGTAGCGCCTGTCAAATATTTTATCTAAGAATTTTGCCCGGTAACGTTCAATATTGAGTAAGTATATTCAAATAAATCTCGCGTCCACAGCATTATCACGTAACGGATTTCGCCAGAAAGAGTTTAAATGCAAGAATTATGCAAAGTCCATAGTTTTCTTGTAGAAAGTACTGTCCTCTGTCTGTATGTATGTATGTATGTATGTATGTATGTATGTATGTATGTATGTATGTATGTATGTATTCATTTCGAGAGTGGTTTGGATCATAAACAGCTCCGCAGTTAGCTGATATAGATGGCCTAAGCATATTAGGGAAATGAGTGACGTGCTTTCCAATTACTTTCCTCACCGAGCCAGAGGTTGCTGAAATGCACGCAGCAACTGACGCTATGAGTGACACCAGGTCTTGCCAACAAAGGCAATACCTACAGAATGTATTTTTTTATATATTAATGCACTTTTATTATCATTATTTATTTACGTCCTCTTGTTACGTACCTGAGGTCGGCACTTCGCATGGATTTTTCTCAATTTCGCGCCCGGTTCCCTTCGCGCCGCCAACCCTACATGGAGGAATGCGTGTTTCTGTGGGGGTATTGCCCTTGTAGAGCTGCTTCGGTGTTGCCACGGCTGCCCCTAAAAAAAATATACTTACCGAAGCTTTGAGATCCATCTCACAGTTGATCAGTCCCTGTCGTCGATTTGAGGATGCATAAGGGAATGCTCAACTAGGATAGGTATCTAACGAAATAAAAACGCTGGACACAGACTGATTTGAAAATTGTGTATAATATATATATATATATCATAATCCAAGAAAATTAAGCAATGTAATGAATCCATTATCAGTGAATATAATGATAATTCAGTACCAAAAACTGTCATCGTGTCCAAGAGTAAGATATGACATGACATCATTAATTGACCTATAAAAAAATTAATATGTTAATGACCTTGTGAGAAATTATTAATTAATTACCAAATCTGTTATTCAAATTCATTAAGTACTTGCGCTGATACTGTAATATTATCATATTGTAATAATAATCATAAATATCAATAATAATAATAATAATAATAATAATAATAATAATAATAATAATAATAATAATAATAATAAATTTAACTGAATGAATGTACAGTGGCTATTCAATACCAAATATCAGAAATGCTTATAATCATCCATCGAAACTCGATTAAACCAATAATTAAATCGCTCAAAAGTTACATGAAAAATAAATATGTTAATGTTATAATTAATTAAAGTTGTAATTATTTTTAAATGCATAATTTATTGCTTCAAAATGATTAGTAACTTGCCTCCATCATTATATTAGGCCTCTATGAACAATAGGTAAACATAGCGATAAGATATTAATAATAATAATAATAATAATAATAATAATAATAATAATAATAATAATAATAATAATAATTATTATTATTATAATAATAATAAATTTATTCTATTCAATACCAAATATCAGAAAGAGACACAGTAAAATGGATAGCCTATGAAGTCAACAAAAAAATTGGGAACAACAAACTGTCACTTACTATTCACAAATATGTACAACATGTCGTATCCACACACACACAAAAAAAAAACTATCCCAGAAAATCATAATATCAGGTTATCGAATTTAATGATGACGATTTTTGGTTGATTTCAGTGTCAACACAGTAATAAATCACTGAAATAACTGTTAACCACGACCATAAACCAATTAATCTCGTGGCTTATTCAACCTGATAAACTGTAAAATCAAATTATATATTCATGAAATGAGTTCATGACAGCTTATGGGACCGTAGCACAAAATTTGCAAAATAAAAAAAGTTAATAATAATAATAATAATTGTACCGGGCGGTACACCTCCATGCCGCTAAGTTAAAATTTGCGCCAGTTGAAACTCCTCTGCTGGAGGAAGTCCGAACTTTATCGACGGTATTAATTTTCAAGTTTCTCAGAAGATGTCACTACTTGGAAATTTTGGAGTTTTTGAACTGTGTCACTTTTGATGTATTTTTGTTTTACCGGTAGTAAGAAGTGTGAACTTTCTCTTCTAGAGGACACTACTGAAAAACTACTATGGTGCACCCTAGTGCCATGTGAAAGAACTGCTTTTTGGAGAAATTTTTATTTCAAAAGTTTGTTTCTTGTTAAATTTCTGTCTGTTATTGTTTAAGTTGGCTGTATACCCCTCTCTTTCCCCTTGTTTTGTATTTAGCCAATCCCGAATTTCTTTAATTAATTTCTGACCAATCTGATGTATCTTTCCCCAACTTGAATATGCTGCTTATCCCTAACCAATAAAGTGATTGTGGGCGGGTGTTTTCTTCCCTGAAACGCCTCGAACTTTCCGCGAGAGTATATAAACTGCTGATTTTAGGGTCTCGGTGCCACTTCTATTCCAACTTTTAGTGTGTAAAGTACATAGCAGGGGGCGGGAAGCGCCTCTTTCTTCGGGCAGCAGCTCAATAACCAGGTAATGGCCTTTTAATATCTTCTTTTCTTGCTAGCTCAGCAGTTTAACTCTCGGGGCGGGTCCGAAGAGTTTCCACCATGTAACCTTTCCTAAAATGTAACTACTCTTAGCGTCTATTCTCTTTTAAAGCTACATATTGGGATAGAGAGTGCTTAACCCTCTCGAGCTCCCACTCATATTGCTTTGAGGTGAACTTATTTCTCACAACCGATTCTTCCTTAATGTAATGTAAATTGTTCTTTTCTAAAGTCACCTTCGTAGTATGGGATTAGCCCTTGCATCAGTGGCCTAGAGCCAAATTAGGTTTTGAAACAAATACATTAGGAGTGCAGATCGCCTCCTCTCAAATTGTTATTTTAGAGGTCATGTAATTATACTTTTTCATTTAATAGACCTCAGTAGGTTGGGTATGTTACCCCTGTGTCTATGTCCTGAGAGGACAACTTGAAGGTGGAGTTTGGTGTGGCCTTTGAGAGGCTTAAAATTTGAGAGCGTGTGGCTCTTTCTTGAAAATTAAGTGTTGTATGCCTCGAGGAGGCTTTTCTGTGTAATTTGGAGCAAGTGCTCTTGAACATGAATGGGGTTTTCTGCCCCTCTGGTAAAACTTATTTTGGAGTAAAGTTGGGCTAATTGCCCTAGAAGTGTGAATTCGGGGCTCGAAGCCCAAATACTGTAAATACTGTAATGGCACCTTTTGTTGCCTTGCTACTCTGTACCTGCCGTACTTGTTATTTCTTAATTTTGAAAAGAAAATATAACCTTGTTAAATTTTACATTAACTTTGATTCCGTAGTTTGAGACCCGTTCAAGCCCGCACCTTCTTTCACGTCTACCTACCGCAAATACACGGTAACAATAATAATAATAATAATAATAATAATAATAATAATAATAATAATAATAATAATAATAATAATAATAATAACAATAATAATAATAAATAATTTCAGGAAAAAAGTATTTTCTCAAAAGAAAACTGTGTCTAATAATCTGAATAAATCAATTGGGTGTTCCACACATCAATACTATATTTCTGTGGCAATCTAAAATAGTCAATTACATTTTGTATATCATTAATCGATGTTGAGTCACAATTAGCCCACAAATGCGTCATTAGGTCCTTTCTACTACTCAGTATAATCAACTGGTTCATGGAATATCTTCCATTCAACACTATGTTCCTTCGGCTTCTAAATACCGGTATTTAATTTATGTCAGCTGCATCGCTTACTTTACTTCAGTTGCCAGCTGGCACATAATTTCCTCAACTATTCCATGAGAAAAACATCACGTATCATAATATCCTGGTTAATCTGGACCTCAACAAATTATCTGACTGCTATTGTCACCCAACATCTCATTTCATCCCAATGAAAATAATTCTTACTATAGGCTATAAATTTTATAATAATAATAATAATAATAATAATAATAATAATAATAATAATAATAATAATAATAATAATAATAATAATAATAATAATAATAATAATAATCACCCAATCGTTTATTCAGATTCTGCTTCCACACAAAAAATATATATTTACTGACACCATGACAGCAGATCCAATATATTCCTATTCATAATGTTGAATTTATAATAATTCAATCTTAGCTCGATTTACTGGGCCACATAGAAACATTTTGATGCTAATTAATTAATTAATTAATAAAATTAATCCAACAACGGTCCTATTAAGTAGTTCAAAAGAGATAATATTATTTGTCTCGGACGTCGGTCTTTTTGACACACGCACTCAACTCCTTGCGTTATACGCCTTCCCTTCAGTCTCGACAATGAGTTTCCCTTAATCTGCGAGAAGTTGTGTTTGTCATTGACCGAGTATAATGGTGAAAGTGAAGAGTCCCAAACAGCTGGACTACTACAGACATAGTAAGGAAAGTGTTCTTTAAACTGAAGTGATTCCCTGCTTGTTGAAATGTCTTTGTTTCGTTACTACTGAACATAACAAAACTTGTACTACAATTGTGTCGTAATTATTATGCAACTCATAATCTCTTATTAGCATATTTCATAAAGTATGTCTTTACGTCATTTAGTTCCCTGATGGTCTGAAGAACGCTGTCTTAGACACTTGATGTCTCTGCCTGACACCGTATTTACAGATACACTATGTACCACTGTATACGGAGCGATGAGTGACACACGTCTTACCGACACGGTCCTTTCTTGAGAACTAAACTTGTAGGAATTGGGCTCTGTCTTGGTTACGGTGCTTATCAGCGGAAGGATATTCACTTTTATCATACAAAAATCCCCCTTGGAGAGCGTCTCTCAATAAAAAGTGTTCAGTAAATCAATTGTACCACTAAATTAATTATATAAAGTGCGTGTCATATCCCTGATATGGCGTGATCCTAAAATTGTTCGTAATATTTTTCATAATCTTGATAGCGTGGGTCGGACTAAATCTTCCTACGCACTGTTGAACCATCTCAGTTGTGGCGGCAACTGCACATATCTGTTGCTAACTCATAGCTTAGTGCGTAATTAATTGTTTGCACTACAATTAATGTAATTTCCTGGTCCTAAAACTTCTTGGTAAATACAAGTACTCTGCTATTATGAAATCCATCTTAATTATTTCGAGAGATCGAAGATAAATTAAATATTTTGTCCCGCTACTTTTTAAATATTTGAATGGTGAATTCTTATTGGACTAGAGGCATTCGCCATTCACTGGTATAGACTAGCCCATCACAGATGAAGGGATTTCGGGTACTAACTTCGTGGTCTTCTGCCTCTCTCACACAATGGAATTTTCCGCTTCTACTGCGTAGTTTACCCCTCCTTCTATCCTGATGCAATCCACCAGGTGCTCGTTGCTTATTTTACAGAGATAATATTGCCTTCTAGGAAAGAAACGAAACTTGGGCTTCACCTAAATCTTTGTTCGGTTACAGTGGCCTCATGAATGTCCCATAATTTTACCATTTAGATGCCACATATGAATATCTCCCGTCTGATTACAAATAAAATCAATAAAATCTGCCAACAGGCTGAAATGATGGGCGCAGAACACAAGTGGTCAACATAAAGCTGGTGGAATTAATTAGACTAAGTTAAAATCCCCAACCCGGGTGAAAATAAAACCCACTCAGGAAAGAAGGCGAACTTTTGTAGTTATTGGCTAAAATGTAACTCGAGCACCACCACGTTACATGTGCTCCTTGCCGACCCTGCCAGGTCGGGTTTAATTCCCTCGCGTGGCGGAGTGTTTCCAACATCGCTACACACAGTACAGCACAATAACTCGAGGGATGTCGCCCACCCTCATCGGAGGGTCTGCCTTCTTAGAGCTGCACCAGGCGAGCAGCCCCCTTAACACGTGTTCTCTTAGCGGAAGTCGGAGGTCGATGTAGTTCTGGACGAGAGCCTTTGACGTGCAGTTGTGCCACCTTGGAATATCCTTCAGCCAGGGTTTCCTCCACCTGCCAACAGATCTTTCTCACTTTTATCATCTCTTCGCCTCTCAAATGTGCCCGAGATATTGAGTCTTTCTTTTATAATGAGCTACAGTTCTTTTAGCTCTATTATCCGATGAAGAACTTAAAAATTTTCAACGCCTAGAGACGGCGGTACGGACACACATTAGCAATAGCCCCACTTTGTCTCAGGAAGCGTACATTCCATGAAGGCGGCACTGACTCAGTCATCCTATTAAGTAACAAATATGTGACTTTATCAGAAAATGCAGCTCAGTCCGCGAGCTCTCAGTCAGGAGTTCAAATATGGCATATTCTTGTTCTTGTTGGGCATGGTCGCAAAATGTGAGCCGAACGGAGGAAGGTAGGTTACCTAGGAGAAATATGAGCCGGTCATGGAGGGCAAGAGAAATAGAGACAGAGCAAGGCGCTGGTGGTTACAGAGTTGTTGCATGCAAAGGATTGAGGAGCTGAACTCACAGAGGCTTGCAGACTGACGGTTGTAAGGCAATACAGTCTATCATTGAGCAGCCCGTCGTGAAAGTCTAAGCTACTTTGTCTGATACGTCAGCCTCGTTGTCGGTAGATTTGAAGGCAAGCAAAAGAAATTCTGCGGGACAAAATTTAGGCTCAGTGGACTCTGAAATATCTCGTCAAATATGTCACTGTGGGATAACGTTTCACTAACACATCGGTAATGTAAGAACAGGGAAGAGTTAGGATTGGAAAGGAACTTCCCGTGGCCTTAATTAAGATACACACCGCGCGAGTTGACCGTGCGGTTGGGGGCACGCAGCTGTGAGTTTGCATTCGGGAGATAGTGGGTTCGAATCACACGGTCGGCAGCCCTGAAGATGGTTTTCCGTTGTGACGCGTGTTTTATACGGAAGGTACAACTACATAACAATATGCTAAGTGACGTACGATTATACAGGGGAGTTATAATAAATACAACATAATCACTGTGACGTACTAAGTTGCAAGTTAACTTAAAAACACTGTAACCCGCGGTAGTACATGGTGTCAAATTAACACTGTGACATAACACACTACCACCCAGAAAATTGAAATCAAGATATTACGGTGGCTAGATAAATAATAACAAGATACCCAGTACTAGTTTCAGGTTAGGTTAAGAATGACACACCATACAGTTACACCCACAACACAAATTCCACAGTGGAGACGTCAAGCAGAAGGTAATTAAAACAGCAAATATGAAATCAACATGCGAGAACAACTTACCTCAAAGGGTAAATGAGTGGAGAGCGAGCTAGGAGTGGATCGTGCAACGTGACCTTTATATTAGTACCAACTAACCAAATTCAGAGTATAATACCAACGTTTCTGTCAAAGGATAACACAGTTTCAGGAACACAAATTTAATAAAGGAATATGAAGGTTACAAGGTTGAATGATCTGCGTTGTCTTTTTAAAAAAATATATTGGCTAAGGAAAGGAACAAGTAATAGGTAAAATTAACAGGGAAATAAGGAGAGAAATGAAACCAGTACCTTAGTACAGAGTAAATAACTTAATGTATCACAGGAGCTGAAATCCGTACCGGGAAAGCGAGGGTGGAATTCCCGAAACTAATTAAAGAAGTGCGATGATAAAACGAGGACTGATCATATAGTCATTTACCCCAAGGCTCAATGCCATCCAATGGAGTGAAACTCCCAATTACTAAACTACGTATTATTTCAAAATCAGCAGAATCAAGACTTGACACAGAAGGTCAACCACAGAGGTGATATCCAATAACAACGGTATCACCTTAAAATCATCAGGCTGAAGTTCACAGGGAATAGAGCACACTCCCTAATTCAATATTTCCATAGGTAGAAGGCAGAGATTACAACAGAGATTATCGCAGATAATCCGGAACAAGACTAGGATTAAATCAGTAACAGAAATATCAATCCAGAATATGAAGGGTAGATCTCACGTGAAATCGAGATCTACGTGTCACACCACCAAATCAAATCAGTCCCAACTTCTTCTTAAAAAAAAAAAAAAAAAACATCAAACAGTAGTCACCAAGGGAACCCAAAAAACATGCGAATAAAACATGTGACAAATCACCGCAAATGAGGTGCTTTTATTTTTTTCTTTACATACCGGTACTTCTTTACATTAAATGATAGTCATTTTCAACGTTAGCTTTCAAAAGAAATGGTAAAATACATGAAATCCTTTCAGTTTTTAAAGTCAAGATGAAATAATTCAATCTAAGAAATTGGGCAAGGTTTTCCATTAAACATGATATAATACGAGTAGTATCTGACATAAGCTGAATTAAAAACCGCGTAATTAAGGATACAGAATTACAAATGGAAAGGTACAAGTTTGAAACCCTCCTAGACGGAAGGGCGTACAGAAAATTACTGACCATGGTAAATATTTAAATCCACATACCAGAAGAAAAGGGAGTTTTAGAAAAAGGGCCAGTAATGAAATTAATAAAAAGACACATCTTAAAATATTATATATAATAACCGGAATACCGGAATAGGATGGAAGGTTGAAGGAGAATGCAGATCAAACCATTAAAGAATAAAATTTACATACCAAGATAGATTAATAACGGTAAAATAAATAAACCATTAACAAAATTCCCCAAAAGGGGGTGGAAACCGGGATAAACCCCAGAAAAATATTGCACGTCTGTCTCGTAGAAAGATCAGGCAATAACTACCAACATGGCTAACCCCAACGCTCACCAACGCCATCCGCGTCCGCTCAGCCATACCAGGAGAGGGGACAGAGCCACACGTGCAGAGGTTTACATGTTGAGAGGGACTTGAATTAAGATAAAATATCCTCACACCGTGGTTTCCAATTTTCACACCAGGCTGTACGTTAATTAAGGCCACGGCCGCTTGCTTCCAACTCCTAGGCCTTTCCTATCCCATCATCTGTGTCAGTGCGACGTAAAGGAAATAGCAAAATTAAGACACAGCTCCAGCATTTTCCTGCTGGGAAAAGTAGAACTCACAGAAAAGTATCTTCAGGGTTTGCCACGATGGGATTCGAATCCACCATCTCTCTAATGCAAGATGAGAGTTACGTCGCGCTAACAGCACGGCCAGCTCACTCGGTATTATTATTATTATTATTATTATTATTATTATTATTATTATTATTATTATTATTATTAGTGATATCAACAACGCAAACAACAGAAGATGGAAAGCGATGATTAAGTCTGACTTAAGGGTTTGATCCTCTGGGATGTCCTCAACGGCCGGGTGGTCCTAGATGGATCTGGTCATTCCTAATTCAAAGAAAACAAGCAAGCAAGCTAGTTGTTGACTGATGTCGAGATTTCCAATTTCATGCGATATCGTACCACTGTGTCCACTAGTCAGTGACTGTTTTTGTTCTCATGCAGTTTGTATTTCTAGCAATAAATCCACACGAGCGAAGGAAACAGGGCTATAAGGTAAATGAAGTGGAAGTCAGGGACGCTATAGCAGCCAACAAGTATGGACGCTGTTAAATTTTCAAGCAACATTTTCTCATTAAATAAGCGCCATTGGCACTAATTTTCGGACACATCTGTTTACAACCTCCCAAAGTTTGAACAAAATCAGTTAATTTGTTAATAACAAATTCTTGGAACGCTCTTGAATGCAATATCGTGTTTGGAGTTGAGGCAGCCTATCCAGAAGTTACCTCTAAGCAAAAGGGACCGGATCTCATTGAGCCTGTGTTCAAGTCTCGTTCTGGACTCGATGTGTATGCTGCTCTCTGAAATTACTGATCAGTATCGACATGGCACTAATTGGAAGCCGTCCACTCCAGCGAGCAGAGTCGCAAGTCAGGCGTGAATATTACAACCCGAGCTATCAGTCATTTGGATCAGACAGCTCTACGCGTCAGAGAAAGTGTTTTTCAGACCAGGTGCTATGAACTCTCAAACTGAATATTTTGATATGAATATGTCCTACGGACGCGGGTCATATGAAAATTTGAGTAACGTAACGCGACAAGATGTGTGACGGAAGGCTGTGACCAGACATTGTTACCTAGCACCCGTCTTATGGCTGGTTATCACCTGAAATTAGCAGCCGTCGATGGGTGGGCATGACAGGGAGACATATTTATTTTCGCAAAGGGAACAATGGTTTCTTTTCAGCAAACGTTTTTGAACAGGAGATCTTTGGAGGCTGCGTGGCTGTCGAGCTCTGAGCTCCGCTAATGATGTCATTATGTTATCAGACTTCCAATTTCTACAGTAATTCTCCCACTCCCACAACGGAACTGCTCGAATTAGACAAGTCAGAGTTCAATAATGATTTATTTATATATCGTAAACCAATTCCATTGTTCTGATTAATTCCTGAACAATATTTACGCGGTTCGAAGCAGTTTTGTGATGATGCAGAAATATACTCATAACTCTGATTTAAAGTTACACAAAACACTTCATACACTTTGACGACATCAGATGAATTTCACATTCTACAAACTGAACACATACAACACATAAATCTAACAAAATGGTAAGGTTTTAATAATTTTATATTGTTTATAACTGAATCAGAAATATTATATAGTTTGAAATCTTATATGGATTGTAGTCATCACTCCTAAACATAATACACACACACCGAGGGAGATGTCCGTGCGACTAGGATGGCGCATCTGTGTGGACATAGCATGTTCGAACCCCAGTGTCGGCAGCACTGAACATGGATTTCTGTGGTTTCTTACTTTCACACCAGGGAAATTTATCTTAATTAAGGCCACGGTCGCTTCCTTCCCATTCCTAGCCCTTTCCTATCCCATCGTCGCCATAACATGCCAATGCGAAGTAAAGTAAATTGTAAACACACATACATAATATACATACATACATACATACATACATACATACATACATACATACATACATACATACATACATACATACATACATACCGGGTGAGTCCGCTACGCCTGACTCTTCTGCTCTTAGGCATCCCAACAAACGTCACTGGTGATGAGAGGGTGGATTCTCTTTTGCCGTACATCAAGCCATAGTCGCTCTTACCGACTTACTCCCCCATCACCTTTGCAAAAACAAAGCTTGTAATATGCACGTACCTTTTACATAACCGTATGACAGTTTGAGGCATTGTGTAAGCCTAAATACCTGTCGCATGCGTGTTTTTGCAAAAGTCTTGCTGTGATTACGCAGTAAGTGCGTTAAAAGGGACTATAGCTTTGTATACGGCGAAGGAGAATACTACTGACGTTCGTTGGGATACCTAACAACAGGAAAGTTCAGGCGCAGCGGACTCACCCGGTATCCGTAGTGCATGGGAAAAGCGGAAAAAGTCAATTTCGCCGAATTTTTATTTGTTAAAAGTATCTGTAACTCATGCAGTCTGGGAAAAGAGAGCCTACTAGTCCGTGTGTCAGAAATACTGTAAAATCGAACAAGTCAAAGTGACATAATTCAATTCAACATAACGGAGCTTGAGAAAAGGGGGTGTGGCCACTTGTGTAATCATTCTCCAGCGCATGTTATTCAGCTGGCACTCCTGCAGTTCGTTTGCAGACATGTGCCATTATTACCCAACATTATCGTCTTTGTTGTTATTGTGGACATCGGCGACTTGACTCCAATAGGACGGCATGAAGGGTGAAGCAGCGGAAATACCATGCTTTGCAAAAAAGCTGGATGAAGTACACTGCTCGACTTTCTCCACAAGAAAGAGAGACTGTTTTCAAAAATATATGGGATTTAGAAAACTTTCACAATAGAGTTCACTTCCGGAGATGCACATAGCCGTGAGGTTCACTCAGCCTACATTAAAATGAGTACCAGGTTAATTCCTGCACCGGGCGAGTTGGCCGTGCGCGTAGAGGCGCGCGGCTGTGAGCTTGCATCCGGGAGATAGTAGGTTCGAATCCCACTATCGGCAGCCCTGAAGATGGTTTTCCGTGGTTTCCCATTTTCACACCAGGCAAATGCTGGGGCTGTACCTTAAATAAGGCCACGGCCGCTTCCCTCCAACTCCTAGGCCTTTCCTACCCCCATCGTCGCCATAAGATCTATCTGTGTCGGTGCGACGTAAAGCCCCTAGCAGAGAGAGAGAGGTTAATTCCTGGGAGTAAAGGCGGCTGGGCATAGAGCTAAACTCTCTACCCCACCAAGTGTCGAGGTTACCGTTAATGGACGCTTTTACCTTCCACCACTCCAAGAGCCTTCACGGCCTGTCCGAAAATGACTTTGTTTGTTTTTGACCGATGATCTCCTGTATAGGAGGATCTTTTTTTCCTATTTGCTTTACGTCGCACCGACGCAGATGTATCTTATGGCGATGATGGGATAGGAAAGGCCTAGGAAGTGGAAGGAAGCGGCCGTGGCAGGCACATCCCGGAATTTGCCTGGTGTGAAAATGGGAAACCACGGAAAACTATCTTCAGGGCTGCCGACAGTGGGGTTCGACCCCACTATCTCCCTATTACTGGATACTGGCCGCACTTAAGCGACTGCAGCTATCGAGCTCGGTTTAGGAGGACCTGAGAGCAGGCAGGAAGACTAGACCTCCGTAACACGGTTATAGGATGATCTGAGAGCAGGCAGGAAGACTAGATCTCCGTAACACGGTAGAGGAGGATCTGAGGTCAGGGCAGCAGACAGGAAGACTAGACCTCCGTAACACGGTAGAGGAGGTTCTGAGAGCAGACAGGAGGACTAGACCTCCGTAACACGGTAGAGGAGGTTCTGAGAGCAGACAGGAGGACTAGATCTCCGTAACACGGTATAGGAGGTTCTGAGAGCAGGCAGGAAGACTAGACCTCCGTAACACGGTAGAGGAGGTTCTGAGAGCAGACAGGAAGACTAGACCTCCGTAACACGGTAGAGGAGGATCTGAGGTCAGGGCAGCAGACAGGAAGACTAGACCTCCGTAACACGGTAGAGGAAGTTCTGAGAGCAGACAGGAAGACTAGACCTCCGTAACACGGTATAGGAAGTTCTGAGGTCAGGGCAGCAGACAGGAGGACTAGACCTCCGTAACACGGTAGAGGAGGATCTGAGGTCAGGGCAGCAGACAGGAGGACTAGACCTCCGTAACACGGTATAGGAGGTTCTGAGTGCAGGCAGGAAGACTAGACCTCCGTAACACGGTATAGGAGGTTCTGAGAGCAGACAGGAAGACTAGACCTCCGTAACACGGTATAGGAGGATCTGAGAGCAGGCAGGAAGACTAGACCTCCGTAACACGGTATAGGAAGTTCTGAGGTCAGGGCAGCAGACAGGAGGACTAGACCTCCGTAACACGGTAGAGGAGGATCTGAGGTCAGGGCAGCAGACAGGAAGACTAGATCTCCGTAACACGGTAGAGGAGGTTCTGAGAGCTGGCTGGAGACAGGAAGACTAGATCTCCGTAACACGGTATAGGAGGTTCTGAGAGCAGACAGGAAGACTAGATCTCCGTAACACGGTATAGGAGGATCTCAGAGCAGACAGGAAGACTAGATCTCCGTAACACGGTATAGGAGGTTCTGAGAGCAGGCAGGAGGACTAGACCTCCGTAACACGGTATAGGAGGATCTGAGAGCAGGCAGGAAGACTAGACCTCCGTAACACGGTATAGGAGGATCTGAGAGCAGACAGGAAGACTAGATCTCCGTAACACGGTATAGGAGGATCTGAGAGCAGGCAGGAAGACTAGATCTCCGTAACACGGTATAGGAGGATCTGAGAGCAGGCAGGAAGACAGGAAGACTAGACCTCCGTAACACGGTATAGGAGGATCTGAGAGCAGGCAGGAAGACTAGACCTCCGTAACACGGTATAGGAGGATCTGAGAGCAGGCAGGAAGACTAGACCTCCGTAACACGGTATAGGAGGATCTGAGAGCAGGCAGGAAGACTAGACCTCCGTAACACGGTATAGGAGGTTCTGAGAGCAGACAGGAAGACTAGATCTCCGTAACACGGTATAGGAGGATCTGAGAGCAGGCAGGAAGACTAGACCTCCGTAACACGGTATAGGAAGTTCTGAGGTCAGGGCAGCAGACAGGAGGACTAGACCTCCGTAACACGGTAGAGGAGGATCTGAGGTCAGGGCAGCAGACAGGAGGACTAGACCTCCGTAACACGGTATAGGAGGTTCTGAGAGCAGACAGGAAGACTAGATCTCCGTAACACGGTAGAGGAGGTTCTGAGAGCTGGCTGGAGACAGGAAGACTAGACCTCAACAATACTGTTCCCGTTCTATTGCAGGCGTAATTTACAATTTTCGCACATGCATGAAAGCTAACTCTTTTTCTTTTTTTCAGTGTAGGGCGTTGTTGTAGAATTTCACTCCTTGTGCTATTACAGCCCCGGTCACAGCTTTTGGAATATCCGAGCCGCATTTTGTGCTGAGAAATGTTCTCTTCCGCATTACGGATTGTTGCATGTCTAGAAAGGTTTCAAGCACGTTTGATGTAGGTGTAGTGCGGGTCTATCTCGGATGGTTTTGCTGGTGTGTCCGCGGGTTGCAGTGACAAGGAGAAGGTTGCAAACTCCTTCCTCTTCTTATGTTTGTTTGGCCAGTGCTTTGGAGAAATACTTCTTAACGAAGGTTAAGCTGGAGATTCCCACCTTTCAATACTAGTCAATTTCTTATAACAGTTTTATTGTTTTATCTTAAAAAAAGCAAAGTCATCTCCGTACAGGCCATGAAGGCCCTTGGAGTGGCGGAAGGTAAAGGCTTCCACTATCCGTAACTTCGGCACTTGATGGGGTAGAGTGGTTAGCTCTACGTTCGGCCGCCTTCGCTCCCAGGAATTTACCTGGTACTCATTTTTTTGTGTATGCTGAGTGAACCTCAGGGTCATATGCACCTCTAGAAGTGGAAATCTCATTTCTTAAATTTCACGAGTTCCTGGCGGGGATTCGAACCCACGTCCTTCCGGGCGAACCGAGCACGCCTTTACCGCCTCGGCCAGGTAGCCCCTAGCTTAATCTCTAGGTGTATACTAAATAGATAGAACATGTTTCGTTCCGATTATCGAACATCTTCAGCTAAAACAATAAACCTGCGCACTTAATTTCTTCTTGTTTCAGACACATTTTAACAATATAACTCCAAAACTCAGCTTCCACTACGGTTATGTACAGAGTTCCTCCGACAACCATATTCTAAGAATCTTTTATATTACTAATTGTATCTTCAAGATCAATAAGTATACACGTCTCCAGCATAAAGAAGACCCCTTACGCCGATTTTACTTCGTTACCTGGACATTAGCAACGGCCGTAACCGTGTTGAAACACCGGATCCCGTGAGATCTCTGAATTTAAGCAACATTGGGAGTGGTCGAGAAGTGGATGGGTTGCCACGCGCTGTTGGTGAGGGGTAAGGGAATGGAGGAGCGGAAAGGAACTGGCCACCCTACCGCACGTAAACTCCGGCGCAGACACACCTCTGCGGAGGTTCGGACCTGCCTTCGGGCAGAATACACCCTTACCTTACCTTACTTGTTGGAAATTTTAACCCAACATGAATGAACATTTTATTTCATGTGTTTTAATTGTCTTGCCATTTTTGTTTATTCTTTTAGCTGAAGACGTTCCATAATCGGAACGAAACATGTTCTATCTATTTAGTACACACTCAGAGATTAAGCTAGATTATGCCATGTAAACAATAAAACTGTTATAAGAAATTGGCAAGTATTGGAAGGTGGGAATCTCCTTATAACTTAACCTTAGTTGCGTTGAGCCAATACGGGACAAAATATGAGATTTATAAGCTGAAATACTTCTTGCCAGAGAAATAGTTTCCACCCTTCATATGTAACTCGCCTGCAGGATGTGAATTTCTTGTTTCAAAACGTTCAGTGAGAGTTTCTTGTTAAAGTGTACGGTTTGAAGTCAGTTGTATAGTTGGGCCCACGAGACTTGGAGTGCGACATTTGAGCGGCGAAAGCAGTAACTACGAAGTACGCTGCGTTGTCATAGTTACCTCAATCTGCGGCATATCACCCTTTCATGCAGGCTGAGTATTTAATCAACTATGTTGGCCTAATGCAATCGAATAAACTTTGGCCCAGTCCTAATAATTTCAGCATTTAAGACAGAACACGTCATTGCCGATAATATGAGATTTCATAATCACCAACCAAATCATGAGTTTCTGACAATAACTTCAACAAATGCGCATGTTCAATATAGAATAAAACTGTACAACTAGCCATTGGTTAACTAATAAACTGACAACGAAAAGAATATTCAAGAAACAAACACGTAAATATGCACAAAGCAGCTCATACAGTATCACAAAAGCGAATGAGAGCAAGCCGACCCACAGCTTCCTTAAATGTGGCGTCGCTGTTATTGTTGCCATAGCAACAGACCTTTTTCGAGCAGCGTTAGTCAACTTTTCCTCGCCGGTGGCGCTAAACGTGGGCCTTGCTTAACGTCACTCATGGACTGCCGAGGGAGGTGGTATACATTATCTTCAATACTATTAATTCCTGCCCTTCCAGCTAAGTTATCACTTATTTGAGCGACATAGAGGTTCGTTTAACCGATTGAAGTTCTACATTCTGGACTCCAGAAGCCGACACGTCTGCACGTCACCAATGAATATCATTGCGGAGTTTATTTACGCCGGTGGTATTTTATTATGTTGGACAGATGCACTTTCTGGGATGTCGCGTGGAGATGCAAGTAGCAACAGGCTCTGCGGCTTGGGTCATGCATTCGGGAGATAGTGGCTTTGAACCCCAATGTCGGCAGTCCTGAGGATGATTTTCCGTGGTTTACCATTTCAACACCCAGAAAATGATGGGGCTGTACCTTAATTAAAGCCACGGTCGCTTCCTTCCCACACCAAGCCCTTTTCTGTCCCATCGTCGCCATAAAACGTAACTGTGTTGCTGCGACATTAAGCAGATTGTAAAAATAAAATAAAACTATGATAGAAAGAGTTATCTAAGACGTAATTATACGTGGAGAGAAATTTAGTATATTGGTGTTTTAGTAGACAGTGCATGCTGATCGTAGATTGTGTCATATTTCCTTTTTCTTCCTAGTGGCTTTACGTCGCAGCGACACACATAGGTCTTATGGCGACGATGGGATAGGAAAGGGCCAGGAGTTGGAAGGAAGCGGCCGTGGCCTTAATTAAGGTACAGCCCCAGCATTTGCCTGGTGTGAAAATGGGAAACCATGGAAAACGATCTTCAGGGCTGCCGACAGTGGGATTCGAACACACTGTCTCCCGGATGCAAGCTCACAGCTGCGCGCTCCTAACCGCACGACCAACTCACCCGGTTGTGTCATATTTCAGCTTTCCTGATTTTGAAGGAGGGTGAGTTCGGGATGCTGCGGTGTGAAATCTATTTCATAGTGTTGATTACATGTTTGTTCCTAGGAATGATTTTTATAGCGATCCAGAGGTCTGATCACTCTTTCACTCGAGCCCTTCCTTTTTCCTTACACGAGTTTCGCATCGTTATTTTATTTATTTACTCTAGTCTCCTGTGAAACTTAGTCTGTTAATTGTAAGAGAGATTTTTCGTTTCTTTCTAGAGAACTCTAGAGAGTAATACACACTCGGTAACGAGAGCAGTTTGTTAATACTAATGTGAAATGTGCTGATGATATTGTGATTAAAATAGTCCAAATCTAAGTTGTTGTTGTATACAAGTTCTCAAGTACGTATAGGATCTATCGCGGTCGAATGAATGAGTCAATCTCGAACTGTTATTTTAGCGATACACTTACAATCGATTGTGATACGATCATTGTCCAACCACACATTCTTTGTGTACATGTAACTTCATTTCATTTAACAAATTGTAACCATAACTATTGCTGATAAGACTTATGAGTTTCATTTATGATGTTTCGTTACGGATTTATCACTTCTTCTTTGATGACCTTGTTCCTGAAGAAATGATAGGAATGTAAATAAGATCTAATGTGGCATTCCTTCTCTATGACTTAGTCGAACCTATATGTGAGAGATATCAGCTGAGTAAAGGCAGAACTGAGTATTATCATGCGAAATAATTGGTGTCCTGGGAGTTGTGCACCACCCAGTGTGAGAGTACCTCTTGTTTCCACGTCCAGCGCTTTAAACGAACAACGACCGGGTGTAGTTATGACATCCCCACAGTTGCATTTTGGCCCAACAACGAAGATCACATATACAGTGTGTACCTATTCCATTCGTAAGGGCCGTTTGCTTTAGAACCTCAACGCATTGCCAGAAACTAATAAACTGAAAAGTATTTTATTCACTGAACATATATTCAACAAAGCCTTCAGAAGACATACATCCGCCATGTCCGTTTGCAACCATGTAAACAGAACATACAGCTTCCAATAAAGAAAATCCCGCTCATAATCTTTTATCTTTCCTATTCGTACAAGCAATTCGAACAATTGAAATAAACAAAAAATAAAGGGTTACTGGAACACGTGGAATGTCCCCTAGCTTATGACATCGTCGTCGTGTAGAATGTACTAATTCCTTGCACATATCCGGGGTGATTATCTGCCATTCCTGAAGAATCACACTTTTAAGTCCCTCTTTCGCACGCACACGTTGCCCTTTAACGTAGCCCGAAGATCTTCGGTGGGATTTAAATCCAGAGACTGGGGAGTTCCAAGCTGCTTGGGAATGTTCCAGATCAACCATGTCTTACAGCAGTGTGTTTTGGGAAATTATCATGCTGGAACATATAAACAGGTGGCATCCCCAGTTTTTCGGCACTCTGTTCCACGTTTGCCCTCAGGATTGCATTATAGCCCTCCTTGTTCATTATTCCGTCAATGAAATATATGTTACCCACACCTCTGCCTAACATACAGCCCTAAAGTATTACACACCCACTACCGTATTTTACAGTTGGGAGTGTATTTGCTAAATCATTGCCCGTACCAATTTTCTTCTTATTCTGCGGATCCTATCTGACCCGAAATGGTTTATTTTTGTCTCATCAGACCAGATAGCGACATTCCAGAATTCGTTCCCCTTATTTATATGCTCCTTCGCGAATATCAGTCTAAGCCGTCTGTTTTTTCTACTTACGTATGGCCTTTTCCGAGGGATTCCGATACAGGATGCCGATACAGGATCCGATGAATGGTGGAGTTGCTGATCTTCTTTCCAGGTCGTTCCTCCGTGAGTTGCATCAATACTGGTGCACTAAATTGGAATCTGACTTTAGCAGCCGAACAAGAAATGTTCTTTCCTTTCATTTAAACACTTCCTCCTGAATGTTCTTAATAGTGCCTTTCTATTTAAATTTATCAATCACATATTGCACCGTTGAATGTGTTCTATTGACCAGCTGTCCAATTTTTCGTAACGAAAATCCATGAAGTGGCAGTTGATGTATAAGACTAACACACTGGACCAGCCGTATTCCGTCACTGAGACTTTTCCGTGCATGGCAAATAAATGGTGCGCCTCATCCTGTCCATGTGCTACACGCGGCACATTCATATAAAATCTTCCTTCCTGTATGTACATAAGTATGGTTTTGACTAACGAATTACCACTGACAAATCATGTTTTTACCCGTAATGTAAGTTTACTTCAGTTTTTCAATCGCTAATGTGCATATACGAGACTCGATATGATTAACAGGGCCACATACTGTATACCATACGATTACAATACTCATCTGGTGAGTGCGGAAACAGCGTGCACTAGACCAGGATTGTTGTGGAGCTCAATAAAGCCGTGAGATTCGTTTCTGTTTCAGGGAGATCCACACTTAGTCTGTGGCAACATGTTCTATCTCCAGACCTGAGTACAAAAGCAGCGAAAGCATAGTCGCTCAAGAAGAGGACTCAGTCTTGCTCAACGCCTTACAGCATCCACCATCGCCTTTCTGATCAAGAACCCAACGAAAAAAAGCCAGGTTTCCATTCTTCTCGACACTAGTGTTATCAGAACATGTCACGGTAGGTGCCGATATATGATTATCACGTGTGTATATCTGAAAAGTGATATCGTGAAATTGTTGTTGATGGAGGAAGGAAGCTACAGTTTAGTGGTCGTCTAGTAGGCCTACATGTTGTTAATGAACGTGTTTATCTTGGCTCCTAACTGAGAAACATTGACGGCTTCGAGAATGACATCAGAAGAAGAATTGCTCTCTGCAAAATTCCTGTGGATACGCTCTAAATGATTTGGCGTGACCGAGCAACCAGCTGTGAATCGTGGACAGTAAAGGTCAAGAACAAAAAGGGCATCCAGGCATTTAAAATGTGGTGTTGGTGAAGGATGCTACAAATATCTTGGACAGAGAAAAGATCTGACTCCTCCATAACCGAAGAGCTTGGAATCCCGAATCGAGTTTCAACTCTGCATATGTTTGGACATGTATTAAGGAGGGAAAATAGCCTTGTTGTTCAAGGAAATGTAAACTTGATCAGGCGGCGTGGAAGATTCACACAAGATGGATAGACGACATCAAAGGTACAACTCACGCACCTCTTCTAGTGACCGCAGACAATGACGACTCCTGGTGCACACTGTCAAATAATAAAGTAAGCGTGAGTTCGCGATACTCAGACAGAGTTGTGAAAATATTGAAAGTGTTGAGGTGAGTGTGGTGCTGCATAGTGTTGAGAAGTGTCCACCGCCAGCCTTCAAGGCTCTGCGCAAAGTGTCACCAAGTGCGGTATACTCCAGTTATGTATGCCTGACCATGGAGATGTCAAGAGAAGAAATCGAAGGGAAAGGCAATGTGAAAAATGTTTGTGAAAGCCATGAAATTATTGACAGGCTCAAATACCTAGAGACTGAAAAAAATCAGAATACAAGACTGGAAATGGAGATAAGCCAGAGGGTGCAACAGGGCAATGCATTCTATCAGACTGCTTTATGTGGAATAAGGAAGGAGCAAGGAAATGTAAAGAGATGATTATCGACCTCTTTGTGGAAGCTCCCATTGCCGGTCTCTCACTGCTGAGTTCCGTGGTTCAAATCCCGGTGACTCGATGTGAGATTTGTATTGCACAAACCAGAGGCGGGACAGGTTTTTCTCTGGGTACTCGGGTTGTTCCTGTAATCTTTGATTGCAGAAACACCCCTCAGTGTAATTTTGTTTCATTTGGAGTCATTAATCATTGCTCTAGAAGAGTGCGACAGGCTTCGGCAGCCGGCACAGTTCCTATCCTCGCCGCTGGATGGTGGCTTCAATCCATCCATTCCTGACCCGGTCGAATGACTGGTAAACAGGCTGTGGATTTTCAATTTCATTGACTTGTGCGCCTGAGACCTGGACGATGACAAGTGGGGAGGAGAGTAGAACTAGGTGGAGGAGTACACCTTTATTTGGAACAAAACGATGGATGAGGGGGATCATGCTGATATAATGCTGTGCTTGCAAATGAAATGCGATAACAATAATAAGCGCAGTTGTTTTCTGTATTTGTTCGTCGAAGCCCACTTGTACTGTTAGAGCCATGATATGATATCCCATTTATATTTCTCACGATTATATGATAATACCTCAACCATTCTCAGTCCAGTTTCAACAGAATTATGTGATGTCATGTTCTGCATCCTTATTTCCTCTGAGGTACTCCTTATCGCGTTATCGCATCATAACCATACTTACATACATTGGGGCATTGTTCTAAGTGATATGGTGGTGATTATTGTTCTAAGAGGAAGTACAACTAGGTAACCATCCCCTACTAACACTGATCAGAGGGCAAATGGAAAGCACCCGACATTTCGAAATATGAATATATCGACCGAAAGAAATACAAGAGTCGCGAAGGGCATGAAAAGTTGCGCAACAATATTTGTTTTACGTCGCACCGACACAGATAGGTCTGACGGCGACGATGGGGTAGGAGATGTAAGGAAGCGGCCGTGGTCTTAATTAAGGTGTCAAAGTGGGGAATCCACGGAAGGCTATCTTCAGAGCTGCCGAGAGTGGGGTTCAAACCCACTATCTCCCGAATGTATGCTCACAGCTGAGTGTCCCTATTCGTACGTACAACTTGCTTGGTGGCTCCTAGGCCTCGAGTTCTCTAATACGGTCGGGGTCGGAAAAGAACAAGAGTCGACCAAGAGAGGTTGAGGAGCCTGGCACAAGTAAGTGGCAGTAGTCATAGCCCAAACTCCCTGGGGCTCCTTTTAGTCGATTCTTACGACAGGTGAGGAACACCGTCATTCTATCGCCCCCACGCACAAGGGTAGATATTGTTCCAGGTCTTCCACTTATACTTTCCTCATGATAAGAATTGAGACGTCAATATGAAACATACTCGGGATATTATAGCAAATTTAGTTTATGAATTAATACATTTACTGAGCAAATTGAAGAAAACAACGGGAAATTGCCTCACTCCTCATTTCCCTAGTACGCCTCTTCAGTGATATCTAGGCCATCTATGACAGCTGATGGCAGAGCTGTTGAGGATCCCACCAGCGTTAGCGCTGACAACACTGAGCAAACAATTATTGTGAAACCACGTATGTCTCAAGGCACAGAGGGGATTCAGCCAGCAACTGATCTGGATTAGGATTCTTTTTATTAGTAGTATGTGTCTAATAACAAATTCAAGATCAATTTCCTCAAACTTTAATTCGAATGTGGAATATATTTTTAATAACGTGAAATTAAATGTAACCTGAGTTAGGAAAGACCAGCTTTGTTTAATGAAGTGAAAGCTGGGTGGATCCAGAATGTCCAGGTACAACCCGGTGGGAAAAATAATAGGAGGGTAGATGGAATGAGGAAATGAAGGCTACCAGCTTCCGCGGTGGGGTCATATAAGGCGAATGGAGGATGATAGGTTGTCTAGGGGAATAATGGGCTCTGCTGTGGAGGGTAAGAGAAGTAGAGGGAGACCAAGACAGCGATTGTTAGACTCTGCTGTGGAGGGTAAGAGAAGTAGAGGTAGACCAAGACAGCGATTGTTCGACTCAGTTTCCAACCATTTCATGATAAGAGGTACAGATTTAAACGAGACCACGGAACTAGTTGAAAATAGAGGATTGTGGCGGCGATTAGTAAATTCACAGAGGCTTGCAGCCTGAACGATGAAAGACGTAACGGTCTATAATGAAGATGTATGAGTTAGGAAATGAGAAAATTTCGTCTGTAAATGTTTTTGAATTAAAAATTTAATTTGTAATTGTTAGCGATCATTGCCATCATCGTCTGCGGCCAGGTATTTGATTTGCACTTACAATTCTCTTGTGAACGTGAATGCCTTTGCCGCTCGAGACGGATTCAGTAAGGAGGCGAACTTGTGCGTGCGTACGAGGGGTGGGCGAACTGCGTGGCGTTTGTCAAAGTCAAACATTTAATGCAATATGTAGCGCTCACACTCTTTGATTAATTACCGAGCAGGCGACCAGCTGCGGGGCACTGGCTGGTTATAGCGTCGTTAATTTCTCGGATGATTCATCAAAAGCCCGCAAAGTGCATTGTGTGATATTGCATTACTGCGTTTGGATTTTCGAATTACATAATGAGGGCCATTGTTTTTGTCCTTTTCAATGGATATGTTTTCAAAGATACGCCACCCCTACCACGTCGTAATGCGAGCCGCACAATTAGAATTGATGAAAACAGGCCGTCGTTTATAATTATTGGTTGATTCAGTCACGTACCGTGACAAGAAGAGAGAGATGTTCAACTCAAAACGAATTGCGGGGGAGGGGTAATGTGCCACTGTTTTACATCGATAGAACTCCAGCAAAAACTGAATTCGTCGATTATTTAGCCACTAAGATATGTTCAGATTGACGTGAAGACTTGCCTCCCCTCCAAGCACGTACCTCGAATTTGTTTGCCAAGTCTAAGAGAAAAACAAAGTATGAGACAGAAGTTTGAAGGTCGGCCTCTCTAGCTCGGACGGTGTAGTGCTGGCCTTTTCAGTCCATCTTGGCAGCGTTCAATCCAGTGGTATTTGAAGGCGCCCAAATACGTCGGCCTTGTGTTAGTAGATTTCCTAGCACATAAAAGAACTGCTGCGTGACAAAATTCCGGCACCTGGGCGTCTCTGCAAACCATGAATATGTAGTTAGTGGGACGTAAATCCAATCTATATATTTAAAAATAGATTAGTCCACTGCGTCTCGCCCTTCTGCTTCATTCCTTCCGGAATTACCTCTCGGTGAATCACCAGACATTCTGTATTTGGTAGCTGGCTAGCGATTAACACTGTCATTAATATTCTGATATAATGTGTGATGTCATTGCATGCAGCGGTGTTTGAGAGTATACACTTCCTCTGATCATGTAAGAATACTATTCTCTGCTAAATACTGTTTGATTCTCTGACCTCCAGCAGCTTCTGAACTAGGGATGGGACAAATAGTTACTTTCCAGTATCATGTTCCTGTGTATCCGTTACACTGTAGTATTCGGTTGGAGTATCAGGATATAAAATTAACGTAATACAAGTTGCAGGTCAACTTTTGGAAGGAACGTCCCTTATACCTGTTGTCTCTTGAGCCCGTAACCGCACCTGAGTAAGCACTTGTAAATACCAATACTGTATCTATCTTCATCTCGCTTTCTTCTCTCCCATTGTCCCTTTCGCCAGCTCGTCACTCACATTCTTAACTATTCCTAGAAAAATGTTTGCAATGACCCAATTACATTCCGAGAACCAATACTTCGAAACCTTCATTTATAAAAGGCGCCATGGCTGCTAGGTAGCTATGTGTATTCATAGATGTCCAAGGATCTGTAGTTAAACAAACACGAGGACCAGACTTTATAAAGTATGTTGATGAACTTCAGATGCCGCCGGAATGGTTCTTGAGGAAATAGCCCTCTCAGGCAAGACGTAAGCAGATTTTAACCCAGTACTTTTTTGTTATTTGTTTTTTTTACGTCCCACCGACACAGATTGGTCTTATTGTGACGATGGGACAGAAAAGGCCTAGGACTGGGAAGGAAGCGGCCGTGGCCTTAATTAAGGTACAGCCGCAGCATTTGCCTGGTGTGAAAATGGGAAACCATGGAAAACTATCTTCAGGGCTGCCGACAGTGGGGATCGAATCCACCATCTCTCGAATACAAGCTAACAACTACGTAACACAAACCGTGTAGCCAACTCGCTCTGTAAAGCCAGCATAAAAGGCTCCAGAACCGTCTTTCGTCATATACAGAAGTTGTGGATATGTGGTAAACAACAGTGTAAGTGGTTTGTCTAGCGTATTTTTTCCCCCCTGTATATCACTCCTCTTATGTACTGGTAACAATTACGATAGTAGCTTTTGTTGCACTGCCTCATAGGTTGCAGTCGATGAGGAAATTTCAGGACGCACAGATTCACGTGATGGGACTTACGATAGCTTTTCAGGGCCTGATATTTGAGTACCATGTACATTATCAGAACTACTGTATATGAACTGATAGAATTAAAAAATTATTATTATTATTATTATTATTATTATTATTATTATTATTATTATTATTATTATTATTATTATTATTATTATTATGCCTACGTGGCTCAGGCGGCAAGGCGCCGGTCTCTCATCGCTGGATTCCGTGGTTCAAATCCCTGTCACTCAATGAGAGATTTGTGCTGCACAAAGCGGACGCGGGAGAGGTTTTTCTCCGGGTACTCCCGTTGTCCGTGTCATATTTCATTCCAGTAACAGTCTCCAATATCATTTCATGTTATCTGTCGTTCATTAATCTTTGCCCGAGAGGGATGCGACAGGCTTCGGCAGCCGGCATAATTCCTACCCGCCCCGCTAGATGGGGCTTCATTCATTCCATTCCTGACTTTCGAATGACTGGAAACAGGCTGTGGATTTTCATTTTCATGTTGTTATTATTATTATTATTATTATTATTATTATTATTATTATTATTATTATTATTATTATCATTATTATTATAGGGTACCTTATTTCAACACGTTTCTAGAAACAATTTTCCTGTAATTGAGTTTTTGTCCACATAAATCGTATCGGATGCAATACATCCTCTCACTCATTGTCCAGAACACGGAGTGAGACTCGAGATGCAAGGTGGGAAGACCACGTGTAACTGTTCCGGGGAACTACGCTACTGTATGTATTACCACCAGTAAGCCTAATACAAAGCACTTCGAATAACTAGAGAATATCTGTAACCAACCAGCAAGTAACAGGATAGAAATACCAGTACTGCCTCTAAACTATTACAAAGGTATCGCTCGCGCCTGGGCAGAGTGCGCGCTTAAAGCGAGCTGCTATGCTTCCTAATATCCGTTAGCCAATCAGAAACTACCTTCCCTTGGTTGCGCTTAGACAGTTACTCTTGTATTAGGGTCTCCGGAGGAACATAATATTTCTGGAACAGCTTACTGTTCTGGATTAGGATACAGTATCATGTTAAGATATTATCGCTGTTCTGAATACATGGCAGAACGTCCCGCTAAGAGAAAAGAGGCAACGTGCGCACAGCGTTCTGTACAAGCATAGGGTCAAATTCTTGAAAGAGTGGGTGTGTACTTACTCGAACCAGTATTCAGTCACACCGCTACCTCGGGCAACATCCCCTGAATGGTCGAAGCACGGTGAATATTGTATGTTATAACAGTACATGATGCAACAAGCCTCACGACGAGATGTCGCTTGACAGTTGGGCGTAGAGCGCATGCGCTCGGTTATTGATTTTCCGTGAGTGGATCAGAGACCTTGACGAAGTCATACGTTTTGAAAGCTTTGCTAGAAGAACCTAGCTTTATTTCAAATACACTGACTGACAGAGCAAATGCAACACCAAGAAGGAGTGGTTCGAAAGGGATGAAAGTTGGGGAAAAAACAGAGACGGCACGGATGAATAATTGATGTTTATTTCAAACCGATATGCAGGTTACACAATGCGCACGGCATCGACTCAGTAGGATGTAGGACCACCGCGAGCGGCGATGCACGCAGAAACACGTCGAGGTACAGAGTCAATAAGAGTGCGGATGGTGTCCTGAGGGATGGTTCTCCATTCTCTGTCAACCATTTGCCTCAGTTGGTCGTCCGTACGAGGCTGGGGCAGAGTTTGCAAACGGCGTCCAATGAGATCCCATACGTGTTCGATTGGTGAGAGATCCGGAGAGTACGCTGGCCACGGAAGCATCTGTACACCTCGTAGAGCCTGTTGGGAGATGCGAGCAGTGTGTGGGCGGGCATTATCCTGCTGAAACAGAGCATTGGGCAGCCCCTGAAGGTACGGGAGTGCCACCGGCCGCAGCACATGCTGCACGTAGCGCTGGGCATTTAACGTGCCTTGAATACGCACTAGAGGTGACGTGGAATCATACGCAATAGCGCCCCAAACCATGATGCCGCGTTGTCTAGCGGTAGGGCGCTCCACAGTTACTGCCGGATTTGACCTTTCTCCACGCCGACGCCACACTCGTCTGCGGTGACTATCACTGACAGAACAGAAGCGTGACTCATCGGAGAACACGACGTTCCGCCATTCCCTCATCCAAGTCGCTCTAGCCCGCCACCATGCCAGGCGTGGACGTCTATGCTGTGGAGTCAATGGTAGTCTTCTGAGCGGACGCCGGGAGTGCAGGCCTCCTTCAACCAATCGACGGGAAATTGTTCTGGTCGATATTGGAACAGCCAGGGTGTCTTGCACATGCTGAAGAATGGCGGTTGACGTGGCGTGCGGGGCTGCCACCGCTTGGCGGCGGATGCGCCGATCCTCGCGTGCTGACGTCACTCGGGCCGGACCCCTAGCACGTGCCACATGTCCCTGCGCCAACCATCTTCGCCACAGGCGCTTCACCGTGGACACATCCCTATGGGTATCGGCTGCGATTTGACGAAGCGACCAACCTGCCCTTCTCAGCCCGATCACCATACCCCTCGTAAAGTGGAAATGCCTCCGTTGACGGCGGCCTGGCATTCTTAGCTATACACGTGTCCTGTGGCACACGACAACACGTTCTACAATGACTGTCGGCTGAGAAATCACGGTACGAAGTGGGCCATTCGCCAACGCCGTGTCCCATTTATCGTGCGCTACGTGCGCATCACAGCGGCGCATTTCACATCATGAGCATACCTCAGTGACGTCAGTCTACCCTGCAATTGGCATAAAGTTCTGACCACTCCTTCTTGGTGTTGCATTTGCTCTGTCAGTCAGTGTACAATTTGTTTAGTGTACAGTTGGTGGTGCCGTGTGGTTGTGGAATATTGGAAGTAGAAGGTGCACTGTGTGTCCGACATGTTTGATTTCGGTAACAAGTGCGGTGCTAGTGCGTTGAGCGCAGGTGCCATGCTATCCTTACCTAATTGGTCAAACAGTTGTATTATCATGAAAATATGAACTCTGATTGGTGGAGAACCTGTATCACAATGAAACTTGGACTATACTGAGCCTCAGTAAGATTCAGTTTTCTGACATATAATATTTTTATTTCGGCATCGTCGAGCATAAACTTATTTAAGAGATGTTCCTTATTATCTGCAAATAAGGTGTTGTTCCTCGGTACGTTTCAACCTATTCTGCTCCTTACAGTCCTATAAAGGGGCAGTAGCCGCTCTACAAATCCCTTGTCTTCACGCCCGTATCGTTATTATAAACATTTCCTTTCCAAAAACATATTTGAGAACAGCATAGACTAGGTGCGAGAAATTCAAAATTAAACATAGTTCAGCAACTGGGATGTGACAAGAATATAAAATTATATAAGATCACAGTCAGTAAAGGGTCAATATCAATTTTTGGTTTCAAATACGAACTCTTGGTCCGGAGAGAAGTTTAATAAACGTATGATCAAACTATTTAACTATTTTCACTGTTGTACCGGGAGATACACCCCCCCCCCCGTTCATTTAAATGAAGCGCCTGGGAGAATGCTATCTACCATCCTAAAGTTATAACTACTAATGCAAGAAGTTTAAACTTTTATCAACAGACATCTCTTTCAAAAAAAAACCTTATGTTGTGCTGTCTGGAGTGAAGAGGGACTATTAAGATTGCAAAGTAATCTGTTATTTTAAGGTTTACTAAACTGAATTATTGTTTATTCCTTGTTTTTGGTATGTTAAAGTTTACGACATTTCTATCTCTGTCCGCCAACTTCAAATATTGACCAATAGAAAATGTTGTATATATATATTTTTCCACCAGTAACATATATCTTGTATCTATTTAATTACCCTATGAGAATTGGGGGTGTGTCGGGCCTTATCCCAGAGTTTTCTGGATCTTTCCTCTCGGTGTAAAAACTGGAACATTTTTCGACCAGGTGTCTTATCTTTCGTTCCAGTCTAGTGTGTGTGCGTTTATAGAGGGGGCGGCTGCCTCGTTGATCACTGAGACGCACATCAGCTCAAGGTAATGGCAGTCCTGATTTAATTAAGTGATAGTTTTTGATAGCTAGCTCGAGGAGAATGTTTCAAATGTAAGAATGTAACTTCAATTTTCCTAAAAAGTAAATTTCAATCTGCTCGTGTAATTTTCAAACAAGCCTAAGATACTTAACTGTAATCAGGTAATAGAGAGTGCGGCACCCTCTCGAATTTCCCTTCAAGTTGATTTTAACGTGACTATGATTTTGTAACAGATTTCTATTTGTAATCTGGTAACTGAAATATTCTCTCCATCTAGTCACCGCAGTAGCATAGGCTTAGTCTATGTATTTTCGGGCCACCAGCAAATATAGTGTTTTAACCATTGAATTGTAAACTTCTAGGAGTGCAAGAGTTCACCTCCACACAATTTTGATTTTGGGGTCAGTAATTGAACCTGGTGGTGCTTAAGGAAAACAATGCAGTGACTCACATTAGCGCTCGTAGTGGTACTTAAGTCAAAAAATGCACCACCTCACATTAGCGCTCGTAGTGAAACTTAAGGAAAACAATGCACTGACTCACATTAGCGCTCGTGGTGGTGCTTAAGTGAAACAATGCATTGACTTAAAATAGTGCTCGTAGTGGTGCTTAAGTGAAACAATGCATTGACTCACATTAGCGCTCATAGTGGTGCTTAAGTGAAACAATGCATTGACTCACATTATCGCTCGTAGTGGTGTTTAAGTGAAACAATGCATTGACTTAAATTAGTGCTCGTAATGGTGCTTAAGTGAAACAATGCATTGACTCACATTAACGCTCGTAGTGGTGCTTAAGTGAAACAATGCATTGACTCACATTATCGCTCGTAATGGTGCTTCAGTGAAACAATGCATTGACTCACATTAGTGCTCGTAGTGGTGCTTAAGTGAAACAATCCATTGAGTTAAATTAGTGCTCGTAGTGGTGCTTAAGTGAAACAATATATTGACTTAAATTAGTGTTTGTAGTGGTGCTTAAGTGAAACAATGCATGGACTCACATTAGTGCTCGTAGTGGTGTTTAAGTGAAACAATGCATTGACTTAAATTAGTGCTCGTAATGGTGCTTAAGTGAAACAACGCATTGACTCACATTATCGCTCGTAGTGGTGTTTAAGTGAAACAATGCATTGACTCACATTATCGCTCGTAGTGGTGCTTAAGTGAAACAATGCATTGACTCACATTAGTGCTCGTAGTGGTGCTTAAGTGAAACAACGCATTGACTCACATTATCGCTCGTAGTGGTGTTTAAGTGAAACAATGCATTGACTCACATTAGTGCTCGTAGTGGTGCTTAAGTGAAACAATATATTGACTTAAATTAGTGTTTGTAGTGGTGCTTAAGTGAAACAACGCATTGACTCACATTATCGCTCGTAGTGGTGCTTAAGTGAAACAATATATTGACTTAAATTAGTGCTCGTAGTGGTGCTTAAGTGAAACAACGCATTGACTCACATTATCGCTCGTAGTGGTGTTTAAGTGAAACAACGCATTGACTCACATTATCGCTCGTAGTGGTGTTTAAGTGAAACAATGCATTGACTCACATTATCGCTCGTAATGGTGCTCAGGGTAAGTGAAACGATGCATTGACTCACATTATCGCTCGTAGTGGTGCTCAGGGTAAGTGAAACAATGCATTGACTCACATTATCGCTCGTAGTGGTGCTCAGGGTAAGTGAAACGATGCATTGACTCACATTATCGCTCGTAGTGGTGCTCAGGGTAGTGAAACAATGCATTGACTCACATTAGCGCTCGTAGTGGTGCTTCAGTGAAACAATGCATTGACTCACATTATCGCTCGTAGTGGTGCTTAAGTGAAACAATGCATTGACTTAAATTAGTGCTCGTAGTGGTGCTTCAGTGAAACAATGCATTGACTCACATTATCGCTCGTAATGGTGCTTCAGTGAAACAATGCATTGACTTAAATTAGTGCTCGTAGTGGTGCTTAAGTGAAACAATGCATTGACTCACATTATCGCTCATAATGGTGCTTCAGTGAAACAATGCATTGACTCACATTATCGCTCGTAATGGTGCTTCAGTGAAACAATGCATTGACTTAAATTAGTGCTCGTAGTGGTGCTTAAGTGAAATAATGCATTGACTCACATTAACGCTCGTAGTGGTGCTTAAGTGAAACAATGCATTGATTCACATTATCGCTCGTAATGGTGCTTCAGTGAAACAATGCATTGACTTAAATTAGTGCTCGTAATGGTGCTTAAGTGAAACAATGCATTGACTCACATTAACGCTCGTAGTGGTGCTTAAGTGAAACAATGCATTGACTCACATTAACGCTCGTAGTGGTGCTTAAGTGTAACAATGCATTGACTCACATTAACGCTCGTAGTGGTGCTTAAGTGGAACAATGCATTGATTTAAGTTAGTGCTCGTAGTGGTGCTTAAGTGAAACAATGCATTGTCTTAAATTAGTGCTCGTAATGGTGCTTAAGTGAAACAATGCATTGACTTAAATTAGTGCTCGTAATGGTGCTTAAGTGAAACAATGCATTGACTCACATTAACGCTCGTAGTGGTGCTTAAGTGAAACAATGCATTGACTCACATTATCGCTCGTAGTGGTGCTTAAGTCAAACAATGCATTGACTCACATTATCGCTCGTAGTGGTGCTTAAGTGAAACAATGCATTGACTTAAATTAGTGCTCGTAATGGTGCTTAAGTGAAACAATGCTCTGACTCACATTAACGCTCGTAGTGGTGCTTAAGTGAAACAATGCATTGACTCACATTATCGCTCGTAGTGGTGCTTAAGTGAAACAATGCATTGACTTAAATTAGTGCTCGTAATGGTGCTTAAGTGAAAGAATGCTCTGACTCACATTAACGCTCGTAGTGGTGCTTAAGTGAAACAATGCATTGACTCACATTATCGCTCGTAGTGGTGCTTAAGTGAAACAGTGCACTGACTTTAGTGCTCGTAATGGTGTTTAAATGAAACAATGCATTGACTCACATTAGCTCTCGTAGTGATAGAAATGGCAGCGTGCTTATCTAATCGGCCGGATAACTATGACTATGAAAAGAGTTGTAATGTTAAATAAAGAATATATTCTCATAAAATTCGCAGCTCTTCTCGCTGGGATGTTTTCAGCATTGAGTTGTTTGCCCGAAGGATTTTCACCTCGTTCCCCTTCTCTTCTTTCACGATACTCCTCCCTGCCGATTCCATTCCTTTCTTCATCGTTTCCCCTTTGCACCTGAGCCTGGTGATCTCTGCTCGCCTTCGCGTACCTTGGATTCGCTTGTGCTGCCGCTGCCTGCTTGATCATCGCAATTTGACCTCTCTGCCACTTTTTCATCGTGATTGACACCAAACCCCCGTCCTGTTTATGACCTTTATTCCTTTCCTTCATGTTGTTCACAGACCACGTTCTAAACCATTTCCATTCCCTACCACCTGTTGTCGTCCCCTAATGAATGCTCCAAGCCTTTGGTTCCTTGGTCTAATTAGGTGGTTATTTAAAATTCTAATAATTCTATTTCCGTGACTCCCCATGTCTCTTCTCACCCACGCTCTCTCGCCTTGTAGTTTTCCAACATTTCTAACCACAACGTCCGCCATCAAGGTGGATAATAACTTCACTTTTATTGGCCTATTCCCTTTCACTTTACGCACATTTTCCACATCGTCTGTATCCACTTCACTAAAATTAATTTTCGTTTTGTTCTGTATCACATCCACCACCTTGTACACTGTATCGACTTTATTTTCCTTCACTCCCTTCTGTATACTGTAGATGAAGATTTTTTTCCTCGTGCGTTCCTGGAAGTTTATTGCCTCTTGTATCTTCACCTTCTGCAGTTCCTCTTTCAAAGATTTCACCTTCTTTCTCAAAAACACTACTTCACCATTATCTTCCGTCTTCAGTCTCATGTTCTCCATTTTCTCCTCCATAGACCTCCTCATATCCTTAATTTCCGTCGACTGCTCCTTCATTAGCTCCTTTGCTTGGTCTATTGGCCACGCCTCGTTCACAATCTCCTTAATAGCTTCGACTTCCATCCAAGCAATGTGTCCTCCTTGACCGGGACCTGGGTTCAGTTCCACGCGCCCAATAATTAGTAATTACCACCGCCACTGCCACCGATGCCACAACCATCCTCTTCTCCAGAAATACTTTGCTCTTCGTTCTTCCTACAATTTTCATACTCCTGCATCTGTGCCATCCTCCAATAACTGCTCGATATTGTGCCAAGTAGGTACCCATCTCTCTCACTAACGCCCAGCTCCCTTCGTTGTTGAGGTATTCTCCAGTCAGCACGGTAACGAACTAACCGCCAAAGGATGCCGTGGTCTTGATCAGGAAGATAAAGAGAATGAGCAGGAAAATGTAAAGGACCGGTCACTTGAAGGCTGAGCGGGGTTTAAGCCTACTTGTCGAATGCTCTAAATGCAGTTTATCTCGAACAGAAATGATATATCTGTGAGCAGGCAGAAAATCAAGATATGATGGCCTGCAATGTAAGTAAAATTTAGCAATAGGAAGAAGAAGGAGAAGAGAACAATGTTCTTCGTTTTACGACCGATTGACTGCCTTTACGGTTTTCAAACACGTCAACGTTCGGGAATTTTATTCCAAATGAGTTCTTTAAATTGCCAGTAATCTATCGAGAGGAGGTTAGCGCAGGTATCGAACGTGGTGAACACACTAACATGAAGGAAAAGTACGACCTTTGGTAGAAAATGGGAAGAGGCTTCGCGCTAAGAAGAGAACAAGCGTTGACTGAGGGGCAAGGAGCGTGTGGTTGCCTAGCAACGTAGAAAGTTAAACGATTCTGTAGCCCCTGAGTGCCGGCAGGGCATACCACCATACTGAGCCGGGATCGAACCGCAAACTTGAGGTCAGAACCGTCTGAGTGGATTATTCTCAAACAGAGGTCACAGTCGTGTCAGAACTCTGTATACGCAAGGATATTTGAAAAGCTTGGAGTTGCTGTCGAGGTTAACCCCACTCGTTACTGTGGTTTTGTCGTGATCATTATCCCCGGGTTCAGATGGCAACAGCCATCGCCTTCTTGCTGCAGGAAGCTCACAATCAACTGACCGTTCTAAATTTCACCTTGTGATATACACTATGTGGTACATTGATTATCTTCAGAATATGATGCTGAACGCTGTCCCTACTCGTGTTAGTACTTTCCGCAGAATAAGGAGTCCCGATTGTTTTGTCTCTGCTTTTGTGCTGCCTGAATATCAGAATAATAATGAAAAATGAAATGGCGTATGGCTTTTAGTGCCGGGAGTGTCCGAGGACAAGTTCTTTTGATTTGACCCCCGTAGGCGACCTGCGCGTCGTGATGAGGATTAAATGATGATGATGACGACGACACATACACCCAGCCCCCGTGCAAGCGAAATTGACCAATTATGGTTAAAATTCCCGACCCTGCTGGGAATCGAACCCGGGACCCCTGTGACCAAAGACCGACAGCTGACCATTTAGCCATGGGGCCGGATAATAATAATAATAATAATAATAATAATAATAATAATAATAATAATAATAATAATAATAGTTACCGTGTTTTGTGGTGGACAGAGGTGAAAGATGGTGCGGGCTTGAATGGGTCTATCTACTACAATCAAAAGATTAATTAAAAGGTTTAGAATTAAAGTTAAATTTCTTTTCTCCTCTCTCTTTTTTAAATGCAAAACATTAACAAAGTCTTTGAGCGACGCCACAAGATCAGAAACATCAACAGCACGCTCCCGATATTGCTTCGTCCATTCAATAGTGAAGCACACGGGTCTCCCAAGTTCATTTGCAAGGTATACTTACACCTCTACAATACTAGAATGAGCGTCACTGCCTTCTCACGGCAACTTTCAACTACCAACACTTTCCAGGCCTCTCGTGGTACGGCCTATATTTTACAATTCACATTCTTAAACCCTCAACAGTTTAACCACTTAACAGAAAATTACTAAGTTTTACAGGAGTACCGAGTACTCATTCTACCGGGCCTTTGTTGTGGGAAGAAAAAAACACAGGTTAAAGTTACTGGTCCAAAAATCAAAATGATGCGTAGGCAGACATTTGCACTCCTTGAAACTGATATTTAGAAGTTCAAAACCCAAGACGGGCTCACTGCCCGAAGTTACAGAGGCTAATCCTATACTACTGAGGTGACTAGATGGAGAAGCTACAGACAGAAAATGGTTACAAAACATAGTCACGTCAAATTCAAGTTGATGGGGGTACTCGAAAGGGTGTCACACTCTCTATTCCCGAATTTAAGCCAAGTGCTTCTCGGTTTGTTTGAAATTTACAGTAGAAATTTACATTTTAGAAGATTGGAAATTTGAAGTTACATTATTAAAGATAGGACACCTTCCTCTCGGGTTAGCTTTCAGAGGCTATCACCTAATTATTAAATGACTGCCATTACCGTACTGCGCTGGACTGCTCGATGAAGGGCGAGACGCCCCCGCCTCCATTATTAGCACACACTCAGTACACCGGAAGATCAAGAACACAAGGTACCTCTTTTATACCCAAGAGGAAGATTCGAGAGAGATCTGAACTAATGCCTGACAGACCCCCAATTTTTATTGGATAATGAAATATGTAGAAGAAAATGCTGATCGGGGGAAAAATACACATACACTATTTCTTATTGGTTAATTTTGAAGTTGGCGGAAAGAGATCAAAGGGTGACAACTGTGATACACCAAAAAACAAAGGCAAATCAACTCAGTTTAAGAAACCTTAAAGTAAGAAATTACTTTAGAATTTTAATAGTTCCTCTTCACACTACAGGGCATAACATACGTTCTTTTGGTAGACACATTTGTGAAGAAAAGTCCAAACTCCTTGCACAAGATGTTGTAAGTTTATATTGTAGATGGCGTTTTTCAAGACGCTTCATTTGAATGAATGGGGCGGGTGAACCCTCGCGGTACAATAATAATAATAATAATAATAATAATAATAATAATAATAATAATAATAATAATAATAATAATAATAATAATAATAATAATTGTTACGTATTTTTGTGGTAGGTTGAGGTGAAAGAAGGTGCGGGTGTGAACGGGTCTCAAACTACGAAATTAAAGTTAATGTAAAATTTAACAAGGTTATATTCTCTTTCCAAAATTCATAAATAACACGAAAGACAGGTACAGAGTAGCAAGGCAATAAAAAATACAATTACAATATTTACAGGATTTGGGCTTCGAGCCCCAACCTCACAATTCTTGAGCAATTAGCCCAGTTTTACCCCAAACACAAGTTTCAACAGAGGGGCAGAAAACCCCATTCATGCCTAGGAACACTTGCTCCAAATTACACAGTAAGGCCTCCTTGAGGCGCGCAGAAAACAAAATTTTCAAGAAAGAGCAACTTGCTCTCAAAATTCAGGCCTGTCAAAGGCCACACCTAATTCCACCTTCAAGCTGTCCTCTAAGGACATATACACAGGGGTAAAATACCCAACCTACTGAGGTCTATCAAATGAGAAGAAGGTTAATTACATGACCTCTAAAATAACAATTTTGAGAGGAGGCGATCTGCACTCCTAATGCATTTGTTTTAAAACCTAATCTGGCTCTAGCCCACTAATGCAAGGGCTAATCCCATACTACAGAGGTGACTTTAGAAAAGAACAATTCACATTACATTAAGGAAGAATCGGTTGTGAGAAATAAGTTCACCTCAAAACAAAATGAGTGGGAGCTCGAGAGGGTTAAGCACTCTCTATCCCAATATGTAGCCTTAAAAGATAATAGATGCTAAGAGTAGTTACATTTTAGGAAAAGGTTACATGGTAGAAACGCTTCGGACCCGCCCCGAGAGTTAAACTGCTGAGCTAGCAAGAAAAGAAGATATTAAAAGGCCATTACCTTGGTGTAGAACTGCTCCCCGAAGAAAGAGGCGCTTCCCGCCCCCTGCTATGTACTTTACACACTGAAAGATGGTACTGAAGTGGCGCAGAGACCCTAAAATCAGCAGTTTATATACTCTCGCGGAAAGTTCGAGGCGTTTCGGGAAGGAAAACACCCGCCCACAATCATTTTATTGGTGGATAAAGAAAACCCCTACACAATATGAAGAAGAAACACATTATTGGTGGAAAATTAATTAAAGAAATTCGGGATTGGCTAGATTCAAAACAAGGGGAAAGAAAGGGTTAATATTGCCAACTTAAACAATGACTGAAAGAAATTTAGCAAAGAACAAACTTTTGAAATTAAATTTTCTCCAAAAGAACAGTTCTTTCACTTCGCACTAGGGTGCACCGTTGTAGTTCTTCAATAGTGTCCTCTAGAAGAGAAAGTTCAAACTTCTTACTACAAGCAAAACAAAATTACATCGAAAACAACACAGTTCAGAAACTACAAAATTTCCAAGTAGTGGCATCTTCAGGGTAACTTGAAAATTAACACATAAGACAAAGTTCAGACTTCTTCCAGTAGGGGAGTTTCAACTGGCGCAAAGTTTAAATAATCAGCATGGAGGTGTACCGCCCGGTACAGACCTCCCCCCCCCCCAAAAGTTCCTCCAAGGGGTAACACAGAATAACATAAACTTTTGTTTGAAAACAAGGTCCAAGTTATGACGTTGCTATGGAGATTAATTGCAGAAGCATTTATTAAAATTGTTGAAATTTGCTTTGATCCAGTTTCAAAAATTCTCGTAGTAACTGCTGAAGTAATTTCTTTATGTTTGTAGAAATTGAATTCAGAAGAAAAACTTTTAATACTTGAAAGTGAAGAAAAATTTTCAAAGTCCACCAAATATTGCTGTTGAATTCCCAAGTGTAGTAATTGCTGATAGTAAATGTCCATGTAGTTGATTAAATAGGATGGCCAGACCGGCCGCTGCAGCTTGTGTTCAAAGGCGGCCGCTCGGACCCCTCAAGTACCCTGAGATACCGCTCGCCCGCACTATGAGGGGAGCAGTGGTGTTGAAGCACGCCGCGCCCGCGGTGAACATGCAGGTCGCGGGCCAGTTACAGGTTGTGCGCCGCACATCAGCCTTGGCCGGGAGGAGGGCTCCGGCTCGCCGTGCACATGTCGTCCTCGCTGGAGTAGAGGGGGCCCTTCCTCTATCCCAGTCGCGGCACGGCGCCGCGCGGCTGCGGGGGCACTGAAACATTAAAGCTCGGCGGCAGAATTTTTGTTGAACCAGAATTATAGTAGGGTACATTCATGGTGGTGAGGTTGAGGGGCCAGCGGCGTGGAGAAATTCTTTTCAAAAGCAAGCCACTGTGTATATTGGAGCAGGAGACGGGAGCGTGGTAATGGCCGTGGCAAGGTCAGGATGGCAGTTTAACTAATCGGGGGGGGGGTTTACACAAAATAATTACACATAAAGGAAACAGCTCCCAAGGGCAGAAGGCCTTAAAAGTGAAACCCCTCTAAAAAATAGAACCTTCCTATTTCCTTTAAAATTATATGAAGCAAGTTAACACAGAAATTACACCGGTTTCACCTGGGACAGGTGAACCCTAAATATCCTCTCGGTGGCTGGATTACTTAATAACAACGTAACCGGCGTAAGGAAATCGAGAATTATGCACGGCCCATGAAATCTGGGGGCAAGCTTGCCCGCGGGAACAAAATTCTTGACCATCACTTGGTCGCCTACCTTCAAATTGGTGGGTCTCCGTCCACGATCATATCTTTCCCTAACCTTTTCATGAGAGACTTTAAGATTGGCTTTAGCCTTCTTCCAAAGATCTTTAATGTTGTCTGGGTCTATTATCTCAGGTAGAATGTCACTCAGAGACCAGAGGTTAGAGAGCGGCGTGTTGGGAACGAACTTAAACATCAAAGAAGCTGGAGTAAACTTGTGATATTCATGAACCGCCGAATTCAAAGCCAAAGCTAACCAATGCAGGGACGTGTCCCATCTAGAATGATCTTCATGATGATAGGCAATAAGCGCGGACCTGAGATTACGATTAACCCGTTCAGCCAGAGATGGTTGAGGGTAATAAGCAGAAGTTGTCACATGAGATATGGACAGGTCAAAGCAGAATTTACGAAATAAATTAGATGTGAAAGCCTTAGCATTATCAGATACAATATATTGACACGGACCCAAAGAAGCAAAGATAGAATTTAGACAAGTAATGGTGGACTGAGCGGTAGCCAGCTTAGTCGGAAATAACCAGGAAAATCTTGTAAAACCATCTACGCATACAAAGATGAACTTGTTGGCATTTTCCTTCGACTGAGGGAAGGGTCCTACATAATCAATATACAGGCGTTCCATGGGGCGCGAAGCCTGATGAGAAGACAACATGCCTACCTTGGTGGACATGGTGGGTTTACTACGCAAGCAGGATTTACAAGCTTTTACTAGTTCACGGACTTCACCGTCCATCCCCTTCCAGATGAACATTTCACGAATCTTCTCACGAGTTTTAAAGATGCCTAGATGCCCTCCTAATGGGGGTCTCATGATAGTACTTGAAGATCATAGGTACAAGAACAGCTGGAACGACAACCTTCATCATCTTATCATGCCTCGAAGGGCAACATAAAACACCATTCCTCAAAACATAAGGGACGACATGTTCCCCAGAAGAAAGGGTTTCCATTATCGGAGCCAGCGTCGGATCTTCACGTTGGTATTTCTCGATATCCCTAAAGAGCATGGGAGCATCTGTTAAGATGGCATTAACATCAGACAGCATGGACTCGGGAGGTGAAGAACTATCGTCCGGATCATGGGTCTCGACCTCGTTGGAAAACATACGGCTGAGTCCATCAGCAACAACATTTTCGGTACCTCTGATATGCCTGACATCGAATTGGAAGGCGGAAATACGAATGGCCCAGCGGGCTATACGACCAGTACGACGCGACCTACCTAAGACCCAGCTTAAGGCTTGATTATCTGTCTCCAGGTCGAATTTGACATGTTCCAGATAGAGACGGAACTTTTCTAAGGCAAATAAGACTGCCAAACCTTCGAGCTCATATATGGAATACTTTGCTTCTTGAGCCGATAGCGTCTTAGATGCATAGGCGATGGGTCGCCTCCCTAATTCAGTCTCTTGAAGAAGGACTGCAGCTACTGCTGACGACGACGCGTCAGTTTGGACGAAGAATTTCTTTGAGAAATCAGGCATAGCAAGTACAGGGGCATTACAGAGAGCTAATTTAAGATCTTCAAACGCGGCTTGTTGAGAAGGTCCCCACTCAAATTTGATGCCTTTCCTACGAAGAAGGTTCAAGGGCGCCGCTCTATTAGCGAAGTTAGGACTAAACTTCCTGAAAAAATTCACCATACCAATGAACCTGGCGATACCTTTAATGTCCTTGGGAGGTTTAAAATCACGTATGGCCTGTGTTCTAGAATGATCGACGGCAACACCATCAGGTGACACAATATGCCCTAGGAATGACATAGAGGGCTTAGCAAAGGCAACCTTGGACAACTTGACAGTTAACCCAGCCTTACGAAGGCGATTGAGAACTTCTCGCAGATGATCTAGATGTTCTTCAAAAGTCTCCGAAAATACGACGACATCATCCAAGTAGTGATACAAGTACTCAAATTTGATGTCAGAGAAGACCCTATCTAGCAGCCTAGTGAGTACAGCTGCTCCCGTGGGGAGCCCGAAAGGCACGCGGTTGTATTCATACAAATTCCAATCCGTGGCAAACGCTGTAAGATGTTTAGACTCTTCCGCTAGGGGAATTTGATTGTAGGCCTGATTCAGGTCCAGGATAGTAAAGAACTTGGTCTTACGAAACCATGAAAAACAAGAATGAAGGTCAGGAAGGGGCACAGATTGTAACACCACCTTCCGATTGAGAGCCCTATAATCAATGACAGGCCTGAAGCCCCCTTGGGGTTTCGGGACTAGAAAAATAGGCGAAGAATACGCCGACTTAGAGGGCCTAATAATACCATCCTTCAACATCTGATCGATGATTTCTTTCAGAGCCTTCATTTTTGGTGGAGATAGCCTATAAGGTGGAAAACGGACAGGAATCGAATCCGTGACCTCAATTTTGTATTCAATAAGGTCAGTAACACCAAGAGTATCAGAGAACACCTCTGGAAACGACTGACACAACTTACGAATACTATCAGCCTGCTCCTCAGGTAGATGTCTAAGGTCTAACAACATCTCATCCTGGGTAGGCGAAATAGATGAACATGATGCAGAATTACATTTTAACAAGGGGATTTTACAATTGGAAGCAAATTTGAAAGTGCACGACCTACTCTGAAGATCGAGCACAAGACCAGTGTGAGAAATAAAGTCGGCTCCCAATATGATGGGGCAAGACAAGTGCTTAGCCACAAACAATTTGATTTTCCATGTAAATTTAAAAATACGAATTTTGACATTTACGGAACCGAGAATTTCTAATGGAGATGAATTAGCCGAAACATATTGAACAGTAGATGAACCATAGTCAGGTAGTTTACAAACAGATTTCAATTTTGAATACCATTGATCCGAAATAATTGAACAAACACTGCCTGAATCTAATAAAGCTGTTATTGGTTCATTATGTAACTCAATTTTAAGAAAAGGAACCGGTGCGGGGGTATCCGCCGCAATCCTAAGACATTCTTTGGGGCATTCGAAAGATGAATTTGAAAATAGAACATTCCCTGAATTTTCGACCTGTTTACCAGGGGCTGAGCCTCGGGAAGAGGGATTAGTCGACTCAGCCGAAGCCACTAGTCATTTTTTATTATTGGCATTGGTGGAATTTGCACCAGAAGTTGAGCAGGAGGGGGTGCTATTTGAGTTTGGGCAATTCTTGGCGATATGTGAGAAAGCCCCACATTTAAAACAGCCTTGTGATGAACCAGCTCCATTATTTGCCCTACTAGACTTGATCAGTGGACACTTATTGCGAAGATGGTCAGGCGACCCGCAAGCATAACATTTACGGGGTGTGACTGGTCGGCGAGGTGGAGGCCGAAGATTACTAAAAGAGGGAGGGGGTTCTTTCGCGACACGCAAAGAATCGGCGTATCTAACTCCTTCCGCTGAGACGGCCAATGCTTCAAGTTCAGAGAAGGTTTGCGGGCACGCCGCGAAACACAAATATGACCTATAGGATGGTGAAATGCCTTCCACAATAGCTTGTACAATCTGATCCTCAGGGAAGTGAAGAGCAAACACCCTAGTATAGAACTTAATATCTTGGATGAAATCTGCCAAGTTTTCATTCAAGCGCTGTACCCGATAATAGTACTTCTGAATAAGGGAGGACCTTGCCCTAGCCGGGATGAAGTTAGCTAGCACGTGGGCGTGGAAGTCTTCAATCGATGATTGCTCGGCAATGGCTCTAACTATTTTGTCTGAGAGAATACCTATTGCATAGGGATAGATGATTTGCAAAATCTGACATGGGGAAAGAGAAAAAACAAGGGCATGATCCTGAAATTCAACTAAAAACCTTAAGAAAGAAATAACTTCACTGGTGGTGTTAACAGAAAACTTCGAGATACCTCTGAGCAACATTGCCAATGGATGAGGCAAGCTGCTGAACCCAGGTGACATAGTAGGTAAAGGTTTCAGTGGCGAAGAAGTTAATTCAGAACGTACATAATTCAACGATGCACGGCGTTCAGATTCGTTGTCCAATGGGGCAGAGATCGTTTGAGCTCCAACGGTTATCCTATTGACTTCTCCCTTAGGAGGCTCTTCCTCGTTACCTACATTCACCGTGGTGGGTTGATCGATTTTGGGAGGAACTTCCCCAGTTAACAATTGGGTAACCTTACTGGATAATTCCGAAATACTTTCAAGCAACGTACTAGCTTCCTTCCTCTGAACGTCATTCAACTTCAGAGACAACAGATCGTTAACTCTATTTGAAAAATGAAATAGCCTGGCTTGCACCCGCTTAATTTGATTCGGAGAAGGATCATTTTCGTCAAAAAAACTAACTACAGATGCTAGCCCAGTAGTGTTCTCGGTGATCGTGGAAAGAGAGTCGTCAATTTCTTTCTCTCCCAAAGGGGGGATGGAAATGGGCAAATCAAGGGACACTCTAAGCTTGTTTGTGTCTACTGCAACCGTGCCTCCAGATTGCACATTTCTAATAGTCAATTCATAGATCAACTCCTCCTTGCGCAAATAATTAAGATGGAGAACATCGCGAGGGCCGGGCATGATGACAGTACAATTTTGAAAAAGGAAAAAAAATCAAAACTTCCAGCAACAGAGAAAATTGTTAGAGTTCGAATCAAAACAATGTTTAGCCGTCAAAAGGGGCTAAATTGAGACCCTTTCAACCACGCTCTGCTACCACTTGTTACCGTATTTTTGTGGTAGGTTGAGGTGAAAGAAGGTGCGGGTGTGAACGGGTCTCAAACTACGAAATTAAAGTTAATGTAAAATTTAACAAGGTTATATTCTCTTTCCAAAATTCATAAATAACACGAAAGACAGGTACAGAGTAGCAAGGCAATAAAGAATACAATTACAATATTTACAGGATTTGGGCTTCGAGCCCCAACCTCACAATTCTTGAGCAATTAGCCCAGTTTTACCCCAAACACAAGTTTCAACAGAGGGGCAGAAAACCCCATTCATGCCTAGGAACACTTGCTCCAAATTACACAGTAAGGCCTCCTTGAGGCGCGAAGAAAACAAAATTTTCAAGAAAGAGCAACTTGCTCTCAAAATTCAGGCCTGTCAAAGGCCACACCTAATTCCACCTTCAAGCTGTCCTCTAAGGACATATACACAGGGGTAAAATACCCAACCTACTGAGGTCTATTAAATGAGAAGAAGGTTAATTACATGACCTCTAAAATAACAATTTTGAGAGGAGGCGATCTGCACTCCTAATGCATTTGTTTTAAAACCTAATCTGGCTCTAGCCCACTAATGCAAGGGCTAATCCCATACTACAGAGGTGACTTTAGAAAAGAACAATTCACATTACATTAAGGAAGAATCGGTTGTGAGAAATAAGTTCACCTCAAAACAAAATGAGTGGGAGCTCGAGAGGGTTAAGCACTCTCTATCCCAATATGTAGCCTTAAAAGATAATAGATGCTAAGAGTAGTTACATTTTAGGAAAAGGTTACATGGTAGAAACGCTTCGGACCCGCCCCGAGAGTTAAACTGCTGAGCTAGCAAGAAAAGAAGATATTAAAATGCCATTACCTTGGTGTAGAACTGCTCCCCGAAGAAAGAGGCGCTTCCCGCCCCCTGCTATGTACTTTACACACTGAAAGATGGTACTGAAGTGGCGCAGAGACCCTAAAATCAGCAGTTTATATACTCTCGCGGAAAGTTCGAGGCGTTTCGGGAAGGAAAACACCCGCCCACAATCATTTTATTGGTAGATAAAGAAAACCCCTACACAATATGAAGAAGAAACACATTATTGGTGGAAAATTAATTAAAGAAATTCGGGATTGGCTAGATTCAAAACAAGGGGAAAGAAAGGGTTAATATTGCCAACTTAAACAATGACTGAAAGAAATTTAGCAAAGAACAAACTTTTGAAATTAAATTTTCTCCAAAAGAACAGTTCTTTCACTTCGCACTAGGGTGCACCGTTGTAGTTCTTCAATAGTGTCCTCTAGAAGAGAAAGTTCAAACTTCTTACTACAAGCAAAACAAAATTACATCGAAAACAACACAGTTCAGAAACTTCAAAATTTCCAAGTAGTGGCATCTTCAGGGTAACTTGAAAATTAACACATAAGACAAAGTTCAGACTTCTTCCAGTAGGGGAGTTTCAACTGGCGCAAAGTTTAAATAATCAGCGTGGAGGTGTACCGCCCGGTACAATAATAATAATAATAATAATAATAAATCTTCTTAATAGTAGAAGTAAATTCTGTTTCGCTCTAAAGGGGATAACAGTACATGAATCAACAAAGGACGTCTCACAGCTCGCAGCAATCACATCTCTGAGTATCTGCAAGATCATCAGGAGCCCCTTCAAAGCGCAGGAGAGAAAACGCATAACAACACGCCCGAACGTTTTCGACTGGGTAGCCATCACCTTTAATCGCCTACTCAGTCGGCCCAATATAAACATAAACTGGCAGACGCCTAGTTGGCATGACCTACTGCCTCATCCCTGGTGTGGAACTCAACATTCCCGAAGACCACATATATGAAGACCTCCAAGCAGCCACGTTCCAGTTCTTAACGCCTTCAGACTACAGGACAGCCAGACCGCAGCACCATCTACTCACATTTTAGTCCAACTAGAAGGAGACGAAGCCCAACGCCGCCTGTACACCACCAGAGCAAACATCAATAATAAAACCTACGCAGTGGTGCCAACCAATTAAAAGCCGACACTTATCACGTCCCCGTCCTCCAGGTGCCCCCATACCAGAAATCACCCCTACCAACCTTACCTACTTCGCAACAATAACAACAACAACAACAACTACTACTACTACCCTCACAACCATAACTCCGTCAACATGTACCCCCTCCCCAGACATAGTCACCACCGTCACAACTTACCACCCATTCCCAGTAATGTCATCATCCTGCCTGACATCATCATCCCTCCCCCATCCCAGCGGACCCCAGCCACCCCACCACCACTATCTCCGCCGGACGCCGAAGTCTCAACACCAGCGAACCAACAACAGTCGCCCCCACCAGTCGTCTTCAGCTGCGTCCTACGCGGGATATCTCCGGATATCACCGAGAAAGAAATAATCCAAGAACTATGGAAAACTGGAGTCAATGTACGTAGAGCCATAATAATTCACAGCACCCATGGGCCTACCTTCATGATGCGCCTCCAGATGCCCAGCAAAGAAGACGCTCAGCACCTCATCAAGACCGGCGTGCAAGTACATGGTCACCGCCATCGAGTGGAGTCCTCCCACTGCCCACCCCTACCCCCACCCAACCGCTAACCATCAAACAAATCACACCACCGCCCCCAGCTAACCCTCCCATGTGTTCCCCCATATCCACAACAAACTCCGTTCCCTCTCCCAACTGGACCCATCCCACTATCTCTCCAAACATACGACCTTCTTCGCCTCCTCATTCTATTCCTCCAGCTCCTAACCTCCCAAAGCTACCCCGGACCCTACTTTCGACCGACCTAGGCACATCATACTCATCATTAAGAATTGCATCACCCCATCCATTCCTCTGAATTGTAAAACTTGTCATGCACACCCTCATAAATTCAATCCCGTAGCCATTCATTCAAATTTTCACACCCTTTTTCCAACTTCTTCATTTAACATATCCATCAGTTCTCTTCACATCTCCCGGCCCGAACGAGAGCGTCACTCTCTAAGGGGCCCGCCCCACCTTTCAGGTTGGGGAATGAAAACGAGAATAGTTTGTTAGTTAGGCAACACAGGAAGGGTTATAGATATTGAGGAGGCGCGGGACAACATGAAAATTGGACACAAAATGGCAGGTAGAAATCATTTGTAGAGGAACAAAGAGAAGATTAACAGAAAATAATGCATGTCGGATTATATTCTGTATTTGATGGACCAGGGAAGATCTTTCAAAAATAAAGACAGAAGGTTCTACGAGTTGGATTAGAGGATCAAACAAAAAGCAGTAAGAGCTGCCAAAGAGGAGTGGATGAATGGGAAATTTAAAGAAATCAAGGAGTTTCGGGACTAATACTACAATTTAAATATTCATCGTAAAATCAGAGAAGCCTACCCCTTCAATCCTCCCCGACAATTATGGAAATCAGAAGAGAAACGGATATCTGAAAGCATGTTCTTCAACTCATTCGGATATTTTGGATGAGGATTGTAACGAGGCATGGTGCCGCTGAGAGACACTATGACCACCTCTATATAGTCTCCATTCGCGGAAGTACGATGCTAGTGTTGATGGTGACCTCGGCAGATTTCATACTGGGTGGCAATCAATCAGCTAGATTATAATACGCTGCCGTCTTTGAAGAAAGTTGGAGGCAGAGCGCTTGGTAAGCGAGTGCAGTACAGAGCGGGAAAGTGAGATATTTTCACACAGATCTTATTCATTAGGTATGATAGAGATTATTTGAGATGATGATGAAAATATCGGATGGAAAACGTAACTATTTGATGCGTACAACGTTTCGTTAAACAGAGGTTCCTTACAGGATCGCAATGCACTGTAACTAAAAATAGAATAACAATATGTAACTGTTTGTTTGAAGCGATATATTGTTGAAAAAAATTTTGTCACAAAAATGTGGACATATCCACACAACATGCAGAAGCCCTCCGGTATAAAATTACGATTAGTATGCGACTCTAAACAGCCAAGAAAATTACACACATGAATGAATTACGATACATTTCAAAGGCAAACTTTCTACGTAATATATTTTATAACTGGAAATAAAATTTACAATAAACAAATTGAATTTTGTATTGATCTGTTAATAGTCACATTTCTCGATTTGAAACAGCTCTTTCATTCGCATGAACCGATAGGTATTTTCTAGCTCTGATTCATTGCAGCATGAAAAGTGTTAATTTTGTGTACATCTGCCACATGGTTACTTCTTTCCGTTCTCGTGTAATTACTCTGTGTCTGTGGAAGGCTAATTTAAAATGCTGCTTTAAGAGAAGATTTGTCATGCTGGCGTAATGGATTTCCTCACTGAACTCATCGTCATTTTAAAACAACTGCCCTACAATTGAGGAGAGAACTTCAGTCTGTAACTTTAACATAAGGTTTATGTTGTCTTGGCCTTGTGTCATTTTTCTAAAAAAAAATTCTGCAACATGACAATTTCATAACATCATGAGCTGGTTAGAGAAGCTGCATTTTATATCTTTCCAGGCAATACAGTAAGTACTCTCTCTTCGGAATGGCGAGCAAACGTAATCTTCAGACAGTCGTGGCTTTCCTTTTTTTCCTCCTCATGGATTACAACTCCTTCTGTGTACTTAACAACATTTTCAGAGTACTTGAGGAATGACTTCGAATTTGTAGCACGGCAGTTATGATCAGTAGAGGTGCTGTCATCGGAAAGAACCGATACGAGAAGTGTTGCTGTGCGTTGGTATTATTTCTGTTTCCTCCCATATTACGTATGGATGAGAAGAGCAATTCTAAATTGTCGGTAATGTAGCTAACGCCTCACCGGACCCCGTAGACGGACGGACGCATACAGTGATCTTCACATGCACTGAACAGAGAGTATTTTGCTGCTTGGCATACCACTTGTCTCTCTTCATATTATTCACCCAGTGCCTAGTTAGCTATTTGTATTTTGGGAGAATTTTTGCTCTGCAGTGGAGAAAATTAAGATCGTCTTTCAATATACATAGCCTCCAGATAATAGAAAAGAAATGAACTTACCCGAAATAAGACACACTGTTTTGCTCGAACGAAAGTATGCGAAAGAATATGTAGGCATACTCACGCTACAATAAATAAATTCAAACTAAAAAATAAGTTCTACCAACGATGAACATGCGAGCTGATGATGGCGGCCGTAGTGCTAATCGAGGTGCTATGGCCACTTTAGCTCGCTGGTGGCAATTGACAAGTCATTGGCTTACGGCACAGAGTCGGAATAGCTAAATCAAGCTATGGAATGACTTGTATTAGCTTGAATAGTAGTTCCTGTCACCAAGGATTGTCACAGTCAGCGTTCAGACTTTTTTTAAACTGTGCGTCTTTGGAAAATCTGTCATGAGAGCTATCGCTTGATCAAAACAAATACGTTTCGGCGTGACGCTAGCTAGCTCTATTAAAAAAGATCATTAATCACTAAATTGACTGTAACCTAATTATTATCCCAAGAATTCCGTGACACATGCATATAAAAAGAACAGGAAGATATTCCTCAACGTGTTAGATAGACTTTCTAGCCCAGTTGTGAGGATATAACAGATATAGCCTTATCTTAGCTCCGATAGAATTTCACCTTCGTGGGGTTGGAGACGAACGCTTCTGTTCCTGCAGTAGTTTTCTTTTAATTGAACAGTTTCTTTCATATCGGCAAAAACTCACACTGTAGTTCTCAACCTGCTTTTTGGTGATATGAACCTTGCTATTCGTACGAGTAACATCGCTGCTAGCATTTTTCCGTAGAAGGCTCCAAGCAGTCCTAATTGGAATGTTTGTAATCAATGTGTGTGCTTTCAATATAAGCAACTACTCTATGCTAAAAAACGTGGTCAAGTACAGTATGCATTTATGTGTGCAATGATTTTCATGCTATTAAACACTTGCATGAAATGCAAACGTAACATTCCTTTACTGGACTCTCACGATTCATCCACACCAATACATAATATATGAATAAACAACTAAATGAGAAATCCAAAAAGCACCCTTCTTACAGCTGCGAAACTATAGTTTGTGAGGCGTGTCAGTGTTCACTAATAAAATCTCCTAGATAAGACACAGTGATACACGTGATAAATCAGTTAGTAAGGTTTTGAGAAAACCGTGTAAAAACCCAAAAATGTGAACAAACGCACTTAAATTCACTTCCTCTTTCATTTTACGCAGCACACCCTACTTTCCTTGTCCATAATTTTGCTTCTCACTACATTAATACATTTTTATAGAACTTTTCTGGTTTAAATCTGTGGCCTTTGTTTGTTAAAACTAGGTTCAAAAATAACAAAAGAAGAAGTATTATATTCCCTCACAATATCACCTAATGGTAAAGCAGTAGGTCCAGACCAGATACCAGCCGAGGTTCTAAAACTAATAACTGAAGAGAATGTTGACCAAATTGGTAAACTTTTCGATACAATTTATGATACTGGAATAATCCCAGAGGACTGGTTGCAATCGACATTCATCGCAATACCTAAAAAGTCTCATCCAAAGAAATGCAGTGATTACCGTCTCATAAGTCTGATGAGTCATATGCTAAAAGCATTCTTACGTATAATACACGCACGCATTAGAACAAAGTGCGAAATAGACTTGGATGACAACCAAATGGGTTTCAGAAATGCCTTTGGCACACGAGAAGCCTTATTCAGCATCAATGTCCTGCTCCAAAAATGCCGCCAACTACACAAAGATGTATTTGCGTGTTTCATTGACTATGAGAAAGCTTTTGATAGAGTGAAACATGAAAAATTGATAGAGATTCTCCAACGAAAACATCTCGATGGAAAAGACATACGCATCATACAGAATCTCTACTGGGGCCAACAAGCAACAGTCAAAATCAACCAAACCAAAACATCAGATGTGAAAATCAGAAGAGGGGTAAGCCATTGTTGTATTCTCTCGTCGCTCCTTTTTAATGTGTATTCTGACATCATTTTTGAAGAAGCTTTGCATGATGTTGAACTGGGGGTGAAAGTAAATGGTGTTTTGATCAATAATATTAGATATGCAGATGACACTCTGATTCTGTGCAACACTATAGAAGGCCTTCAAGAACTCCTGAACAGAATCCATGTCAAAGGTTTACAGTATGGTCTCAATATAAATGTAGAAAAAATCTAAGTTAATGGTATTTAGCAGAAATAGTAATGCAAATGTCACCTTGTCATTAAACAACCGTAAAATAGAACAAGTCCACCAGTTCAAGTACCTCGGCAGCATAATACCAGAGAGTATGGATCCAGATAAGGAAATCAGATGCAGAATTGAGAACGCTAGAGTTGCATTTTGCAGGATGAGCTCTTTGTTCGGTAATAATCATCTAAATCTGAAGCTCAGACAGAGATTAATGAAGTGCTACATCTGGTAGGTACTGTTATATGGAGCAGAAACATGGACCTTAAAAGCCGCAAGTATCAAACGACTTGCCGCCTTTGAAATGTGGTTGCACAGAAGAATGCTTAGAATACCCTGGACAGATATGATAACAAACGATGAAGTCCTAAGGAGAGCTAGGATGAAACAAGGACTAATAACAACTATAAAAGTTCGCAAAACAGCTTATCCAAGCCACATATTAAGAGGAAACAAATATGGCCTCATAAAACTCATTCTCCAAGGTAAAATAGAGGGCAAACGGCGAGTTGGCAGACCAGAGATAACATGGTTACACAACATCAAGCAGTGGACCGGTATTGAGACAACTGAGAGACTCTTCCGACTAGCAGAAGACAGAAAAACTCTCTCCAGAGTAATCGCCGACGTCTGGGCAACCGGATATGGCACTTGAAGAAGAAGAAGAGTGCGTAGAATGGTCTCCCTACATCTACGGATGTGACAGGACAGTACTTAAATTCGGGAGCGAGTGTACGTGTTAACATTCTGGTAGATCCACATTATCAGCCAAATATTTGTTTATACCTATCATCATATCGTAGCCCGGATTTCGTTTAAGGACATCACGAAATTTTGTTTGCAGACTTCCTGGGATACCTTCTGTTTCACGCTTCACGTTCTGCACGTTTTGTGCTACATCCAACCTCAATCTTATGTTTCCAATTAGCATGATGGCCCTTGAAGTCGCCAGGATATACAATCCGGTGCGATACAGTCTGTACCCGTGACGATGTTACAACTTTCAGAGATGATGGATCATATTCCGGAACCGATCGATTCAAAAGGTAAGCAGAAATCTACTCATTGAAGTCCGTTGTATCTGCAAGTTCCGTAACGGTGTACAACTCCATTTGGACAGGATTGATCAACATACCACTTCAACCCGTATAAACACAGAGCGAAGCCTACAGTACGTACAGACAACGCACACCGATGATGTCAGTACACAGTACGTCATCTGCTTTGGAGTCGTTGAGTTGTTATCCTAGCCTCTTCTGCTCGTCGGGGTTGTGTCCTCTACTCTACTGTTAGCATATGTAGTGTGCAGTACATTCGGAGGTATCAGACAGAGTTTTACTTCAACTTTTGACTGTCGACCGCAGTGGTGTAGTCGACACGTCGTTGGTCTACTAATTTCAATATAATAAATAATCCCAAGTTAATAGGTTGAAACCCGACTGAGGTCGGTGGCTTTTAAGGGTGTTTAAAGATGACAACCCCACGTCCTTGGCTTCCGGCACGTTAAATAACTACAGAGGGACGAAATTCCGACACCCCGGCATCTGTTAAGAACGAATGGGCGTTAACCTACTTGGATTATTAATAACGTTTGACTCGAAAGGTTTCGGACTACGATGGGATGACATAAGCAGTCGAATAAGTTTGACTGGTGTTTTTAAAATTAGGAAAGATCAAAATAAGAAGATATTCCCGGAATTCAAGAGGACACATTGGAACAAATATTCCTGTTTAGGAAGAGAAGTTAGTGATTGGAATAATTTACCGATATATGTTGAACACCTTCGAAATCATTTAAGAAAAACAATTCATATTAAATCTGCCAGCTGGGCAACAGCAGATGAGTGAAGTTCCTCGATCATGCGAGACTAAAGCTGTTGATGATCTGTTGCACGTGACGAGCGCTCTGTACAGTGGAACAGTAGGTACAGGCTTCTACTTCTTTATTCGAGTGACAAGTAGCACTTCTCTTAGGGAGATCGACACAGAACCTAATGAAACTAATCATACAATTTAGTAAATTAAATAATAATAATAATAATAATAATAATAATAATAATAATAATAATCATAATAACAAATCTGGGCGAGTTGGCAGGGCGGTTAGGGGCACGCAGCTGTGAGCTTGCATCCGGGAGATAGTGGGTTCGAACCCCACTGTCGGCAGCCCTGAAGATGGTTTTCCGTGATTTCCCATTTTCACACCAGGCAAATGCAAGGGTTGTACCTTAATTAAAGCCACGACCGCTTCCTTCTCACTCCTAGCCCTTTCCTATCCCATCGTCGCCGTAAGACCTCTCTGTGTCGGTGCGACGGGAAAAGCAAATATCACTCGTTCCTTTTTCACAGTGTCCTTTACGTCTCACCAACACAGAGAGGTCTTATGGCGTGAGGCCTGGTGCGCGTCGTGATGACGATGAAGACGGCACATTCACCCAATCCCCGTGCCAGGGGAATTAACCAGTTATGGTTAAAATTCCCCACCCTGCCAGGAATCGAACCCGGGACCCCTGTGACCAAAGGCCAGCACGCTGTTTGGCCATGGAGCCGGACACGATAGCACAGGAAGAGGGTAGCAGTGGGAAGGAAGCGATCGTGGCCTTAATTACGGGACAACCCCAGCATTTGCCTGGTGTTAAAGTCGGACACCACGGAAAACCATCTTCAGGGTTACCGACAGTGGGGTTCGAGCCACTGTCTCCGGGAAGCAAGGTGATAGGTACGTGACCGAAACCACGCAGCCACTTATTCGCTGATAATGATCGTCTAGCTCAGCTCGTCTATTTCATTTGACGTCGTCTATACTGCTTGCTTTCCTTGTTGCACTTTAGTCTACCAGACGGGAGAAGAAACTTACCTCTGTTGGGCGATTTGTGGATGTCGACATTCTACCACGGATAATAAATAAATAAATAAATAAATAAATAAATAAATAAAGCCCATAGAAGTATCGAAATACAACTTTGCAATAAGCACAGTCTTTGCATTTAAGGGCTTTAAGGCCGTAAGTGGTAGCTCCATTGTCTAACTTCATCGAGTGCGCGAATGATTATCATTTCACTGATTGTCAGCGCTGAGATATTTAAGAATGTGGAGCGGCAGGGAAAGCAAATCGTCCGTTATGCCTTCCCAGGCTTGTCTAACGCAAGGAGTCGTTACGTTCCTACTGGAATGGAAGTTGAAATCCTTTAAACGTATTTGTAATTCAACATTTTTAAACCCACGCACGACTTAAGTGTAAAAACTGTGCTTATTCCGTTGTTAGTGTAAACGAATGTCACGTTTCTCTGCGGGGTTGGGCGTGAAGGAGGATATTTACGACCGGATGCCCCTCGTGACGTAAACCTCTTCGGAGAATTTAATGAAATGATTTTTCAGTGGCCTCCGAAGAGGCCAGGTGCAGGAAGTTGACTCCCTATAGGCGACCTGCGCGTCTATGAGAATGGTGCCTTACCTTTGAATCCTAATGCCCCGAGCCATTGGAATTAAGCAATGAAGGTTAAAATCACCGACCCGGCCGGGAATCGATCCCGGACCGTCTGGACCAAAGACTAGCGCGCTAACCATTTAGCCATGGAGCTGGGCATGAAATGAAATGAATGACATGATTTATGAAGTAGGAACTAGGAAGAGAGAGTGAGAAACCCAATGACGCTGCAGAGCCTACTTCTGTCGAATGACATCAAGAGGTCTTTACAGGCTTAACGTCTCCATCCGACGGGCGAATCACTATCAACAGCGGCATATCCCCTCACTCCATAAGAGCGCTGCGGACAGGTTACAAATATGGTCCAGGATTTTGGCACAAAATACAGTGATCAGACACCTCTTCTACCCTGCCACTCAACATTCTGATGGTGAAATGTTCCCACCCGCTTGTAGAGTCTGCGCTGTGAATCATTCATATTTGGTTGCGACTGACATCAATTGTATAACTACCGAGAGTTAATCATGTGAAAGTTATTCATTATGTCACTTTATTCAAATTGAAAGGTAAGCGCAGTAGTATAACTGGAGAGTTCTGCAGCCTCCTCCACACGCGCGGGAAATTTCAATCTTAGCGCGAAATTTGAATTTCCACGTGCTTTTTTGACAGCCACGTGCTTTTTGACAGCTGACAAGCGGCTATCTTGCATCGCTAACATCAGTGCTGTCCGATTCGTTGGCTGAATGGTCAGCTTACTGGCCTTCGGTTCAGAGGGTCCCGGGTTCGATTCCCAGCCGGGTAGGGGATGTTAACCTTAATTGGTTAATTCCAATGGCCCGGGGATGGGTTTTTGTGCTGTCCCCAACATCCCTGCAACTCACACCACACATAACACTATCCTCCACCACAATAACACGCAGTTACTTACACATGGCAGATGCCGACAACCCTCATCGGAGGGTCTGCCTTACAAGTGCTGCACCCGGCTAGAAATAGCCACACGAAATTATTATTATAACATCAGTGCTGCCCTCTTGACGGGGCTATACCTCACTGTTGCCACCTTATGCATGTGCTAGCCGGCAATTTGAAAAATTCCACGTGCTTTACAAAGCTACGTGCTTTCTTTTTAGAGCTACATGCTTTTTGACAGCTGTCAAGCGGCTATCTTGCATCGCTAACCTCAGTGCTGCCCCCTTTACGGTACTAAACTTTACGAGCGGGTAACTTAAAATCTACGTGCCTCTTGAGAGCTCTCATCCGCCATCTTGCATCGCTAATCTTAGTGCTGGCCTCTTTACGGCACTACGGGCAACTAGAAAAATTCCACGTGCTCTTGTTTGTAAACAAAGCCACATGATTTTTTGACAGCAGCCATCTTTAATCAACAGAACACCGTGGTGCTATTTTTACGGCTACTACCTTAAGCACGTGGTAGCGGGCAATTTGAACATTTCCACGCGCTTTTTGACAGCTGTTATCCGCCATCTTTAATCAACAGAGCACCGTGCTGTCCTCTTTCCTACGAACTCCGAGTCAAAGCAAGCAGCCTCTCTGCTTGCAAAACGGAAGTGACTTAGCAAAAATATACAGTACTGTAAAATCCCTGTCCTGTCACGTCAGGAAGAGCATCCGGCCGTAAAACAGGTTCTCGCTATTTAAAATCCCGGTCCTTGCGTCAGAAAGGGCATCCGGCCATAAACAATTGTTCGTGATGAAACTAGATACTGCGATTTAAAAACTTACACCTTACGTCAGGAAGGGCATCCGACCATAAAACAGATCCTTGCGATTTAAAATCCTAGTTTTGGAAGGGCATCCGGTCGTAAAACAACTGTTCGTGAAGTAAGACACTAGATACTGTGATTTAAAATCTTAGTCCTTGCGTCAAGAATGGCATCCGACTGTAAAACAGATTCTTGCGATTTAAAATCCTAGTCTTTGCGTCAGGAAAGGCATCCGGTCGTAAAACAATTGTTCGTGAAATAAGACACTAGATACTGTGATTTAAAATCCCAGTCCTTGCGTCAGGAAGGGCATCCGGCTGTAAAACAGATTCTCGAGAAAAAAGCGGCTAGGAGCGGGAAAGCGGCCAGCCGCCTCCTAGCATTTACAGTGTAGTTCGAATCCTGCTATATAGGCGTTTAAGCTATGGGATTAGGCTATGTGTCAGCAGCGGACTGTAGTAAGCTAAATGTTGCGAAGCTGTAAGGGCATATATGTTGAATGCACCATGTCTGAGATGCGTAAGTTCCCCCGAGCAGGAAAAAATCGTGGGTGTGTGTTTTACAGATACGTTGTATTAGAGTAAGCTTCAAGCAGTCGGTCAGCGAGAGCGCACACTTGCTGGAATGTAGTGCATCTGCGAGTTTCGCTCGGCGTAAAGTCCTTCGCACGCTTACAGTCTGCGTCATAAGTAACAGCAGCAGACTTTAGGCCTGCTCTCTCTTGCCGGGTTGGGCTAAGTAGCTCAGTTAGTTCAGGCGCTGGCTTTCTAACATAGCAGGTTAGATCCTGGCATAGTCCGGTCGTGCTAAAATACGTCAGCCTTATGTCGTTAGAACTCTTGGCGGATCTCTTGCACCTCGGCGTCCCCGGGTTCGATCCTAGCTCAGTCTGAACGTGCACGGCAGAACTTCTTAGGGTCTAAATTCCGGTACCTCGGCGTCTCCAGGTTCGATCCTAGCTCAGTCTGCTCGTGCACGGCAGAACTTCTGAGGGACTAAATTCCGGCACCTCAGCGTCTTGTGTTGTTAACATAGCAGGCTCGATCCTGGCTTAGTCCGGTAGTGCTCGGTAGATTTACTAGCAGAACTCCTGAGGGACAAAATTTCTGCACCTTGGCGTCTCCGAAAACAGCAGGTTCGATCCTGGCTCAGTCCGGTCGTGCTCAAATACGTCAGCCTTATGTCGGTAGTACTCTTGAGGGACTAAAGCCTTGCACCTCGGCGTCATCGAAAACTACAGGTTTGATCCTAGCTCAGTCTGGCCGTACACGGTAGAACTTCTGAGGGACTCAATTCCAGCACCTCGGTGTCTCCAGGTTCGATACTAGCTCAGTCCGGTAGTGCTGCGCAGAACTTCTAAGGGACTTAATTCCGGCACCTCGGCGTCTTCGAAAACAGCAGGTTCGATCCTGTGGCTCAGTCCTGTAGTATTTGAAGGTGCTTAAATACGTCATCCTTATGTCGGTAGATTTACTGGCAGAACTTTTGAGGGACTAAATTCTGGCACCTCGGTGTCTCCTAAAACAGCACGTTCGATCCTAGCTAAGTCTGGTCGTGCAAGGCAGAACTTCTGAGGGACTACATTCCGGCGGCTCGGCGTCTCCAGGTTCGATCCTAGCTCAGTCCGGTAGTGCTAGGCAGAACTTCTAAGAGACTACATTCCGGCACCTCGGCGTCTTCGAAAACAACAAGTTCGATCCTGGGGCTCAATCCTGTAGTATTTGAAGGTGCTTAAATACGTCATCCTTATGTTGGTAGATTTACTGGTAGAACTTTTGAGGGACTAAATTCTGGCCCCTCGGTGTCTCCGGAAACAGGAGGTTCGATCCTGGCTCAGTATTTCAAGGTGCTCGGTAGATTTACTGGCAGAACTCCTAAATTCCGGCAACTCGGCGTCTCGTGTTGTAAACACAGCAGGTTCGATCCTAGCTCAGTCCGGTAGTGCTCAAAATGCGTTAGCTTCGTGTCGGTAGAACTCTTGAGAGACTAAATTCCGACACCTCAGCGTCTTATGTTGTTAACATAGCAGGTTCGATGTGGTAGGGGATACCGTAGACGATACCCCATTTCTTTACGGCGCGTTGTTGCTAACTTATAGTCGCTTCTTGTTAACAGTCTTTCTTGGGATACTAACACGGGAAGGAAGAAGGGCTTTAGTCTACTGCTTACTTTGAAGGCCTGTGTTCTTCCCCCGGCCGTTTTGAAAATCAGTGCATAAATTTTGTATGCAGATTGCTTTCCTGCCTGGTAACAAGTCGCAGTCCATCGGATGTAGTCTGTGTGAAACGCATAGCAGTTGCAGTTCCCCGTGTGTGTTAAGTGTGTGCATATAAGGAATTTACTCAATTCCTGTATTTTGATTCAAGCTTATTATCGTCCACCGTCTAGTATTAAAACAAAAGGGAAGATTAATTCTTTGATTATTATTATTATTATTATTATTATTATTATTATTATTATTATTATTATTATTCGATATTTCCACGACTTTTTTCTTTGTTTTTAGAAAATTACCGTCTGCTGTTAACATTATTCCAGTGACCATTCTTCAGTCTGCAGTCTTCAACTTATGTAAGCCTAAACTCTTGGTTAGTGCTAGGCAGTTCTGTTGATAATCTAACTAACCTTCATGCTCTTTCTTTTCCTTTCCTTTCAACACTATGTGCTACTCTCAGGCAGTCATATCTCTATTAATTATTAGTTGTTCTCTTCAAACCTTAAGCTGGTTTCTGTATCTGACCGTCATTAATTGAATTTTCGTTTCTTCTAGTTTTAACCTTGCGACTCGAGAGAAGGACATTGAGTTGACACATTTTTAACAACAGCGGCAACACACTGATCGATCGTTGTCTGCAAGAGTGCTTCTACTTTGTTAGGTATAGAAAATGTATCTCCCTGTTTGCTTCTTCTAACTTTAAACTTACGATAATATCTAACATCTATGGGTTACAACTTGGTTTCTTCCGAACTTTAAACTATGTGTGTCTCCGTTACTTTTACATTTAATCTTGTAACTTCAAACTCGCGACAATGTCTGTGCTCTATAGGTTGAAACTTGGTTTCTTCCGAACATTGCAACTTTCGTCTAATCTCTATTGATAAATGGTTATTCTCTTTAAACCTTAAGCTGGTTACTGAATCTATCCGTTATTACTTGAATTTTCTTTTCTTCTAGTTTTAATCTTACGACTCGAGAGAAGGACATTGAGTTGACACATTTTTAACAACAGGGGAAACACCCTGATCGATAGTTATCTGCAAGAGTGCTTCTACTTTGTAACTTTAAACTTACGATAATATCTAACATCTATAGGTTAAAAGTCGTTTTCTTCCGAACTTTAAACTATGTGTGTTTCCGTTACTTTTACATTTAATCTTGTAACTTCAAACTCGCGGCAATGTCTGACTTCTATAGGTTGAAACTTGGTTTCTTCCCAACATTGCAACTATACGTAACCCTTTACTCTTTTATCAAATCTCTTTTCAGAATTTGTTGCATACGTTGTTCACCTAAACACTTTATTCTACACTTAGCAGGGAGAGAGAAGACACTATGCTCCCCTGCGAGCAGTGTGAGGCTACATTTACAAGACATCTGCTTTATGTAAAGTTTGCAGAGAATAATTTGCTAATGTAGAGCAGTACCAAGCTCACTTACTAAAAGTACATCAGTCTACTTGCGACTATAACTCTACTATGCTCCCCTGCGAGCAGTGTGAGGCTACTTTTACCAGACGGGATAGCCTTGCACGCCATATTAAAACAAAATACCCTAGCATAACATCTGTTTTATGTGAAGTTTGTGGGGGGTATTTCGCTAATGTAGAACAATAACAGGCTCAATTATTAGAAGTACGTCAGGTATCTACTTGAGACTATAGGTGCACACGTTGCGGGGTTCGATCTCACATGACAATGCCGATGAAAGGTGAGGCGTGATTCACACAAAAGTCCCCCGCATGGCATTCAACTTACTTGTAGCACTGTTAAATAAATTGACCTTTAAATATTGCGTTCACTCACTGCAAAAGGAATTTGTCAAATGTTAATGAAATTGACACTAGAATCTTGATTCAAACACTTCGCTGAATCACAAATGTTTATAAATTATCACTTGAAAATAAGACGATTGAACTGAATATCTGACCATGTGTTAGATGTCAGCAGAATTAATACTTGAGAAAATAATCTACAATTTATAATGTCAAGTTCATGACATAAGTTTGCTATCATTGGAATGGCAGACTAGAATGTTCTATTGGGTCACTAATCATTGTCATCACAGTTCCTAACTCACTTATCTCGTCAATTTATGATCATAACACAATATTAAGTACAAGATCCGCAGTTTATGCGAGTTCAGGACACATCGGCACGTTTGTAATAAATTAAGCAAAATAAATGGTACTCGGAAATGCCTTATTCCGTCGATAAACAAAACTACGTGTACCTGAAGACTGTTAAGCAATGTCATTAAGTGATCATTGAAGTAAAATTGCACTTGGAAAGAGTCTAACACTGTCCATGAAAAATGATTACGAAGTATAAATTATAAGTTCACTTATGACAGTGAAAAGTTCTATTTTCCCTCCGAACTTCAGGAGAGGAAAACACAAATTCAGATATGGCATGAGTACTCTATGTTTCCATAGTCTGTTACGATGCCACAAGTTTAAACACAAGTCCAGATGCGGCACTCGAAAAATATTTCATGTCCCCACAATTTGTTATGAAACATAAGTTCGAACTTAATACTCTGAAATACTCTAAGTTTCCACAGTTCGTCACGAAACACATCTTCAATGTGGTACTTGGAAAATTGCAACACTCATAAGAAAAGTTTTATGTTTCCACAGCTTGTCGTAAAACACAAGTTCAATGAGACACTCGGAAAATTTCTATGTTCCAAAAGCCTGTTTACGAAATACAAGATCTAAATACAAGTTCAAATGAAGCACTTGGAAAAGTTACAACACTCACGAGAGAAATTCTAAGTTCCTTCAGTTAGTCACTGAAGCACAAGCCCTAACATGGCACTTGAAGAAAATGTAAAGTTCCAAGTCCGCTGGAACCGAACACTTGAAATGCAAAGACTCGTCCGACCATAGGTTCGCTCCGCACTTGTAGAGCTCCACCCGTCACCCGTGTCGCAGAGACGGTGGAGTAACACACACCGAAACTGTAGTCCGGATCGCCCTCCTTTTATACTAGATTGTGGTGAAGCATCTAGAACGTGGGTATTATCCACCCCTATAACTCCTAAAGTACACGGTGGATTTTCTCAAGAATTTGACAGATTGCACCTATTACGATGGCCTTCACGTCGGCGGTATCAAACAACAATATTTTAACGCTAAATAGACTTTTGCACATGGGCTGGGACATTACCATATGTGGTCACGCTTGGCTGTGTGGAGCTCACTCGAAGCGGCTACGTCACGGCTCAGCACGTTATTCAGTTCGGCGGGCTGCCTATCTTCCTCCTGGCGCGAAGTTTAACACACATACTTCGAACTCCTTTCACGTAGCGGCGTTTCTGGTACAGTATGTACAGAGATACTTACTACAGGCAATAATGTATTGAAATTTACGAATGAAGCACTTGGAAAAGTTACAACACTCACGAGAGAAATTCGAAGTTCCTTCAGTTAGTCACTGAAGCACAAGTCCGAACAACAAGCAGATGTGGGTGCCTTTTGTTATTTACACAGACTTTGAAGCCATCCTCAAACCATTCAGCACATGCGCGCCTAATCCAGACAACTCTGTCAATAATACTACACACATGCATGTCCCGTAGAGCTTCGCGTATTATATCAAGTGTAGTTATGATAGCACGCTTAACAAGTTAGGGCTGTATCGAGGACCTGATGCGGCTAAAGTATTTTTAGAAAGACTTTAAAGTGATGCAGTGCGTCTTAGCAGTATTCTAAATACTAACATTCCCATGACCGAGCTCGATAGCTGCAGTCGCTTAAGTGCGCCCAGTATCCAGTATTCGGGAGATAGTATGTTCGAACCCCACTGTAGGCAGCCCTGAAAATGTTTTTCCGTGGTTTCCCATTTTCACACCAGGCAAATGCTGGGGCTGTACTTTAATGAAGACCACGGCCGCTTCCTTCCCATTCCTAGCCCTTTCCTGTCCCATCGTCGCCATAAGACCTATCTGTGTCGGTGCGACGTAAAGCAACTAGCAAAAAAAAAACATTCCCATGAAGCCGCTTACCGAAATTCAGTTACACGACCATGAACATGCTACAAAGTGTAGTATTTGTAATGGCGAATTTTCTAAAAATGACCCTAAAGTTTTCGATCATGACCATTTAACTGGCTTGTACAGATGCCCTGCTCATAATAGCTGCAATCTTAAGTACAGAGTTCCAAAATTTATTCCTGTAGTTTTTCATAACTTATCTGGTTACGACTCACACTTTATTATATCATAATTTGGAGCTTCAGATGAAAAAATAGATGTAATCCCTCAGAACAACGAGCGGTAATTGCATTTACAAAGTGCGTAAAAGATGAGGAGCATACCATAAAATTGAGATTTCTTGACTCGTTTCGCTTTATATCGAGTAGCCTTGATAAACTTTCGAGTAATTTGCAGCAAGAACAATTCACAGAAATTCGACGTGTTTTTCCTGAAGAAGAGAAGTTTAATTTAATTCAGCGTAAGGGTGTCTTCTGTTATGATGGACTGCTTAGAACGCCTCAAAGAACGCGCCTTACCAGCAAAACAATCACTTTACAGCTCCTTGAATTCAGCTGATATTAGTGTTGATGACTATTTACATGCACAACGTATCTGGGAGCAGTTCCACATTCAAACGCTAGGCGAATACTCTGACTTATATTTAAAGACAGATGTACTTTTGTTAGCTGATGTTTTCGAAAATTTTTGCTGTGTTTGCAAGAAAACCTACAGCCTTGATCCGTATCAGTATTTTAAAGCACCCGGGTCAAGTTGGGATGCCATGTTAAAATACACGCAAGTGAATTTGGAACTGCTAACTGATATTGATATGGTGAACTTTATAAAATCGTCTATTCGAGGTGGCCTAAGTCATTGTAGTTGGCGGTGTTCTAAGGCAAATAATAAGTACATGCCGAGTTTTGACTCTAGTCAGCAATCTCAGTATATTGTTTATCTTGATGCTAACAATCAGTATGGGTGGGCAATGAGTCAGCATCTACCATTAAATAGCTTCCGCTGGCTAACGCTGTGCGAAATTGATGATTTACAGCTGCACATCCTAGACGATAAAGCTAATAAAGGCTATTTCCTTGAAGTTGACTTACAGTATCCTAATGAGTTACACATTTCTCATAATAACTTACGGTTCTGCCCTGAAAATATGATGTCTCCGTACATCACATCAACAACAAAGATGCGAATCGCTAATTTGCTCATTCATTATCGGAATTTAAAACAGTGTTTGCAGCATGGTTTGAAGTTAACCAAAATTCAATGCGTACTAGAATTCAATCAGTTACCGTGGCTAGAGCCATGCATCGATCTCAACGATGATTTAAGAACAAATGCAGTTAACAAATTTGAGAAAGATTTCTATAAGCTCATGAACAACAGTGTGTTGATGTAAAATTGATTACAAACTGGGAAAATATTAAGCAACGGTATAATGCTAACCATTTAACAAGTAAACCGAATTTCCATAGCTGTACTATTATACATGAAAATTTAGTTATTATACTGTAACAGGAACGCCCGTACTTCAGTTTATCGGAGAGCATGAGGAACGACAAGGCGTGTACGGCCCATGCTAAGAGAGTGAGAGAGAAGGGTAGTGAAAAATTTTTTCATGATTAAGTGGATCCTTCAGTTTATTCAATAGATATGCAAAGAATTATGTCACCTTTTACAGCTGAATCGTGGAGTTGTCCCTGAAGGCGTGGAGAGGACGTCGTCCTGCGGCGGCTGCGTCGTCTTGCGGTCGGCGTCGGCGTTGTCTTCCCTCGTTGGTGTTTTCTCTGTATTAGTGTTGATGACTCGAACCTGAGGCAGGAACGGGGAAATGTGGAGCTTCCACATTGGACGTCATGGGACACTGGTGTGACACTTCTCTAAGGCGAAGCACGCCAAAATAGTTCCACAGTCAATGATGTTGAACGCACTTTAGCAGCAAGGATAAAGTTAGAGTCACAGTTCCACGAGGATAAGATGGAAGGAATTATCGTATTTGGAATAATAAACAAACGAAAACAATCTAGGACCTTCCGAGGTGCAGTGATTAAGCACTTCATAAAGAAAATTAAATTTACCGGGTACAGTCTCTGCACTGTACTCCATCAGCACAATACATTTGTTGAAATAAATGACAGTCCAAGTTCTATTACGTCGTAATTTTTAGAAGATTATCACTGGCACTTAAGATCATACGTGATTCTGAACAGGTTATGATGGGAATTGGCATGGTTCCTCGGAAAGAAATCACGATACTGCATTCCACTGTCTTTAAGAGGGAATGTTGGCACAGTTTATTATGAACACAGTTCAACGGATAGACACAGTCTTTAAATGAAATGAAGGTCGGCACAGTCTATGCTAGAGACACTGTCGCTGTTCTCACACAGTCTTTAAATGAAATCAAGGCTGGCACAGTTTATGCGAGAACACAGTCTTTAAATGAAATCAAGGCTGGCTAGAAACACTATCGCTGTTTTCACACAGTCTTTAAATGAAATCAAGGCTGGCTAGAAACACTATCGCTGTTTTCACACAGTCTTTAAATGAAATTGAGGTTGGCACAGTTTATGCTAGAAACACAGTCTTTAAATGAAATCAAGGCTGGCACAGTTTATGCGAGAACACAGTCTTTAAATGAAATTGAGGTTGGCACAGTTTATGCGAGAACACAGTCTTTAAATGAAATCAAGGCTGGCTAGAAACACTATCGCTGTTTTCACACAGTCTTTAAATGAAATTGAGGCTGGCTAGAAACACTATCGCTGTTTTCACACAGTCTTTAAATGAAATCGAGATTGGCACAGTTTATGCGAGAACACAGTCTTTAAATGAAATCAAGCCTGGCTAGAAACACTATCGCTGTTTTCACACAGTCTTTAAATGAAATTGAGGTTGGCACAGTTTATGCGAGAACACAGTCTTTAAATGAAATCAAGGCTGGCTAGAAACACTATCGCTGTTTTCACACAGTCTTTAAATGAAATTGAGGTTGGCACAGTTTATGCGAGAACACAGTCTTTAAATGAAATCAAGGCTGGCTAGAAACACGAACGTTCTGAACTCAAGTATACAGCCGGACCGAGTGACGAATTATGTCGCGACGTGCTTACTTGCACACACTCACTGAACTCACGGCTTACTGCCGACTTCCCTCACTCTCTGCCTACTGCACACTGCACACATTCTGCTTTACCCCAGGCTGGCGACTCGCTTATATTGCCGAAGGCCGGTGGGCGTGGCTACACATGTGGGCCCCAAGAAAATTTTATATCTTGGCCATCTTCACACCGATTGACACGAAATTTCGGCTAGCAGCGTTCATTATTCCTGCCTGCAAGGTGACGTTATTGAAATATTGAGATTATATTTCGTTCATGCAGCAATGCTATGGAACACGAAGGAACCTTCTGCGTGACGTCGCTTGTCCTTGGCCGGTGTTCTAGAACATCGCGAGCTTGCTTGCAGTTCCCACTATGCCTGTGCGCTCGGCGCAAGTTTTAAATGCTTACGGCCGGGTGTTAGCGAGCTCCTCTTAATAAAAGAATGAAACGTGAATGCTCGTAGGGCGTTCCTGTTTCAATACAGATGAATCGTGTTAAGGTTAAGTACGACAAACCTACCTACGTGGCTTTGCTGTACATTAATTAGCTAAAACACTCATGTATGAATTCAGTTACGATTATATGATGAAGAAGTACGCTGATAATGCGCAATTGCTCTACACAGATACCGATTCGTTTATTTACCAAATCGAAACTGATGACTATTACAATGATATAAAGCCAGACTTAGATAGGTTTGATACTAGTAACTATCGTGAAAATAATGATTATAATCTGCCACTAGTAAACAAGAAAGTTCTAAGTAAAATGAAAGAGGAATGCGCTGGAAATATTATCGATTCATTTGTAGGCACTAAATCAAAATCATATTGCATAATGCTCTTAAATAAACTACAAATAAAGAGATTGAACGGAATTAAAAGAATGTAGTTCAGAATGACTTAAGTTTAGAAAATTATAAAAGTTGTATTAATAGTAATCCACCTATTTTACATAAGCAAATGGCTGTTATCAGAAGCAAGAAGCATCAGTTGTACACTCACTTAAGTAATAAGGTACCCCTTAATAATGAGGACTGTAAACGGTTTGTCATTCAAAATTCTACCAACACTCTAGCCTGGGGCATAGTAGTATTGATAGGTAATACTTCACACAAAGCAGATGTGTGTGTGTATAAATATTATGCTAGAACTGTGTACTTTGTAATACAAGCTGTCTTACTTCACAGTTTACTGTACATATTGTATAGAGATAGTAAGAAGGGTATTGTACACTAAGAGCGTAGTACAGCAAATGATTCAAGTTTAACCTTGTACATATAAAAATTAGCAGAATTGTATTATTAATTGTAAGATAAAACATGTACATACAAGAATTGCGTCGAGAAGGGAGAAGTACGCAAACATCACTACGTTAAAATGATTCAAGACAAAACTTGTACATACAAGATGTAAATAAATAATGTAGAAATGGCATATTCTTTTATTTTATATTAGGTATTACCTTCTCCTCCTCCCGCCCCTTCCTCTTTAAAGTTTCGTTCATCACTCGAAGAAGAAGAGTAAGTATGTCAAGAAAGAAGGTGTTCAGATTCGTAAGTATGTTATCGTCTTAGAAGATCAGCTGAGTAAGTAAGTTGAGAAGGAAAAAGGTATCTCTCTAAACAGCGTTTGATTCTAGTCTTGCAATGCAGTGTTCTACAACATCGAACTATAGTATGCGATTCTAGTCATAATATGTTTTGAACAGCAGTATATGTTCAAGTCTAAACATGCACAATGACGTCATCGCTGCAGCACGCGCACACTCTTGCCTTCGCGATGCATGTTCGATAGAGCTATGCCTTAACAGTGGAGAGGGAGAGGAGGAGGAGGTGGAGGAGGTAGCCATAACAGCCGCCGCTATCTTGTGTAATTAGCGTTGGGAAGGGTATCTTGTCGTAAATTAAGGATAGTCCCCTTCAAGATGGTAGATGAGACGTTAGGTTCGTGAATGCACTTAAATTTTACTGTTTAATAATGTTAGCTAACGGAATTTTTCAAATTGCCCGCTACTACGTGCTTAAGGTAGTAGCCGTAAAGATAGCAGCACGACGCCCTGTTGATTAAAGATGGCTGCTGTCAGCTTTGTCAGCAGTCAAAAAGCACGTGGGTTTGTAAAGGACGTGGAAATTTTCAAATTGTCCGCCACCATATTTCAAAGGTAGTACCTAAATATAGCAGCACTGAGGTTTGCGATGCAAGATAGCGGATGACAGCTGTCAGAAAAGCACGTGGCTTTGTTTGCTCTATTAATTAAAGATGGCGGATAACAGCTGTTAATAAAGCACGTGGAATTTTTCAAATTGCCCGCTACCACGTGCTTAAAGTAGTAGCCGTAAAGATAGCAGCACGGTGCTCTGTTGATTAAAGATGGCTGCTATCAAAAAAGCATGTGGCTTTGTTTACAAACAAGAGCACGTGGAATTTTTCAAATTGTCCGCAGTGCCGTCAAGAGGGCAGCACTGAGGTTAGCGATGCAAGATAGCCGCTTGACATCTGTCAAAAAGCACGTGGCTGTCAAAAAAGCACGTGGAAATTGAAATTTCGTGCTAAGATTCAAATATCCCGCCAGTGAGGTTTAGTGGCGTAAAGATGGCAGCATTGACGTTTAGACCCATCAAGATAGCGGCACTAAGGTTAGCGATGCGTTGTTGTTTAAAGATGGCGGTTGACAGCTGCCAAGAAATGTACGTGGCTGTCAAAACAGCACGTGGCTTTGTTTTCAAATTCAAATTTCGCGCCAAAATTCAAATTTCCCGTCAAAATTCAAATTTCCCGCCCGTGTGGAGGCTGCAGAACGCTCCAGGTATACTACTAAGCGCTACGAATAAAATATGATTAATTACGGCCAGACACACACATGGATACTCCATTTGCTTTTCAACACGAGACCGGGAATTTTCAATCAGAGTAAATTCAAAGGGACGTAAACATTTCACACTTTGCTAACTCTCAGACCGATATCCTCAGTAATACCAGTAGTATGAGACCTTAATTAAACCGCATTGGTTCAGTGTAAACAGGAACGCAACCTTCTAGTTTTCGTTGTTGTTTGTTGCAGGTAAGTAAGTACCACATCTGCTATAACCTCTTCCCTCAGAAACAAACTGAACAAGTCTTCTCTTCTTCTCGCCAGTTCGAATCAGTATCTATCCATCTCGCCTTCAGCGTTCTGCTGTGACACCACATTTAAGAATCTTCCTTTCTGTGATAGTTATTGCCCGCCTTTCACTCCTATATAATGCCGCATTCGACACGAAAGTCTTCAAAAGCTTCTTTAAGGCTTAATTTCCTAATCAAATATTGTCTGCATCATCTGACCTCGTACGACTGTACTGCATTACTTTTGTTCTGGACTGTACTCCTCCTTCAAGACCGTGTCCGTGCCGTTCAGCAGTTTCTCCAGATCTTCCCCAGAATCAGCTAAAATAACTGTTATCGGCAAATCTCTGAGTTTTGATTTCCTTTCCTTGAATAGTGATTCCTTCTCTAAATTCTTCTATGATTTCATTCACCACCTGTTCTATATAAACTCTGAAAATAAGTCGGGAAAAACTACAGCCTTGCCTCACTCCTTTCTGGTTGCTACTGTGTTTTCAAATCCCTCGATTCTTATCACTGCAGACTGAATATTGTACAGTTCGTAGATAATCCCTCGTTCGCGGTAATCTGATCCTGATCCCCTTCAGGATCACCAATCAACATTATCGAATTCCTTTCGTATATCTGCAAATGCCATCTTCTAAGATGATATTAACGCCAGGATTGCTTCAGCGTTCCTGCATTTCTTCTAAAGCCAAACTGATCTTTTTCCAGCTCAGCTTCAACTGTCCTTGCACTCTTCAGTAAATAATAAAGTGTTAAAATGTTGCTGGCCTGTGATACGAAACTAATGGTGCGGTAGTTTTCACACTTGTCAATAGTGGGTTTCTTTGGAGTATGTATAGCAACATTATGTCTCAAATCGAATGACTCTTCTCCAGTACCATGGAATAACCTCGCCCTCCTCATGCTGGTTTCTCCTAATGCAGTCGGTAATTCTAAGAGAATAACATCAATTCCAGACGCTTTGTTCCTGTTTAGGTCTCTAGAAGCTCTATCGTATTCTCACCTCATAGTTAGGTCTCCCATTTCTTAGTACCAACAGCCTCTCCTTGTTCCAAAACATTATCACCTATCTCTGTCCCTTGATACAATTGTTGAGTATGTTCGTGTCTACTTTCCCTATAAGTGGTTTTCCATCTGAGCTCTTAATATTCTCCAAAGCTTTCCTCGATTTTCCTATGTGCAGCTTCTATCTCTCCTTCAACATCATTCCACTTCTCTTTCAGCCATTATTCTACTTCATTATTTAATCGCCTGTATTATTTGTATTATTATTATTATTACCACTTTGTTTTTGCATTCTTCTACTTTTGCCGTTCATCCATTCGATCTACTAACTCCTGAGTTATCCACCGACTTTTACTTATCTTCCTATTCTTCCTAAACTTTCTCAGCAGCCCTCTTGATCTCATTCTTCACGATTGTCCACTCGTCACTCTTTTTCACGACCATCTGATTTCTAAATGTCTGCCTAATCATAATTAAGTCTATTAGATACCTTCCAGTGTCTCCAGGTCTTGTCCACGTTTGCAGCCGCCATTTGTGGTGTTCGAACAAAGTATTAACAAGAACTAAATTATAATAGGTGCAGAATTCTTCCAGCCAACTTTCTTTTCATTCCTTAGTCCAAATCAGAATTATTGTACCTTCTCTTTCTTGACCTACCACTGCATTTCATTCTCCCGTCACAATCAGTTTCTCATCCTATTTTTCATATTGTATAAAATCTTCTACCTCTTCATATATTCTTTCGATTTCTCCATTCTCTGCTGAACTATTAGGCAAATAGACCTGCGCTATTGTGTTGGGTATTCGCTTGGTGTTTATCTTGACAACAATAATCCTCTCATTATGCTGGTGATAGTAGCTTACCCGCTTCCCTATTTTCTTATTCATTACTAAACCAACTCCTGAACTAACATAAGGACAATTTAACCTTGGCAATAAATTCATATTGACTAGAAACATTATTAAACTCTCAAGTTTCCATTACTGTCGTAAAATTATAACATAATATAGGCGATGTGTCATTACCGCAGCAATCTTGGAATTTTCCTTAAATTTGAATTTTCCCGCTTTTAGGACACTGAGTTTCACACAGTTTTTCACTTGAAGCACACTCACAATGATATGTTTTCTTCATAGTTCAAATATCTTTCACTCATAATACTCACAGAGTAGTTCCGAAATGGTGAGGTGAAGTGTTACTTACAGGTGGTCCAAGGTGGTTACCCTTTGGCAAAGAAAAAATCAAATGAGAAGAATAAATAAAAAATATAATTCTATGAAAGTCCGCAGCGTTGGATTGAGCGGGTTCCACCTTCACGAACAATTTGCTCAGCAGCGGATGCAGTCTGGCGAAGTGCAATCACAGCCGTCTGCGAGCTCGGTACGGGGCAAGTTGGTTTCCACAGCAACTTTCAGTACAGAACCTCCAGCAAACGTATTCATAATGGTGAGAATAAATGTCTCGAGTCCCTTGTACGGTAAGGTGCTGTATACGATTATGGATAAACTACACAAACTTCTAGTTGAGCAGTACAGTCAAAATAAGTACACCGAGGGTAAAATAGTTACGCCTCAAGCGCCATGAATTCTCTCTAGAATTATTCTTGGATGTCTAAACTATCAGATAGGCCGTCAATTATTTTCACGTAGTAGACCTCGAAGCAGCCTCATACTCAGGAAGAAATCCCTGAGCTGGCTGGAAATGGAATGAGGGGCCTCTGGTTTACAGGGAGGCTTGCTAACCCTAGACTCGGTACCACGTAGTGCGTATAGATATTAAACGTTAACATTAACTGCCGACATAGCTCTAACTACGACCACACGTAGCAGATGCTAGAACTTCGCACATGTGAACAGCGAACTGCAAATGAAGACAATTCTTTCTGCCTTTGTAAACTGGGCGCCTATATTCACGCACGAATCAAGGCTGTCTGAATTGCATGAAAATATACAGGGAATAATATGAAAGGACTTGTACTAGATTTTACACATGAGAAATCTTGTCCAGGTACAGCTGTGTAGTAATCTTTTGTATTTTTTCCTCTTTCCCTTGCAATTTGATAATTCATAAGTAAAATAAATTCGTACGTCAGAAGCAGGTGTCTTCTCCTTCCACTCACTGCGGGTCTCAAACTGGGAGCACTCTAAATTGAAAATATGGTTACGTTTTCATTCGTGTAACACAAAAACTAAAACCTCGTAACAGTGACAGCCTTTGTCACAACTGAAAATCTTGTGTTTAAAATGGATTAGGAATTTGAGTGATTACTGTTTGAAGCCTCCTCTGTGATCTTGACGCTGTGCGGAGGCTTTTTCGTTCACTATCAAGCATATAGGCGAGCCGTAGGTGAAGGAGACCTGCATCAAGTGGTTCATCGAAAGTCTTTTGGAGGTTGAAAGGGCGGCAGTCTGGATTATGGGTGATGTGACCTTGTAGGCCTTGTATTAATACTTAACATGGCTTAGCTATATTTATACTGCTAAAAGACTGCAAGAAACGGGAAACTACAACCGTAACTAACGCCCAAGGACATGAACGATGGGTTGAAGATGAATTCCTCCCCTGTAAAATATTGCTGAGTTATTTCCCCATTCGGATCTTCGGGTACTAGACAAGAGGGGGCAATCTTCAGAAAGATGCATATTCAATGACTGATATTCCCCGAGTCATTCTGGTGCGTTAGAGAGTCTGAAAGGGAAAATGTATAAAGTTAAATGTGGTTGGTATAAGTGAAACTCGTTGGCGGGAAGAGCAGGATGTTTGGACAGGCGAGTTTTGAACATCAAATCAAATGAAGGAGATGGTTCAGTAACGAATAACAAGGAAGTACAGTCACTATGACCAGCACAGTGAACGGGTGAAAATTCTGTAACACAAAAACTAAAACATATGAATAGTGATACCGTATGTTATAACTGAACATCTGGTCTTGAAAATGGACTGGAAAGTTGAGAGTGATCTTGCTGCTGTGAGGAGGCGTGTGCGTCCCTATCAACCAGGTAGCCGAGCCATAGGTGCAACCACAATAGTGCAGGTCCATATACAGAGGCGGACGGAAGTATTCAAATGTAGGGATGTGCAGCTATAATTATGGAATACGGAATTATGTATTATGTCGTGACTTCACCGATGCATTGTCATGTGTTACAGTATACGAACGATGAGAATACGTGTGTGTTCTGTAGCACGTGATTTCCTTCAACAACGTTCCATAACCTGATGACACAAGTATTCAAACGCGCTCTATGAACGAGCAGTACAACCCGTTAAACGATGGCGTTGTTGACATTTGTACCTTCAGTCGTCTCTCCAGCCATACAGTACACAAGCAACATCGAATACGAGTGGTCATAGTCGAAATGGGGCGAAAAGGAAAGGAGACAACTCTAGAGGAGAGAAAAATCATCTTGCGTCTGCATGAACAAAAGGAGAGATGTAAAGAAATTGGAGAAGCTGTACGCAGAAATCCGTCCACTGTGTGGTGTGTCATCCAACGTTGTAAAACGAGGAATACCGTTGTTAATCAGCCTAGAAAGGTGCTCCGCCAAAACTTACTTCTCAAGAGAAACGGTTGGTGCTTAAAATAGTGAAGCAAAATCCCAGACTAACAGCAACAGAAATTAGAGTACATCTGGAGGAACATCTTGGGAAGGTAGTTCATGAAAGAACAGTTCGTAGGGTTATGAACAGTACCGGGTACCAATCCAGAACACCAAGACGTAAACCGTATGTCAGTAAACAATTTGCTAATGAAGTAGGATAATGCATTCTGGGATCGTGTGTTATGGTCGGATGAAGAAAAAGTTCAAGATATGTCGAAGTGATGGCCAATTAAAGGTGTGGAGACAGGAAAATACTGAGTGGGACCCTCAACATATGGAAGCTACGGTCAAGCATGGGGGCGGCAGCGTGACAGTATGGGGATATATGGCGTCAAGTGGTGGGGTGAGCAGCGTGACAGTATGGGGATGTATGGCGTCAAGTCGTGGGGGTGAGCTAGCTTTCATTGAGCGCAACCTGAACAAGTATGATTACAAGAACACACTACAAGAACATCTGAAGAAAAGTGCTCAAAAACTAAATCTTGGAAATGATTTTTATTTCCAACAAGATAACGATCCGAAGCCCACCTCCGAAGTTGCTAAATTATGGATACCCCATACTCTCAAAACACCACCACAACCACCCGACTTGAACCCGATCGAGAACATTTGTCAGGTATTGAAAGATAGGATCAGGAAACATCACATCACCAGCAAGACGACACTGAAGGAAATTATTCTGCAGGAATGGAAAAAAATTGCCAAGGCGTTTGGCACCAGTGATTCAACGTAAAGGCATGAGTGCTGTAGTTTGTGTATTTGAATACTTATGTTCCAATGTTGGGAGAACTTTTTTCAGCACGAAAATGTATTTGTGTAACTTACGTGCATATATGTGACATTAACATGAAGGTACGATGTATTACAAACCACAGAAGAGGAGTGTTTATTTCTATTGTGTACGTCTTGTTCATTAAATGTACTCTTGTAGTATTTGAATACTTCTGTCCGCCTCTGTATCTATTCGTTCAGCCGAAGATGAAGACATCGGAAGAATATACGAAGAAATATAAGATTTAATACAATGTGTAAGACGAGGTGAAAGTCTAATTGTGCAGGGTGACTGGAATGCAGTGGTAGTCCAAGGAAGAGAAGGAATTCTTACTCGGGCAAAGGAATGAAAGATGAAGTCGGCAATAGAATTTTGCACTGATCATCAGTGAGTCGTTGGTAATACGTGTCTGAAAGATAAATCTGACGCTTGTATACGTTGAATCCCTCGCCTGTCGTAAGACGCTCTCAACTTCTGCTATCTGAATCTCTTATTGCTTCCACTTGTGTCGGGCTGCTTACGACTTGTGCTGTTCTGACTCCGAGAACTGATTAGTGTCCATGTGCTTGGCTGAAGGGCGCACCCTAGGTCCTATGAAGGTGTTGATTTAGCTTTCATTTGATGTGCAATGACGTTATTAAAGTTCCAACAGCGTACAATGTGAACGATGCTGTCGAACTCCTTATCTTGAGGAGACATCTCGATGAAATATAAACTTCATTAGCACATTAAAGGCAGGCTATTAATTGCAGGCCCTATAAATCACATACACACATGTCGGCGCCGTGAGCAGGAGCTTTATATCGCCGCCCCTCCGGCGCACTGACGTCAGGGGGACGCCACAGATATTACATCCCAGGTGGTGATGGTTATTGCCTCGAGACGGTGTAGAACAAGGCAACCTTTCTTTCATAGCTGTAATTACAAAGAAGAAAGGAAGAGGTCCAATCTTCAGAAGAATGATATTTGCGAACGAAATAGAAGGGCGTGACTTCCTGCGCCTCGTACCGTCGCGCTTATGCGTTGAACAGAGGAGGTCGGATAGGGAGCCATGCCATACTCAGCTAGGGCACGTGACGTCCACTACCTCAGGTATCACTTGCCGCGCGTCATTTCTTTACTAAAGTCACGAATTGTTACCTCAATGTGACAGAGGGAAGCAATAATAACGATATACCGGGTGGCACAGCTGCCCCTATTCACGCAGTTTTATGCAACCCGCAGATTATAGTCGAACTTAAAAATATTGACCTTGACTACTCACTACAATGTCTGCTCTTACAACGCTTTCCATAATTCGTTTATTCGTGTCAAGCAAATCAGCATTAATGATAAAATACCGATTGATGGTAAAGAATCGTGAAAATTATGTGTCGCAGAAATGTCCTGTACAGAGAATATTATTGGTGAATGACTAGAAGTAGCAGCAACACAACAGCGCTAAACAGCAACCCGTGATAGCCGAGCTTGTTAAAAGTTAGAGGAGACTACCGGTGTTCGTTAGTAGGCGGTTCGAGTCATGTGTACGACGAATATTTTTGTTGCGTTGTTGATGTTCGTGAGAGTCGTGTTGTTGACGACAAATCTAAATCATGATCAGTTCTCATATTGCAGGTACTCAGCTATGTTTGTTTTTTAAGGAGCTCTTAAAAGAGTTATTTGCAATAAAGTGAGATTGTACTGACAGCGGTGCGATGGGCTTATGCATGGCCATTCGATTAATGAAGCAAATGTTCAAAATGACCACCTGCTTCGTTAATGCACATCTAAGCACGGTGGAGGAGAGACATTCGTGCTTGCTGCAACATATGTGGTGGAATCTGCCTGCAGGCTTCCATGATGAGCCGCCATAAATGATTCGGGCTCTCAGGCTCCTGCTCATAGACTCTTTCCTTTAAATAACCCCAGAGGAAAAAGTCGAGTGGAATAAGGTCAGGTGATCTAGCCGGCCATGTGTCCGGACCCCCTCGTGCAATCCATCGTCCAGGATATGTCCTATGCAAGTGGTTCCGTACTGCCAACGACCAGTGTGGGGGAGCTCCATCCTGCTGGAACCACATCCGTAACCGTGTCATAAGGGGCACATCCTCCAATAAGAGTGGGAGGTACTCACGAAGAAACTCTAGATAGCGTCGTCCCGTGAGGTTTCCTTCGAGTAAATATGATCCAATTATCTTGTCACCTAGTATCCCGCACCACACGTTGACGCCCCATTGTGCCTGAAATCGAGCTCCCCTGATCCAGTGAGGATTTTCAACGCTCCAGTAATGGAAGTTGTGACGATTAACAGTTCCGTTGTTGTGAAATCTGGATTCATCACTAAAGAGAATGTCCATTAAGAAATTCGCATCAGCTTCAACTCTTTGTAATATCCATTGCGAAAATTCTATCCGTTTTGGAAAGTCATCTCCGTGAAGTTCCTGGTGCAGCTGTTGATGGAAAGGGTGGAATTTATGGCGGTGCAATATTCGCAGTACAGATACATGACTGATGTTCAGTTCATTTCCTATGGCCCGTGAGCTTGTGCGCGGGTTGTATGCAATTGCATTTTGAACAGCTTCGTCGTTATTTCCAGACGTCACTGGAGCATCCCGAACGGGGGTAATGTATGAAATGACCCCGTTGCACGCAACCGTCTTTCAACACGTCGAAATGTATCTGCAGTTGGCAGCCTTCGTCCAGGAAATCGTTCTTGATACAAGCGTCTGGCTTCCCGTGCATTTTGCCTTGCTTCTCCATAAAGTAGTACCATATTCACATAATCATCCCGTGAATACATAATGTTTGCTTTCGTGCTAACCGTACAGTACGTGCTCACACGTTGCTGCTAGGATTACGATATGCTGTTTCATGTGCCCTACGTATGAAGTGTAGACCGCTGTTAGTTGGTATTCGAGTCGAACGTGCGCAGTTGCTTGGTTGAATGGGTGGGTCAGAATGTTGACAACACGTGCACTGCGCTTCATTCCCTGTAGTCGTTTGCCATATGGAAGTCGCATGTTATTATTCCTTTCGTATGTATGCTTTCTTTGTAAAGGTGGAAAATTACTTTTGAGACTTAAGAACGTTAAATATTTATTACGAATGGCCTTACAAGTATAATATAAAAATAAAATTGGAAAGCTCGTAACTCGATTCGAACTCTAAATGCCAGCTAACATATCGTATGCTCGCTGCGATTGGTGCCATGTAGCCACTGCAGGCGACAAAGAATTGGTCTCGTAGCTCTGTACTAATGGAATTACCTAGGCTATCGCTTCGATACTGATCGTTGATGTTAAAAGTTCTGAACTCGAATGTGCAAACACCACAGTGAACTAAAGAATCGCCTCTCTCTTACGCCCAGATAGTTGCAACCATTTTCTACGCGTTACTTGGTTGAATGAGTCCAGCGTTATGTTTCAGGTGGTATTCACAATCGGTGCGTATGTGGCGATATTTATGATACCTGTTTATTATAACTTCCGTAGAATAATATCGGAGACTTCAGAAAGGTCTTCGTAAACGATGCCTAGGCGAATACGAAATGACATTAAAAAATGCATGACTCAAGAATGGTTGGAACCCTTCCTGCTTCAAGTAACCTATCGAGGTACGTCTTCCACACGTAATTCCGCGCAGCTGTTTGCAACGTACAAGCGCCATCCTTGTAACTCTGTATTCACGAGGAGAGCGGAAGTTCCCGCTTCGACAAGTTACTGATGAGTTACAGCCTTATGGTCCCGTTTTACGCCTTTTTTGATCGCTCTAACGGTAGTAATTACAAGGCGTAAGCTATCGCATCTGCTGTACAGCATTTGCGTGCCACAGATTATAAACTACAGTGCAAAACACGTTTCTATCAATATCGATGTGATGAGACTGTACAAAATGGTGGTGCATTGACATGTCTGTAATTGGTCTTACCCTATCACGTTTTCTATGATACCACGACCGCCCTTATTATCAAAAGAAAATGGCCTCTTGGACCAATCAGGTGCGCAATTCTCTACCGACAGCTATAGGCGTGTTTATGGTTTGTACAGTATAGTAACATTTCGTAAAAATTAGTAGAGTATTGGACACCGCTCTACATAAAATGGTACAGTGTTTTTGAGATGGACCTCACTTACTGCCTCTTGTACCATTTTTCCATGGTGCGGAGAAGTCTACATCGGGTTAACTGCACATAACATTGCTGTAAGGTGTTGCGCAAGATGGGAGTAAGAGGCATTTACGTCCTAGCTGGTTGCATATATCCGGGAAAAAATAGGAGCAGCTGTACCACCCGGTATAGCCTCCGTAAAACTGAAGAACCGCTATAAAATAACTTATAAATAATGAAACATGTTAGAATTAGGCCCCGACTGTGCACACGGACTTGTTCTCCATTCTCTCTCAATAATTATTACTAAAATTATTTCCCAAAATGTGATGAATCTTAGAAAAAGCACTTACACACTCTCTAACAAAATTAGCAGTTTCTTCAATTTTCATGTTACAAGATTTCAAGGAATTTTACACTACTCCTGGCACCTTCGAAATTAGGTATAAACGTCTGTAATAACGCAGGTAGAAGTTCCAAATTGAATGTGTGCACCAGAAAATGGAATATATATTGAAAGTGCCTATATTTGCTGATGAAGACATACTGATCTCAAGTTGTTCTTTGAAGAACTATGAATGCCAGTTGAGCATCACGATCAGGATTTAGCTGTTCATAATAGGCCTAATTGTATTTAGTAATTCTAAAGAATTAGTAAACTTCTTAATTCTTTCTTAATCTGCTTACCCTCCAGGGTTGGTTTTTCCCTCGGACTCAGCGAGGGATCCCATCTCTACCGCCTCAAGAGCAGTGTCCTGGAGCGTGAGACATTGGATCGGGATACAACTGGGGAGGATGGCCAGTACCTCGCCCAGGCGGCCTCACCTGCTATGCTGAACAGGGGCCTTGTGGAGGGATGGGGAGATTGGAAGGGATAGACAAGGATGAGGGAAGAAGTGGCCGTGGCCTTAAGTTGGGTACCATCCCGGCATTTGCCTGGAGGAGAGGTGGGAAACCACGGAAAACTACTTCCAGGATGGCTGAGGTGGGAATCGAACCCACCTCTACTCAGTTGACCTTCCGAGGCTGACTAGACCCCGTTCCGGCCCTCGTACCACTTTTCAAATTTCGCAGCAGAGCCGGGCCTCCGGGGATGGCAGCTAATCACACTAACCACTACACAACAGAGGCGGGCAATCTCCTAAAATCAAGCTCATTATTTTAAAAAGGCATTTTGCAACCATTAAGGCATACTTGTATAGTTAAGTGTTTGCCACGCACATTTTGACAGTTGGAATGACTTTCGTTTTCAAATTTGCGGAAGGAAGCATTCATGAAACCAAACTCCATATCGAAACAGCCCCGAAAGGCCATGGCCTACCAAGCGACCGCTGATCAGCTTGAAGCCAGGTGTCGTATGGTCAGCACGACGCATCGTCACGACAGTTATTCTTGGCTTTCTGGAGTGGAGCCGCCATCTCACAGTCAGATAACTCCTCAATTACCTCCTGGTAAGAGACACGCATGCCAGCCCTACACCATGCAGCCGGAGAAAGGAGGCTTAAAGAAAACGTAAAAGCACAAATTTTCCGTGAAAATTGAACTAAAGTTTTTGCCTTAACTCAGTCGACAAATGTGTGTATAATGTGCAGCTCTGTAGCATGTCATCTCTTCTTTCCCCCGCCGACTTTCGTTCGGTTGTGACGTGTATGACGGCTGGCAGGCGAATACTCTTGAGAGAGGATCATCATTTAATTTTGGATTTCCCTTTGGCACGGTTAAAACAAAATCGTCTGGTTTCTTTGCAGTGTGTACCAGAATTACACGATCCCGACATAGGATTCAAAATCAGCCCAACGCATAGCACTGCTTCTCTTTATAATCAAGAAAAGCGAATGTTGTAATGACCTCTTCCTTATCTGAGCGACAGTTGGACGTTTAACCAGACTAACTACACATTCAACCTATTGTGTAAGGAGTGGCCTACAATACACTAACACATAATAAGAAAAATAATCGGAAATAAATAGGTCTACTAAATTTGTTCAATGAGTCCCGTAACGCTGGAGGAGCCAGGTTGATTCATACGTAAAATGACACCAAGGTATTACTTATACAGTACTCCGTCAACAACCATGCAGTCCTAGTCAAATGTTCCACCTATAAATTGAATCCTCCTCGTTTTTCGAAAACTCTACCCATCAACATCAATTATGCTCAACATATGGACAGAATCCTCGAGATTTTCATCGCAAAGTTGCATATAACGATTTTACTGCAGTCTATTAATAAAGATACAAATGCGTGATAAGGACAGCCACAGTGATAATACGACAACACGGACATAGCACAATGATGTTTATTTTCTGTAACCTGTTAAGCAAGTCACGAAAGTTCCGTGGATTCACATTGTTACCGTGTTTTCGTGGAGCAGAAAGAGGTGAAAGAAGCTGCTGTGTGGAATGGGTCTATCTACGATATCAAAAATTAAATTAAAACTTTTAAAATGAAGGTTATATTTCTTTTCAAATTTAAAACTTAACAAGCTTCTTTACTAGGTAAAGAACAGAAAGATCAGGTGCAATCACAATCTTGATACAAGAATTAGAAAACCCAAGAATAGGGAATTTAACCGATTTGGGCTTCAAGCCCTTAATTTCCAACTTTACAATATGGCCAATTAGTGTTTACATAGACAAGGAGAAATCTCCCAAAACAAGAGCACCTTGCTCCAAAGGTTACAAATACGGCCTTCCAAAGGCACCCCTCAATATTACAGCAATATCAGAAAAGAGATTTACATGCTCTCCAACATTAACCAAAGAGACTGCGCTCCCAATTTCTTACAAAATCTTACAAATTTCTGGGCCCAAACTACTGGGCCTTCGTGGAAAAGAAAAACAGGTTAAATTACTGGCCCGAACACGAAATGAATGGAGGCGAACTTTCGCTCCTAGAAAATTAAATGTAAAAGACTAATTGGGCTCTCGGCCCGTTGATGCAGAGACTAATCCCAAGCTACTGAGCTGACTAGAATGAATGTTAATTAAACGCTTTACAGAAAAGAGAAACAGTTACAAAATCGTAATCACCTCAAACTAAGTTGAAGGGGAACTCGAGAGGGTAACGCACTATCTATCCCCGATTTACAGTTTAAGACTTTATGAAATTTTACATTAGCCGAAAGAAAATTTACATTTTAGAAAATGGGTGGTTACATAGTTAGAAATTCGAACCTTGCCCTCGTGTAAGCCTGCGGAGGTAGCTACAGAGAGATATGAGTGGTGGCCATTACCTTGGCTAATGAACTGCCTGGCGAAGAATGAGGCGCCCCGCCTCCTGTCTCAACACACACGCCCTCAGAAATTCGACGACCAAAAGACAAGGTAGCCAGAAAAGCCTCAGCTTACATACCAGAGGGGACGGTTCGAGTGGGTTCTGGACTAAATCCGGTCACACCCTCTCATTTTTATTGGGAAACCAAAAACGTACAAGGAGCCAGTGATTGGCTGAAAAATATTTACAGAAAATTAGTGATTGGCCAGATTATAAAACTGGCGGAATTAGAAAGAAGTGTTACAAACCTTGAAATATCAAATTAAATGAAAGTTAATTTATTCAGAAAACATAATGACACAAAACTTCTTTAAATCATTAATTCCTTTACCTTGCACCAGAGTGCATTACCTCGGTTTTTGTAACGGCATTCATGGAAAAAAAGTGCAAAACTTCTTGACGTAAACCACAACAAAACCAATAAATACAGACAGTTTAGGCAACTTCACAATAACACAATTACTCCAATGGTGACATCTTCTGGTCAATGTCCCAACTTCATGCCGTAGCTGTTTCAAGATTGGAATGAGACAGAGCGTTCTTTTAGGCGCTTCTTTTAAATGCCCGGGGTTCAGCTGTACCTCCCGGTACACATATAACCTAGCAAGACCAAACTGCAATACTATAGTAGTAAAAATATATTACTAGATATATTTTTTCATAATATTAGATCTTGAAAACACCTACGAGCTTTTGAAAGTACAATCGAACTGTAACGTAAATACGACTCATGCAGGAGAAGCGTGACTGTATTGCTGTACGCCGTCACTGTCTAAGTTGGTCTCGGTGCTTTGTTGCTACAGTAGAATGAAGTGTGGTGCATATTGCAGGTAACGTGACGCCCATAGCGTATACCTGGCCACATAGCGAGCAGGTGTTCGGAGCGCCTCTTGATTAAACCAGCGGGAAAGATATGTAATACCCGTGCTGTGCATGTTCAACCGAGATATCTTCACTCCGCGAGATAATATATAACATTACTTCACTAAGAGTTCGTTTACTGGTGTAAATGTACTGCGTTGGTAAAGTTATCAGCAGGCTTGCTTTGTGTTCACTGTAGCATTAACAGAGCCAATTGCATCCTGGCAATGGAAGTAATTTATTGACTTGTTCTAAATGTACATTTCATATTGATTTCACGTGTTTAAAAGAATAGAGTAATCAGTGTCCGTACGCATCGTGTGAATGGATCTGGTCAATGGCACTTTTCTGAAAACACCACGGCCAGCTCTTGCTTCTGTTTGTCGTTTCCTGAAATTCTGGATGCATTATCTTGTTATATGCCTCGATATTGTGAAATTTGACGTTTACTTAGTTTTCCTTCCGTAAATTTTTCTGACAGGTATTAATGATGATGATGATGTTTGATGTTTAAAGGCCTAACAGCTAGGTCATCTTCCCCTAATGGTACGAGATGCAACGAAATGAAGGGATAATTAAAACTTCAAAATGTATCCACTGCCTAGAGTCTAAAACGAATGGTGATGAAGAATGACAATCAGTGGATCCAATTTACAACGCCTTATTTTCTGAGGTAAAGTAAACTCGTGTCCTCATCCCGAGGTGGTGCAGCTCTTTTCAGGCACACCCCCATTGGAGGTGAGCTGCATGTACCATTTAAACCACATACCAGCCCTTCTGCCATTCTTAAATTTCTGGCAGTACCGGGAATCGAACCCGGGCCCGCGAGGATGGCAGCTAATCACACTAACCGTTACGCTACAGAGGCTCGTTACCGAAAGGGATCCAAAAACAAGGTCACTGGTAAAGCACAATCATGGTGTTCCTCATTTAGTAGTACTACTCACAGGTAACGCAGACCCGAGGCAGCAACACAATTTAGCGCAGGGCACGGCACCTTCTCAAGCATTGACATTAGTGTATATGGAACTCTACTGGCTGCTCTGTCGGGTAAACACCTAATGCGCAACCAGCGATCTTTTACATAACGATATCACGGATTGCCGAATGGACATTCCTTCAAATAGGCTACTCCAACTGTCAGCTGCGAACCCATGACCTTATGTTTCGGAAGCCGACAATCTCCATTGACCTACAAGAATTTTCACTGCAGAGCCTGTTTTAACTCTCTATAGGCAGGGGTGGTATCCCTTGTTTGTAATAAGGAGTGACTAAAAGGGGAGCTGTAGAGGCTCTCCTCCTGGTACCTAGCTGAGTCTGGTATTATCCCCTCACCTTCATTTTCCATATCCCTTGGTCAACTCTTGTTCCTTTTCGACCCCCGATGGTGGTAGGTTTGAGAGGCCTTGGGAGTCTTAAATTTCAACGCCCTTCACGCTCCTGCCTATATTCTCATTGTTTGAATTGGGGAACCCCCATCATTTTCCGTCTGATAATACTTAATAGTGGATGGCTTGTTAGTCGTACCGTCACCAGTACTCTCAGTCTTAACACATTGATAATTTGATGACCTACTGGTCAGTTGAAAACTAAGTCGGTAGATATAGAGTGGGTTGTTGTCCCATATGCTCTGTACTCTGACCGGCCAACCGAGCAGAGGAAAGTTGGCCACGGCTCTACCGTGGCTCTACGTCTCTGTATTCGGGAGACGGGTCTGGGGCACAGTGCCAGACTTCACGCCTGGTCCCACCCGTCGGCTGTTCTGAGCACGGTTTTCCATTCTCCTGCACTAAGGCGAATATCGGGACAGTTCCTAGTATTGGCCACGGCCGCCTACCCCTCACCTTCTCCGCACATCTCCTTCACCGTAACAAATCTCCCGGCCTGAGAGACGGCGTAACCGTCTAAGAGGCCCGCCTCCCCCTTCAGGGGAGGAATGAAAACGTCTAGTAGTAATAGTAGTTAAAAACTACCACTCAAAGCGACAGATATGCTACTTATTACCACAATTTCCCAACAATTTATGTCCACAAATAAATAAATGACAACCAATATTAAGCTGGTTGTCTCGTTAAGAAATGGCAATAACGGTTGAATCTTGGTCCGGAGTTGCAGCTCCACAGCGATGTGAGTGGGCCTTATCTTACCTGCTTATAGAGAGGTGTTGTTAGCAATATATATGACACTATTGGTCACGGCAATGACTTTAGGTGGGGTGTTCTAATATGTGGAAATTCATAGCTCCTACAGTACCTCGCCAAACTCATTGAAACTCGGCGAAATATGTGTCAGAATGCAATTACAACTTTATTCAGCTTACCCAATTATGTGTGCGATCTCTGGAGCCACGCGGGCTAATTTTTGTTTTTGTCGGGAAATTTGAGATGAAAATCTCAACCTAGAGTCGATCCGGATTGGAAGGTGAGCCTTTTGGGCGGGAAGCCAACAGGTAGAGGAGAGTCGTATAATATGGAATACCATTTTCTTTTGGCAGTATAACTTCTTACCGAAATCAGTTATGAAATATAAATAAATATGGTTTGAAAATTCAAATAATTAGCCAAGATTCTCTATATTTTTAAATTGTAAATTGTTAATGTCTTCGCGTCAAAATTATTTCTTTCAAAAAGTTGCACTTGGTGGGTAATACGGAATAGTCGGCTAATATGGAATAGTAGGGTAAATAATATGTAAATTAAAATACGACTTCAATAAATTCATTCAGTTATATTTAAGAAACGTTCTTACAGGTGGACGTTCAGAAATTTTAAAAATCGGAAGAAAAAAAATGAAATGTCGTATGGCTTTTAGTGCCGGGATATCCCAGGACGGGTTCGGCTCGCCAGGTGCAGGTCTTTCTATTGGACTCCCGTAGGCGACCTGCGCGTCGTGATGAGGATGAAATTATAATGAAGACAACACATATACCCAGCCCCCGTGCCATTGGAAATAACCAATTAAAGTTAAAATCCCCGACCCGGCCGGGAATCGAACCCGGGACCCTCTGAAACTAAGGCCAGTACGCTGACCGTTCAGCCAACGAGTCGGACAAATCGGAAGAATAAAATTGGTAATTAACTTAAATGATAATCTGTATACACTAATTATTCAGAGTTTTCTTTTTACAGTCACTTGTTCATTCAGTGACAAAAGTCACAGATGCAGAAACTGAGATCTAAAGGTAATTAAATGTTATAATATACCAGGATTAATGCAATTAATTTTAATTAATTTTAAACGTCATTTTACTTTGAAACTAAAACAGTATTCCATATATCCCGACACACCATGTTTGAATTAAAGGATTCGTCATGCCATTAACTTTGCACAACAAGGAAGTTACACTGGTGTAGCAATATAAGCAACTCTTGTACAATATGTAACATTGGATTTCCCAGGACTAAACTCAGTGTTGGTAATTAATACAAGCTTTAAAAGAATTACCTGCAAATACTTTTCAAATATGAAAAACAAATATTCTTGCTCCACGCACTAACCTCACTCACGAGCATGTCGAAACTGAATACAGAGCATAATGGGAACATTTACCGTAATTCGACGAGTTTCCACGTGAGAGCAGTACCTTACAGGCAAGATATTGTGGTATTCCTTATTGCCCGACTATTCCATATTACCCGATTCCCCTCTAAGCATATCTCCATGTAATGAGATGCAATTGTTCAGAGAAAATGCGCAAATTAAAGTACGATGACACAGCTATCTGTACAGAGAGTGGCTGAGACTCAATGTTGAGTGTTCACAAGACCCAGCACATGGTGATCGATACATGTTGTAACAAAAACATGACCGGTGTAGAAGAAGTGTACAGCTGTCAACCTCCTGTTACTGTCCACACCGAGAGAACTCAATGTTTTCCGTTTTGCTTTGCGTTGCACACGTGACGAATATTTGTTACTACTACTAGTACTAACATGTTTTCATTCCTCCCCTGAAGGGGGAGGCCGGCTTCTTAGATGGTGACGGCGTCTATGAGGCCGGGAGATTTGTTACGGTGAAGGAGATGGTCGGTGAAGGTGAGGGGTTTGGCGGCCGTGGCCTATACTAGGAACTGTTCCGGTGTTCACCTTAGTGCAGGAGAATAGAAAACCACGGAAAACTATTCTCAATTTACTGAACTGCCCAGCTGTACTTCCTTTTAAAACAATAATCACCACCACCTCCTATCTGATATATTATCAGCCCAAACGCTACTTGGAGCCTCTAATAGCAGCTCCGAAAGTTACGCAGTTATAAATATGAACCAATGGTGGCGCTGTAATGATGAGTGAACAAGTTTGCCGTTGCTTTCCCTACTGAGCCAGAAATTGCCATTTTAGTGCGACTGGCTACGAAGATAACATGCAGACGCATTAGCCGTGCTCCGAATGTCGTTATTCAGGATTTTCCATACCGTCACAATAATAAATGAGACTGAGGCTTGTGTTCATAGTCGGTCTGACAAGAGCGATTTAATGAAGTATTGATACAATAGTTGTTCGTGACGTTCTCCTTTGTTAAGTTACACTTCATAAAGCGTTACTTATACGCATACCTGAGTGCAGAAGTATGACAAAACGATGAGTCAGAGAAAATCTATCTCTAGACCTTTCCTTCAGAACGTAGTTCAGAAACATTCCGATGCGTGGCACAGATACATGTAAGCTGTTCAGGCTAGACAATAAGAATCAACTTATGAGCACGTGGTAGCTGTTAAGCGTCCTGCTTCTATTTTGAGCAATTGTTATGAATGACATATACAGTAGAAATAGGATTTTAGGATACATTATAACCGATATTCGGAATACTTCGTCTACTGGGCAAGCTGAATGGCATTTGCTGTTTACAATAAGTAGTATGATCGAGCTCGATAGCTGCAGTCCCTTAACTGCAGCCAGTATCCAGTATTCAGGAGATAGTGAGTTTGAACCCCACTGTCGGCAGTCCTGAAGATGGGTTTCCATGGTTTCCCATGTTCACACCAGGCAAAAGCTGGGGCTGTACCTTAAATAAGGCCACGGCCGTTTCCTTTCCACTCCTAGCCCTTCTCTGTCCAATCGTCGCCATGAGACCTATCTGTGTCGGTGGGACGTAAAGCAACTTAAAAAAAGAAAAAGAAAAAGTAGTATGAGCAATTGCGAAGAGCCATTGTTGCAAGGGTTGAATATGGGAGTTGTCCTTCAGTTGTTTGTAATTTTACCTACAGAGTCTTTCTGCGAAGGCCATGAATGTCAGCAAAAATACACAAAGGAAAAGATCTGGTCAATGTTCGTAAATATCTGCATTTTGACATTTTTTCAAGCAGATGTAATAAGCTGTTATTTTCTATTAATTTTATACTTAAGTATTCAGTTCAAATGACGTCTTTACTGCACAACGTTAACATCACAAGCCATTCTCTTTTATCTGACTGCTATGTTTTTATAATATTAAACTTACCTCAGAGCTTCCTGTGGCAGACGCTGCAATATTGTAGAAACAGGCAAGCCTCGTTGGTTTCACGTTTGAAAGCAGAACCTACAAAACGGTCTTATGCAAACGAAACCAACTTCCCAGTTAATTTTTGTTTATAAAATTCAAAGGGCCCTTAACATTTAATTAGTATGCTTTGGTGCACGCTTGTCTTGACTTTCAATAATTTCCTCTGCCATTTCCATGTTAGAGGAAGATGTGATCAAAAGTGAAATAAGTCAAATGTAAAGTAGTAGGCCTACCTATGTCATCGAATATGTTGCACGTAGACGACTATGAATTGCAAGAAATTCGTCTTCATTGGTTTATCCTTGATTAAGTACGAGTTACTCGCGCTGGAATCGAAACAAATCGACCTAGAATGTTTTCCCAGTAAGGAAACTACCTCGCCCTCATTTTACCTGGTACGCCTCATTTTGGGGCCACTATCGCTTGTTGTGTTTGGCCGTAATCGCGTAAACTTTGGTGGTGCTATTTGAGGATCCAAACAGCCTCTGGGCACAGACAGTAGGTATTTTTAGAGAGAGAAATGCATTTATTTCTGCTTCGCCCATTTGGATGCTGCCAAAAATAGATAAAACTTACATAAAATGTTGATTGACAACTACAAGGGCCGTGTAAAATATGTTTATGAATTTTAGTATACATGTTATAGCCTACCTATTACTTAATAAACCGAGCTCGATAGTTGCAGTCGCTTAAGTGCGGCCAGTATCCAGTAATCGGGAGATAGTGGGCTCGAGCCCCACTGTCGGCAGCCCTGAAGAAGGTTTTCCGTGGTTTCCCATTTTCACACCAGGCAAATGCTGGAGCTGTACCTTAATTAAGGCCACGGCCGCTTCCTTCCAATTCCCAGGCCTTTCCTACCCCATCGTCTCCATAAGACTTGTCCGTGCGACGTAAAGCAAATAGCAAAAAAAAAAAAAAAAACTTAATAAAAATCATATCAATCAATAATTTTGAAACCTATGAGGATCTCCTTGTGGTCAAAGATATAGCTAAGAGTATAAATGATGTCTTACTATTGTTAACGAGCCTTTAAGAGCTGATAACCCAATACCCTTAACAAACTGGTTATTCCAATTAAATTTCTTACAAGAGTTGTAAAATGTATGAGTAATAGTGCCTCTTACTCCTATCACACCCTGCAGGGCATAAAACAATAGTGGGTTAATGTCTTACCTGTCCGTAAATAAACCGCACCAGGCTAGCTGCAACCGGCAGATGGGAGTTTTGGGTTCCTGTGACGAGAGTATAATTGGACAGGGATACTGAACTATTAATTTTAATTACGGAAATGAGGAACTCAGGTGTTATTTGACTCTTTACTTGACAAAGCATAGTCGATTAAAAAAAGATTTAGTTGTCACAATGCCTCTTTTACAATAGATCGCACTCGTAGTGCAAAGATAAATGTCGTAAAGGCTTACATTTTTAATTTACAAAGATAAAATAACGTGATGATTCGGTGCGTAGGAGTGAATCCGTGAACCAAACCTGTATTCCGCTTTAGGAAACAACCATTGGACTTACAAAATAAAAATATGATGCCAGGATTAGGCACGCTTCGCAGAAATAAAGCTATTACTAAAGGTTTCCTCACATTTTGGGGAAATATTTACATATAAACAGCAACTCCGCATGTTACAAACGAGAGTAAAATAAACCAAACACTGAAGCTATATGTTACCCGACTACATATAAAAATTCATAGGGACGTGAACACATATCCTCTGGGTAATCTTTATACTTACTAGATAATCTTATAATCAGAATCCACTAGTACCAAGATATCATATATACAAATACACTTCAATATTGACAAGTGGAAAAGAAAAGAGAAACGAAAAGAAAGAATCGTTGTCACAAATAACTCTCGGCCTGAAAGAAAGAATCCCTTACAACACTTGGCTTTTAAAAATGGCTGAGTCTTCCTGGAGTGCAGGGTTGGGCCATTGACCTGGTTGTCTAGCCAGTAAAGCCTCCTCCATCCTACAAAAAAATCGTAAACAAGGGTGCCAGTGACCTGGTTGCTCTGCGTTCTGGACTAACATCACAAGAGGGCTTTGAATTTCGTCTTTTCTTGACAAACCTATAAGCCTTAGAACAAACATGGAGCCAATTCTCATTCTATATATCTGGCTCTAATAACTGACCACCTTGGGCCTAATTTATTTCGTACAAATACCGTGCTATTTCTCATAAAATCACGACCGTCTATACTTATGACCTGCCTGGTACCCTCTAAGTCAAAGGTTCAAGTCCACGTTTGATAGAGTGAAACGGAGTCAATCATTTTAATGACACTGCATACACTGTGGTTTTAATTTCACCAGGATTCAATCAAATAGATACATGCATATAAATCATACTCAGGCAGCATGCAAACATTACCTTACGCAGATATCTATATCCTTCAAAATAGAGAGAATGATAAAACGAATCCAAATGATCCTTACTTACAAGAAAATTTTATCGGAGGACAGATACTAAGAATATACTGATCTAATATTCACTAAACAACCTTAAGTAACACTTGGCACTCTTCTTCCCACCACGAAACATAACTCGCGTCAATAGTCGCTACCTTACAATTTTAGTGATTTTAAAACCATCTTAATAAATAGCCTGATGGGCGATAATCATGTCGTATTCTAATATTTACATACTTAATTACTACATTTCTGCGTAACGACCGCCAAACCTAACACATGCCTACAAGTATGGTTCACTTATCTGACATTTGGTGACCTTCTTATCCCTCCTTCAGGGTTAGGCCGTGCCTCCTTAGCCCATCATGGTAGCGATGTGGTCCTGGGACGATCCTCTTGGTCCAGTCTCCATGGATAGCTCGTTCATGAGGCCGTCTTCTTGAGGGATGGCTCGTTCATGAAGCCGTCTTCTTGAGGTTATGGTCGGGAAGGTCCCGTATCACACGTCTCTTGAAACACGGCACAGGTCTTCACTGGAATGAAATGCCTAGTTTGTTTAACAGCACGGCACTACCGGTAATTTTATTTAATTTTAGACGCATAAATCAGTACTGGCAATCTGCGACGTTAAAAATCATTGTTCCCCTTTATCTGCTCAACAGCGCACGAATATGTATAGACAATATATCTACGATCTGAAATCAGCAACCTAATCAGTCGAACAAATTGTCATTATCTCATGCTCGACTGATTCAGACTCGTAAGTCTAGCGAGAATAACACAAATGGCCTTAGTTTATACTTACACTTCTTCCGCACTTCGCAGTCTATTTGCAGGGTTACCCGTACCGCTTCGTGATGAAGTCTATATGCACGGCATTGTCTACAGGCAGATAGTTAGGTACTCGCGACCGCACTGTAAAGCGTCTAATTACAATCATACGATTGAACAATTACTGCAAAGTTCATAGATCACCGATCCGCTGAATAAATGTTAGCGCAAGTGCACTAAAGTAATCACAGTCTTTGTCCTAAGCAAAGGTTTCTGGAGCAAATACAGACAGACACTCGACACGCACTAGCAGCAATCTCACCGTCGAATGGATAACCTTCCTCCACATCTCTCAGCTCTTATAGGGAGGAAAAAGCGAAGCGACGCCAGGGAAACTCCCTCGAAACACTCTTGAGTTTGGTATGCAGCCACTAAACCGCTTCCCACGGTGGTCGGATTATTACGTAATTATTAATCTAGTTACTTGTTAACGGCGTTAAACGTATCATTGGCTTCTTAAAATTCTGGTGATAAGTTTAATCTTTTTATTATTCTGGAAAACTTTCAGATAGAGGAGATATCACTCAATTCCCGTGATGTGGTGAAGCTAAATGTTGTTAGGGTGGTATGGTACTTCCTAAAACAAATTTTCTTATCTCTCTTTCCTTCTCCAACATATCCAACATTTCTTCTGTTTCACTTATGCATAACCACACCATGCCTAGGGAATCACCTCCTAAGTTCCCGCGTTGTATATGGCATCATGCCCTTACAGTTGGCGTCATGCTGCGCAATATTACTTCTGCGTTAAGTATCGCTTATTAACGAATTGACAGAATAGTTCAATACTTCTATGGAGTCCAGATGATATTTCTCAGCGTAATATGGAATTGTAGGTTCATATATATATATATTACATTTCTCCTTGGGTACATCATGTGGGGTCTATCATGAACCCTATAAGTGAGCCCGGTGGTATAGCTATCATGTCAGTCCGGCAGCTTGACCCAGCCTGAGACAATCATCCTTGATATCGTTAGGATGGGAAACCTATGAGTCTTAGGACCTGATAAGGACGAACCGGCAACGCTCTTGTAGTAGATCCAACAAATCGCACCGAAAGAGATCAACTTGAGGCATCTGAAATCAACCAGAAGAAGAGGTCCATCTACGAACCCTGTCTACTGAACCTCATTGATCGCTATCAAGACTGGTGTGTTATAGGAGTACTGTGCCGCTGTTGACATATGAAAGCCTGGGATTGTCTAAATGACATCGCCTTAGACCAGGGACTGACTAGTGTGTCAATTAAGGTCTTGTTTATTGCTTTTCATTGTTCAGTGTGGTGTCGGTTATTTTTCCTTAAACTCGTCTGACTTCACTTAGTATTAGTTTGCATTGCACATAAATTCATTCAATTGAGTGTTTTGTGATTTTATTTTGCAAAATTCACCTTAAGAATAAGGTATATTTTTGCTTTAACCTAATAAAACAATTCAAAGCAAAGTAATATCCATACAAGCCATGAAGACCCTTGGAGGGGTAGTAGGTGAAGGCTTCTACTATCCGTAACCTCGGCACTTGATGGGGTAGAGTGGTCTGCTCTACGCCCGGCCACCTTTGCCTGCAGGAATTAACCTGGTACTCATGTTTGGTGTAGGCTGAGTGAACCTACGGACGTTTTGCACGTCCGGAACTTAACCTAATAAAATTTGTAAAAATTACGGTCATACAATTAATTGAGACATACTTCTTTATTAAAGCGTAATGTTGAAATGCCCTATGTTGTGTTAAACACGTTCAAATATTTTAGTGTGTTGTCTGTCGGGTCCCAGAAATGTTGACACTGTTCGCCATCCCTGCCTTTGACATAACTAATAATTCTTCATCCCGTTGTGTCAATCCCATTACTAAAATATACGTACTAATACTCAACAATGCAAATAATTGTGTTCCTGTTTCAGAGCCCCCGGGGTAAGCTGATATCTCTCTTGAGGAATAAATAAACGTATGACAAGAATAATAGCACAGGTTAAGTAGTAAAGATGTTGAAAACTTTCGTCTGGCACCACAGGATGGGGTTCAAATGTTGATATCAGCTGGACTACAGCTATGCAGGAGGGTCGTCACGATCGTCGTCACGAAGCCTTATCTGGACCGTAACGTTGTAACGTGCAGCGCGAGACCGCCCCAGGTAATGAGGCTGCAGTTTGGCGATAAAGAGACTTGATATGAGACATGACAAATTAGTCGGTGTTCCATGTTACGGCCTTGACTCTCTCAGTACAGGGTGCTGCATAGGACGGTCTGTCCCTCTTACTGCAAGGTGGCCTCATACAGCAAGTAATTGGACAGTTTATAAATGTGGATGACAGTTTGAAAAGTTGAACGACGCGAGAACAGGAAGGAATTTAACACGTTATAAAACAGTCGTGTTGTGTGGGAAGAGTTCACACATCCGCCAATAAGAACGGATTTCGAAAATATTGAAGGTCACGACGGGAAGGCGACTTGATGCTCGGCGGTGTAAGAAATGTTCGCATAACGCAGACAGAGTGGTGGTGATTATTGTTTTAAGTGGAAGTACAACTAGGCAATTATCATCTATATAACAGTAATCGGAGAGAAGGGATCCGACAATTCGAAAAATGAGGGTATCGGCCAAAAGGAAGGCAAAGGCCACGAAGGGCATGGAAATGAAAGACTCCCTAGGCCTCGAGTGCTCTAATACCGTCGGAATCGGAAAAAACAAGAGTTGACCAAGGGAGGTCGGATCGGATAGATAAAAATGAGAAACCTGGCACAAATAAGTGGGAGCAATGTCAGAACTCGGCTCAGGGTTCCGTGATCGCCAACCCACGCTCTGTAGCTGAGAGCCCCTAGGGCCGCTTTTAGTCGCCTCTTACGACAGGCAGGGGATATCGCCCCAAGGGCACACCGACCACCTGTCTGCTGTTCGCCGACAGAGTAAGAACTGCTACTGAAGCTTACGGCTTAGGACTGAGTATTAAAAATACCAAGCTCATGGTGATATCCCGCAATGAAGAATATGATGGCCGGAAAACTGGGGAGCCATTTAAGCACACACTGGGAACATGCCATTGAAATGAAATCCCGGACTGAAATTGGAAATCAAAATGATACATCAGCTGTGACCTACGCACCGTGGAATGCTATTTGAAGAGAGGGCTCTAAATGAGACAACAGAGACTCATTTGAAATGTGCATTACAGAAGGCAAATGAAAATATTCTGTGTTTATCGTGTGAAGAATGTAGAAACATTAGCTGCGGCCCAAAAACGAAATGAGCTACTGGACGTAAACTGCAATATTCTGGTCATATCTGCCCTGTTGACAGAGTACCCGAGTAGCTCGTATCATCACTCCAAAGTCTTCCCAGCCCAACTGTAACGTTTTCGAAACATTACTCATTTTTCGGAAATCACCCAGAAGAAAGCGTACTTCTTTCCTTTCGATATTCTCCAGTTCACGAATCAAGTAATGCTGGTGAGGGGTCGAGTACATTGGAGCCCTACTCTTATTAAGGTCTTATCAGTGACTCATATACCCTCTCCTCTACAACCTTCCTACACACCCCCCCCCCCCTAAATAATTTCGCAACCATATCCTTACTTATAAACTCGTTGACGCGGTTAGCCCGACGAAAATCTTGCATTATATCATCGCACAGGTATTTACAGCCATCCCCACAGTTATTAAAACTAAGGGGACTCTGTCTCTGGGTGAAACTGATAACTGGACTTTTCACCCCGTTTGTCAGAATCTGCCATCCATCTCACAACTTCGTCTAGGTTTTTTGGCTTTCTCGAAAACCTGTAACTTATTTCTTACCCTATACAGTTTGACATTATCACCCAAAGGCTTCTATGTGATTCCAGTTCATTACTCATACCATTTATATATATATATGTAGCAAAATATAATGGTCCAATAATAGTGCCTTGTGGAGTCCCCTCTTAATCATTACAGGTTCAGCTAATTCCCACAGTCCTATTTTTCAGAAATGTAGCCACTCATTCTGTCGATCTGTAATCTAATCCTCCCTCATCTACATGAGTAGTGTCCCATAATCTACCCTATAGAAAGCTATAGGTAAATAGCGATACGGACCGTTTGACCTCGTGAACCTAAATTATTTATTTTATTTTTGTTGACACCAGGATAGAAAAGGGATTAGGACTGGGAAGGCAGCGGCCGTGGTGCAGCCCCGGCATTCGCCTGATGTGAAAATGGGAAAACACGGAAAACCATCTTTAGGGCTGCCGATAGTGGGATTCACACCCACTACCTCCCGAATGCAAACTCACCTACACCTGAACATTATCCTTACATCCAACTACATTTACACAATGCTGACTAAATATTTTTGCCTTATGTACTCCCCTTATCCATGAATGACTTCTGCAATATTCCTGCTGGAACCTGTTTCCACCTTAAGGTACCTATATATTCCATTCCATTTTTCACTAGAACTCAGGTGACCGGCAAAATTTTGCTTGCTATCATGATATTCTTAATGGACATGTTTCTCTAATTTCAATTCGCAAGTAAGTTCCTGCAATATCTCTCTACTCCCACAGCCATTCTCCACTCTGTTTCTTTTTTCCATTATGGCGGGTCTTTACTAATCCTATTTTCATACTCCTGAACTGTGGTCTTACATGATCCCATAGGCTGTTCGCACTATTTTAACCATTTTCCAACAATCATGATTTTTTAACTCAGCCATGTCTCTCCTATCAACCGTATGGTACTGCCTGATACTCCTACTTTTATAACCTTCCCTTCCATCATATTTATTTTAACTACGAGTAATACAGGTTAGTAATTAACATTATCCAGTTCAGTTTTCTGTAGAGCTCATGCAGTTTTATCTCCACCACGTGTAGAATATTCTTCCCTCTAGTTGGTTCATCTGTGTTATGAATCTGAAACTGTGCAGCTGAAGAAATTTGGCCATTTAATCTTTAGATGTCTCTACTGTCGGCCTATGTGCCCTTCTGGCGGAACGACGGACAATTAATTTTCAAGGAAAAGTTCTATTCTATATGTCTGTAAACATGAAGGGTTTGTAGATTGTTTTCCTTGTGTGCTAAGATTATCAGCACTTCTACGACTTCCTTCTGATACAATAGCTCCAAACAGTTCATTTGAAGGGAAGGCTTCAACTTCTTTCTCAATGTAAAATTCTGAAATTTAATATCACCTTTCAAATGTAAATGTTCAGGCAAGTGTAAGGACTTTACTCAAATCCCCGCTGGGAAATATGTAACTTAGGAAATAAAGAGTGTTCACCCTCTATTAGTTCCCATGCAACTTGGTATGGGGGTGACTGTTTTTATAAATCTCTAAATTCTTCAAAACATTTTGGAACTTAGTATTTTGCATGTGGACATTCCTCTGTAGTATAAGATTTTTTTAGCCTCTGTAACTTTGGGCCATAAGCCTATGTTGGATTTTAAGTGTTTCAGAAGGAGTGCAAGTATTTCGCCTCCTAGCATTTTGTTCATGGCCGATGTGTTAAATCTTTTCTTTTGTACATTAAGGTCATTTAGAATGGGCACTTATTGTCCCTGTTCAAAGTGTCATTATTTGCTGACGAGTTTGAGCCGAAATGACAGTCAACACTGTTTTGAAGTTTATCTAGTGAAATGTTTGACAGAAAACTTGTGCCTCTGAGAGGCTGGTCTGTAGTAAAATTTTAGAATGTAAATGAGTGGAGCAACTCTTTGAAGTAGTGTAACTTTACAGCTACCAAGTTCAATTCTTGTAAATTATTGTGTGGACATTTTTCTCTATTGTACCTGTTTTTTGGACCTAGTCCACTCTTGTTATCCGAGATGACGAGCTCTGTAACCGTTATTGGTTGTTGCTGATTCAGATCATCTATCAAAGTTTAAACTCAGAAAAAAAAAGGAAAGAAATAAAATTTCATAACTTAGTGTTTCAAGTTATACTCTGATCTTTTCTCTGTCCACCCACTTACCCGGGCACCTTCTGACACCTCTGTAAACCACGTAATTGTCCTAACAGGTTCCATCGGCTGTCCTTCCCAGAATCATGTATGTACCATGTTTCCTGTCATTCGCATTATATCTCCATTTAACATTTGGTGAACTGAAATCACCCGCTAAAATTATTGTTTATGTGTGTTTCCCCACGTGGAAATAATCAATTAGTGATCAAATAATTCCTCGTCGACGTCAGCGTCACATCTTCCAGGTCTCTACACCCCCAAACACATCTTTAGATATATGCCGAACATGGAGAATTCCGTGTTTTCCATTCTTAAGGTTTTAACAGCTGAAGAATTAATGTTTCACCGAAATTAATACTCCACTTGCATCGACTCTGTGCTTTACCTATCAGAATAAACCAATGAAACTTCGGGGGAATGAGTTAACTGTTTGGACTAATTTCTTTCACGCGTCAGGGAAGTGTAGTCCCACAAACATCCCTTTCGATATAACGCAGAGTCACTCAGTGAAGAAAGAATGTATGGCATTGTATCACTTCCACCAAGATACTTATTTCTCTAGTTATAATGCTTGTTATGGGTTTCAAAAGGGTTGCATCCCACTGCAGATGAATTATATTTTGATGATAATTAAAAGTAAGCCTGAAAAAATATTAAATGCCGGGAACATGCGCTCAGTCTGCCTCACAAGATATTTCATAGTGTTTCTGGTAAATAAGAAATAAATAAATGCATGGCATTCACTAACAACTTTTAATCGGAGTCAGGTGAAGTAAATAAGCTCTTGTAAGAATAGATTAATAAATGAAACACGAAACTAATATATTACTTGCATATCTTGTAAATTCGTTCCTCATGTAGGAAGATCGAGATGGTCTAGACGGCGGTGGAGAGCTGTTCGCTCGCGTCACTGCTCAGTTTGCGTGCTGGGTGTAAGATTGCGCCCCCTAACCTGAAACGTTGGTCAGTCATTTCTCAAGATCAGCATCTCTGAACAATACTTTCATCCTTCAAATTCTACAGTTTCCGTGAGCTTCTGTATTCAAATCTCTTATTTCGAACTTCACTTCAATTAGCACTGAGTTCTGCTCCGTGTTGAGCCTGTTGGCTGCCGAGTGGACTGTGGCCTCGTGAACTAGACTACTAATAGGGAACATAATCCAAAACTGTTTCCCTATTCTTTAAATGTATCACATGTCCCAGTGTTGCTCGCCACATCCACACGGCTGATATACGGCTCGTATTAATCCTGCAGAGATTTTATGGAATCGTATCTCGCTGTCCATTAATCCCAGCAAGTTATAAATCACACCATCAGGAGCGTTCAGTGCACAAGGCTCAATGTTCCTCACATCACTAACAAACTGTCTAAAGTCAAACATCATTTCAAATAGCACTGGTTTCAAATTATGATAGCTACAGAGTATTTGTCTTTCGATATGAGGGTCTTTGAAAATAAAAAGGAGACTTGCAGCCTGTTACACTAGTATTGTCGATGACTGAGGACCTAAGCAGTGATTTTCCAAGATCAGAGTGACGTACCTACAGTGACTGTGATATAGTGTGTTCATAAACTGTTCGTGTTTTCATTAACATTCACACATGCATAATAACTTATCACCAAAATAATACTATACCAACTAGGTTAAACTAAGATTTTTGTTATTTCGAAGCTTTACCAATTCCTTCAGAATGTTGTATAAAGCTTCACTCACCTCAGGCACAACAACTGAAATTGCTTGTAATGATACTCTATACTATATGTGAAAATTACGAGCCACCAGTAGCTAGGAATCTTAGTTATACCGTCCGGCTCCGTGGCTAAATGGTTAGCAGGGGTTCTGGGTTCGATTCCTGGCAGGGTCGGGAATTTTAACCATCATTGGTTAATTTCGCTGGCACAGGGGCTGGGTGTATATGTCTGTCGTCTTCATCATCAGTTCGTCCTCATCACGACGCGTAGGTCGCCTACGGGATCAAATCAAAGGACCTGCACTTGGCGAGCCGAAGTCCTCGGACACTCTCAGCAATAAAAGCCATTTAGTGATTGTGATGAATAGGGCTCCTCAGAAACTTTATTATTGTATTTCGTAAATACAGTTGGAGCGTAAACAGGACATAAATACAGAATGAGGATCCAAAATCTGTCCATCCGTCCACATGATCATTATTTATTTATTTATTTATTTATTTATTTATTTATTTATTTATTTATTTATTTATTTATTTATTTATTTATTCCATTCAATTTTAGCCCTTTCCATTTACAGCATTGCTAAAAGCCACTGTGTTTTGGAGTGATACGAATGTGGAATTGTATACGTTTGTTAAGTTTGTTCAGGTTCTCTGATAAATCTGTAATTTTGCAACCATGAAACAACAATTACCATACTTATCACCATTATGTAGAGAAAATGAAAACAAGTCATAATGTATCCTAATCCAGTTGGTGTTCACTCGTCTTTCCATTTTCCTTCAAGGACATCTGCTGATGGGTGGTGTGGGACAGTTCCAGGACTTATTTAACATCAGCAGGTTATTTGCCCAATTATAAATGATTCAATAAAACATAATATACAACAAATGCACTTTCAATAAATAACACTAATTTCCTATAATAATAATCAAGTGTAAACTAAGTCAGAGACCTTTATATATGTGTATTTACAACAACTTAAATAAATAAATAAATAAATAAATAAATAAATAAATAAATAAATAAATAAATAAATAAATAAACTAAGTAAATAAAAAATAAAATGAACCTCCTTAAATAATTGTCATGATTAAACTACATCTAGAGACATACACGTATTTACATACTTTACAGAGTGGACCTTACATTCATGAGGTAATTTTATTTTTGGAAGCTTCAATTCTCCATTTACATTTTGTAAAATGCTTGTACCTTTCATGGGAAAAATTCGCTTTCCAATTTGTTAATATTTTCGTCTCATTGTTCTTCTAGTCTGTTGGAGTAAATAAATAGGCCTGTTGAATATTCTTCCTATTTCAATTTTCCCTGTAGAATTTCTGTAGAGCTGGAGTTGTTCTTATTCACTGCGCATGAGAAATAGCCGTGGTATTTAGCAAGTGAAGTCTCCTAAAGGCAACGTCATCGTGATAAAAATGTACCTACGCTAAAAGTGTGCATTTAATTGGATTATGCGATATTATTCAATCTTCCGAATGGCTTCTGAGCTTGTAGTATCATCCAGACAGACATGTCGTGTGGGAATTACAAAAAATCTTCTTGGGTTATTTCCTTAATTGTAATTGCTAGGCAAAATAAGAAGAAGAGGAGAAGAAGAAGAAGAAACCGGGCTAGTTGACCCTGATGTTAGGGGCGCGCGGCTGTGAGCTTGCATCCGAAAGATATTGGGTTCGAACCCCACAGGCCTCAGACCCGAAGATGGTTTTCGGTGGTTACCAATTTCCACACCCTGGGGCTGTACCTTAATTAAACCCACGACCGCTTCGTTCTGACTCCCAAGCCTTTCCTATCCCATCGTCACCATAAGACCTATCTGTATCGGTGCACCGTAAGGCAAGTCTTAATAATAATAATAATAAGAAGAAGAAGAATTAAGGAAAGATAGATAGAGTAATAATCATATTGCATAAAATGGAAGATGAGGGTATTATTTGAATGATGTGCTCACATCTCAGCTGCGAATTTTTATAGTCGCGCTGTTGGAAAAGTACAATTAGGCCACTGAGCTTTATTTAGCGACGGTGTAGAGGAATAATTATGAGCACTTGTGAGTCATAAATGTGCAGTTTTAAGAGTAACACACAATCATGTTCCACACTTAATGAATAGACGATTAATAAAATAGTAACATGATACCTGCCAAGGCCAATGCGAGTACAGTACTTTTCAAGCTGCTTGCTATTTTTCAGGGAACATTTGGTTAGTGATGTGTATAATTTAATGCAGTGAATTCGTGAAGAGACAATCTGACTTGCAGTCACCATTTAAATATGAGACGTTAATATTAATAAAAGCGATGTTAGGAATATCCCCAATTGAATATCCAAATTTATATGTATAAGTAAATCTCAAGGTCTTCATTCTCAAGAAATTGCTTGTGATGCTAAATATATCACAGCTCCGCACTGTATTTATTATTATTATTATTATTATTATTATTATTATTATTATTATTATTATTATTATTATTATTATTATTATTATTATTATTATTATTATTGTCAGAACCACCAAAGACCGCGAGATCTCAGCTGTTTGCTTTCTTGCGGGCCCACCAGGCTTTTAGCCCTTCAGAGTGTGTTTTCTTTCATGCATCAGAATAGACATGCTTCTGTCGAGTTGTGAGTTCTTCTTGGTGAACCTGTCTATCTTTGTGTTTGAGTGGTGGTCAAAGCTGAATGTCTGTTTCCATGATTCCATACTTTAAGAGATCCTTATCGACGAATGCCAATAATGCGTTATTGAAGCGATTCAAGAATTCCTGAATGTAATGTTGTTGTTGTTGTTGTTGTAAGTCATAGTGTAAAACTGTGAATTTGTATATGATGATGCTGGATTTAGAATGTTAAACTAGCAGTATTCATTGCTATACTATTGTTGTTGTAGTTGGTGTTGTGTTGTTGTTGTTGTTGTTGTTGTTGGGTAATGATGTTGTAACTTTACTTGATTATCACTCTACTGTAGGTGATGATTCCACCGGGATATTTCTCAATCGCGATGTATTTGTTTGTTAATAATAATAGTTGTTATTTCAACTAAGATAATTATTTTCGAGACAGTATTCAGCGACACTTCTTTTGAATGGGAAATTTAACATTTAAGTAAAATGAATATCCAAACTTTAGTGAATTGTAAACATCAAAAAAGTGCTTACCAGAGCTGAACAGTTCATTGCTAAAATTTCATGTTAATTAATGTTAGGTAATGGATAAAATCTATTTGAACGTATTTCATTTTTTGACAATCGTCATTTATATTTGGAATAAATTTATTTTGAACTCCACATCTTTCCAATTATTTAATCTTAGGATTGTTTCTCCTAACGTTTTCATTGTTGTCTATTCTGTTACTGTAAATCCATTAGAGGCATGGCCTGTGGATTCTCATGTAATCGTTGTAGCTGACAGGTTCAATATCAGTGTTTCTTGTAGAGCTAATAGGTGCATCATCAGCTTATCGTGCACTCCATTGTGCGCAAGTCCGACGTTATCAAAATGTTTGTGAATGTCTCGCGTCATAGTTTTTCTTGCGTAGCGCGCTGTAAAGCAACTTCCAAAATCGAGGTACTTATGGAAGTACCCGGTGTTTGGTGAAACCGCATTTATTACTATGAAACTGAACGTAATTTCTAAAATGTTTATCAATAATAGATGTGAATTGTGCTTTTGGGTTTATGCCGTGTCAAGGTGAAACTCTTTACAGAGAGCTTTGCTCCACGTCTTCAAAAGAAAATCTCGACCGTTTAGTTCTACAATAATGAGGGTTTGAATTTAAGAATATTTACCGTTGGAGCTGTAGCAGTGCGGTCGTTCATCGCCATGCTGACACAGCGCTCCTAGTGGGATCTGACGACAACATTAAGCTCGAGATGTTCCATCACACTGAGTGTGCGTGAGAAGTAACAGAGAGGACATCAGACGAATCAGGGACGAATGTGGTACAAGAAATAAACAGAAACTAAATACTCTCTGCTACTTCTCACACACACACGGTGTGATGGAACATCTGGAGCTTAATGTTGTAGTCAGCTCCCGCTTGGAGCGCTGTGAGCCACCTGGTGACGAACGAGCGTACCACTACAACTCCAGCGAAAAAGTATTCTTAAATTCAAACCCTCATTTTTGTAGAAGTCTTCCTCGTGAACAGTCGAGATTTCTTCTGAAGACGTGGAACAAAGTTCTCTGCGAACGCTTTCTTGACACGACACACGCCCAAAATCCACATCATGTCTACAAGTACGGGCCGTGAAGGTATCAATGTTAACATGAGTCAGTTACTGGCATCGTTACATCGCCATCTTGGTGAACTAGAATTGTTTGGGCTTTCTCGGAGGTCAATGGAAATGCCTCTGTTGTTAACATTCTAGGACGATGATTGTGATTATCTTTGAACTCGTGCTGTTTTTAACAGCTCAGATGATTACCTGGTCAGGACAACTTGCAGTGTTCATCAAGATCTTCTCTGTCGCCGGAGCAACGTCTTTCCTCAGGAATAACCGGATTAAATAAGTCATTAGTCTCAACGAGTTGACTCTCAGTGCCCTTTTGAGGGTACTCCTATCTTTTGTGGTTGTTCGGGCTATAAAATATATCTGAAAAGTGCAATACTAATTTCTTTCAGTATGGAGATTGGTTGCTCGTTTGTAAAAACCAGAGGCGTCTCGTCTTGGGATCACACGAGCATGTGAACGCCCTGGTAACCCCAAACACTTGCAAGTTACACGGCATTATATTATAAAAATAAGATTTATTTTCGTTGACAACATATTTACGAAGTTGTAAGTGCCGATTCACTGTCCCTTTCTATCTGAAGCACGAGCCACGCCAGCTGAACACAACCCCGTTTTGATCTACCAAGTTGGGTGTATTGCATATCTTGAACTTGAAGGTGCAATGCTGTGGGTATGGTGAATATGAGCACAATTCCTGTGAGATCACGGTCTCCTGCTCCGCTCCTGATGCCTATTCCTAAAGTTCTTCTCAATCCAAATGATGGCAGACAGTATCTCGTAGTCCGTGGCAGTGGGTAAGCCACTGGGTTCGGCTGGTACCACGGAGCGGTTAAATGGCCAAACGCATGGCGCTGTTCTTGTCAGTCGCAGACGTAGCAAATAACTGCTTAACGAACCAAAAATGCTTTTACCTAACTGCTTCCTAACAAAATACTTTCAGCTTGTGTAGTTGAAAATAGTAATTAATACAATTCTAAACAAGTATGTAGGCAATCCTTCAGTAGGATGAGCTGGAAGAGAGGGTTTGTTTCATAGCACTATTACCGATATGTAAGTTTTTTTATTTCAGGTGTTAAGTTCATATTGGTATTCATGTCGCCTTAATTACTGTATATAAATAAAGTTGTAGGGTTTCCCATTTTCACACCAGGAAAATGCTGGGGCTGTACCTTAATTAAGGCCACGGCCGCTTCCTTCCCACTCCTAGCCCTTCCTTTTCCCATCGTCGCCATAAGACCTATCTGTGTCGGTGCGACGTAAAGCAACTAGCAAAAAAAGTTGTAGGGGTTCAGTTGTCTGTTATTTCGTTTATTTTCTAAATTCTTCAGATATTCATCCCTTTTAAGTCAACTCAAGACGGCATCACTGGTTTTTAACACATGTTAAAAATTATCAAGGCCTTCTAATTGATCACTTATTTTTCTTTGCAAAATTCTTGGGTTGTTCTCTAATTTGCATGCTCTGTATGTCTGTATTTGTATGTCGGCAGTTACCACGAAATTCATATTAAACTGGTCTGTTTCACAAGTTTTGGCAAGATTAATGCGTTATTGTAGCCTTTTCTTCTTTGGTCGATTGATTTTAATTGACGTTTTATAGCTGGGTAGTTTTCAGTCTTGCTACGTATTTAAGATGGACCTACGCGTTTTCTATTTATATTTTGTCTGTTCTTGAGATAACTTAATGGATCAATACGGTTAATATGCTCCTTTTGTTCAATTCTCTCCTTTGAACGAAGTTTTTATCAGAATAATTTTGCCTCTTATTTCCGAAACATCCGTATGCTGGGATTTCCACTAAATTTGTCATTTTTTCTCAGTGTTGGGTCATATCAACAATCCAAATCGTATGTATTAGTCTTTACACTGCTATCTTGATTTTATATATATATTTCGATATTATGTTAATCTAGACTTTTCTGACATACAATGACATTCCATCTACTTAATCTCATTACGGGTAATCGCGTTTACTCTGACTTGATTGAAAGTCCACTTTTGGAGTAGTGTAATGGTAAACTTCTTCCCCTACTTCGACTAAATATACTGCTTGCGATATTTTTATATTTTATTTCTATTTCAACGTAATTTTGGACTATTCCAAGTTGTTAACTTAACTCTCTGGTATATCATGATGCTTGAATATACAGCACTTTATAATGTTAATTCGTACGGGTGTTCTTATTATGCTCACGTCTCAGTGCTTAAACTGTCATCTGGCCTGCTTTTCTTTGCCTACCCTTACTCATTACTGTCATCTGTTTTATACTCCAGATCAGAATAATTCGTTTCATTACCTAATTCCAATGTGTTATCCGGTATCTGTTCCTGATTTTCCTTGTAATATATCTTCAGGATCGCTGTATTGTGAATATCCTTATAAGTACCATTCATATTTTCGACTTCGTACGCGTTGTTTCCAAATACCCTTTTGATTACGTACGGTCCGTCGTATAAATGTAAGAAATTAGAAAATATCTTACCCCACACGTTTGAGGTTGATTATTTCCTTACCATTACAAGGTCATTTTCTTTTAATGGTGGATGAAATATTTTATACTGCATCCTCTTCATTCTTCGTTTGGACTGCTTATCGATTCTTTCCCTGACCATTTGATCTATTTCTTCGCTATTAGGTTTTGTCCCACCTTTTTCACCTAGAATTTCATCCCATGGACTATTCGGATATTCATTGTTGTGAACTGTAGATTCGTGGATTGTGGAACTTATGCTCTGTTCAATTACTTTAATAACGTCTATCCACTTCCAATGACAGTCTCCACAATAAATTCTGCAGAATTTGGATATTTCTTTCATAGTTCCTTCCACTGGGTTTGATGATGGATGCCTGACTGGGCATAGTATATGCATAACATTTCATTCTCTCATAGCTTCGCGGTATTGTACTGATGTAAATTGTGTACCTAGGTCAGTTAGGACTTTATTTGGTTTCCCCATTTTTGGTATTATATTCTTCAATAGGCATCGCAAGACCTGTTTCCAATTAAACCTTTGGTATGGCCGCAATGATGTACTTTTTGAGAACATGTCCATGATGACCACAATTAATTTTCTCCCTTTTCTTGCTGTCGGTATTTGAACAAATATATCAATTGCGTACATTTCTCGTGGCATAGTTGCTAGTATGGCGATATGTTGACGTTTGGTTAAGAAAGTATTGTGTTTCGCTTTTTGACAGATATCACATGTCCTAATCGTATTCTTCACTGCTCTTTATAACCCTTTCCATGTGAATCTTTCTAGTATGATCTGTGCTACCTTATCAATGACTCCATGTCCAGTGTTTCTATGGGTATGCCAGATAAAATCTTTCTGTAGCTCCTTCGGTACAACAATGCGCGTTTTCCCCGGTTCTTATCTACACTCTAGTTAACATATCGTTCCGTTATATAATGCTGCTCATGCTTTCCTAATTTTCTTCTGATGAATGCGAAATATGTACCTTTTAGAATCGTTCTCTTCCTCTTGGCACAGACATGCTCTTATTCCATTAATTTACGCATCCGATTGGATAATAAATTATCTTTCGTAGGCTGCATAGCCTAATTTTATATTGTTTAACATTAACTTTTTCATTTCCAGAAATGCCTGTTCATTCCATTTCCATCTATTGTTTATCTTCAAGAGCTCTTGCAACGGTGCAGCTACTTTAGTGTATCCTTCGCAAAGATCTGCGAAAAATTGCCTAAGAATTACCTTATTATCTTTATCTTCGTTGCATGGGGAAATCACATATCGCCTTTGTCTTGATTGCATTTGGTCTTATCACTTCTCCATCAATAACGTGTCTTACGAATAATATCCGTCCTTGACAGAATTTCGAATTTGCTACGTTTCTCTTAATACCTGCGTTCTTTAAGTTCTTTAAGGAGTTCTGCTAACTTCTCACAGTGCTCTTCAAATGTTTGTTTTGCGAATGCTAGGTCGTCTACATAGCATGTTACGTAATCCTTCACCTCTGGTGTTAAGTTTCTATCCAAGGCCCTTATCAACACTGCACAGCTATTCTTGAGGCCAAACGAAAGGCAACAGTACGCATATATCTGGTTGTTAAACATGAATCCAGTTAGCAACCTTGATTTTTCTTCCAATACAACATGATGGAATGATGATGTGAAATCCATACTAGTAAAGTATTGCATGTTCCTAAATTTCTTCACAATGTCCTATATTTTCGGTACTTGATCGTATTCTGGAATAAGTTTTTCGTTTAGTTCCCTGAAATCAGTTTTTGTTTAGTTTCCTGCATCTAAGCATATTCTTCAGCTTCCATTATTTTTCTTCACTACTACCAAAGGATTGAGATATGGAGTAGTTGTGTTAGTTCTTATACCGTCAAATGACATCTCTTGAATGAATTCTTTAACTTAATGGAAACATTTTCCGGAATGTCATATACCTTTACCCTGTAAGGAGTCCAATCATTTACTAGCAATTTATATTGAAGGTTTGGGAATAATGTTTCAAAATTTAATTTAGCTTCATCTCTTTGAAGATATTTCAGTTTCTGCCTTACTCCTCCATATCTTCGATTTTTTATCTCTTCTTCAATGCTCATGATCTTTTCAATAGGTTTGATCCTCTCTGTCCTTCTATTCTCATATGTTCGTTATCATTCACGTTGTCATTCAACCTAATTCTTTCAGCTATTTCTTTACTATTTCCTCGCTAATTGGAAATCGGATTTCTTGTTTCTGCATATAATTTGTCTTTCTTGTTGTAATCATGAAATCAATGCCTAAAACAATGTTATACTTGATTCTACTCATTATCATGAATGGACGTTCGAAATTTCTGCTTCCTATTCCAATCTTCAGATATGTTTGCATGTTGCATTCCAGAGTTTTGTCTGGAATAATTCCTCCCATTTTTATTCCTGATACCGGTATTGTTGGTAATTTAATTTTCCTCTTGATTTCTTGAAGTAATATATGTGATATTACGCTGATACTTCTTCGGGAATCTATTAAACAATGTATCCTAATCCCATTTATTCTGACTAAGATTATCGAGAAATTAAACTGCTGACTCTCTGTATTAACTGCGATATCATCCAATTATTCGTCTGGTCATATTTCCCCTGAGTCGCCTTGCTCAATAATCCAACTTGAATTTTGGTTATTTTTCTCTTCCTTAAAATTCTCTATGTTCTCAACTATTCTCGAAATGGTGTTTTTTCCCTCTCGGGCGTTTCTGTGTTTACATAAAAGTTTGAGCACTGGGGTTTAATCTGTGCTCTTTACTTTCTCTGCGCTTGTGCCTCTGGAGTTCAAGACTCTCTGCGCCTTCTGTCTCCGCTAACATCTTTGTCTCTAATGGCTTGTTCCCATCTCTCTTTGTTTTGTGTCGCAGCTCGAAGATCCTGATTATACATTTTATTTGTATATTCTCTTTCCTTCAAATTCCGTTCTTTCCTGTTGTCGTACATCGGTCTTCTCCTGTAGTTGAATCGTTTTCTGTTCTACTTGAATCGGTTGTATTGTCAATGATATGGCATGAATCTATTATTCGAATTATACTTCTGGTAAGGTTCATTGTCTCTTCTACATTGGCATTCATGTGTCTTTCTTTACCCTTCTCGTTTGTAGCTCGTGGAATTGCCTCTTTACTCTCCTGGTAAGTTTTTACCATTATTCTCCTGCCGTATCGTATTTATCGCTTCCTCATTACTCGGGTTGCGAATGACTCTATTTGTGGAACGTGTTGCTGTCATGTCCAATTGTCTCAGTATATTTTCCATGTCTACTGGTGATTGTACGTTCGCATCTGCTAACAATCTTTGCACGTCTGGTGGAAATTGCTTCTGGATCGTCTTAATTGCCTCTAGTTCATTTGGTGCTGCGTCCAAGTCTTGAAATCGATGAAACTGGTACCCAATGTAATCGCGGAATCTTGTTTGTTCCGTTGATGCGTAATTGCTTGAGTACAACTCCTGTCTGTGATTCTGCTGTACTTCCGAATTCAAAAACCTTCTCAAGAATGCAATTTTGAATTCGTCATAGTCATGGAAACTGTATTTAAACGCTTGGTAACATACGTTAGGATTTGAGTCTAAATGGTTTTCATTTATGCGCAATTTCTTGTCCTGAGGAATTCTATTTTCCCTAAAATGTTCTTCCATTTCTGTTAGGAATTGTTTCGGTGATATGTTCGAAGTGTTATTACAATGTTTAGACCTATCATCATATCTTGGATTGCCGTTGTTATTGCTCCCCATTATTTATGTCGTTACTATTCAGCTTCGATTCTGCCGTCACCGTGAGTGTTGTTTCCCTTTCATTAATATGGATTTCAATTACTCTTTCATTATAGTTTAATATGACAGATTTTATTACCTTGTTTTCCGTTCTTATTTCCTGGATTTCCATTCGAATCTGTCTTAATCCTTCTTTCGTCTTGTGAATCCTTTCATTGGCTTCTTTTTTGTTGCGTTACATCTCTTCTTTCATGATGTCCACCTTGTGTGCGATCTGATAACTCCCTTCCATAGATTTGTTTGTGATCGCGATCCCTTCATTTAATTTATTTATTCTCTCCTGACATTGTTCCCAATTTTCTTGCGAATTGATTTTCAATCCCTCGATGTTTCCTGTGAGTTTCCTTATTTTTTCTTCATTTAAGCTCTGAATATAATTCCAGCTTTCTGATAATTATTCTCTGATTTTACTGACTTCTTCGTAGATCTCTTTATTTTTATTTTCAATTTCCTCCGTTATTTTATTGCGCAGATTTATTATGTCGGTCTTAATATCTGTGAACTCTGATCTGATTTCTCCAATCTCCATTTTGACAATTTCCTTTTGCCTTTCCTCTGTGTTTCTCATCTCTTCCATCTTCTTCTGTTGAAATCCTTCCTGCATTTTTCTGATTTCTTCCATCTGCTTCTGTTGTAGTTCATCTTGTCTCTGCTGGAATTCCTCTTGCTTCAACTGTCCTCTCATGCTTCTGATTTCTTCCATCATTTCTTGTTGTTCCTCATCCGCATCACCTCCTGTTGTGTTTCTGGATCTTCTCGCCAATCCTTTCTTATTTCTTCGAATATTTTCTACTCTTTCTCCTCCTGTTCTCTTATCATTTCCTGTTGTTGTTCCTCCTGTTTTCTTATCATTTCCTTCAGAATTTTTAACATTGTCTTTGTTCTTCCCTCGTCTTTTCTATCTTTTCCTGGTTACCCCTTATTGCTTCGTCTCTTTTCTGTAGTTCTTCTTCTTGCTCCTTCTGATGTTCCTCGAATTGTGCTTTCATTTGACTGAAGTTTGCCATCTCTAAGTTTAAAATTTCTCTAAATCTTTCACGATACTTTCAGAATTCCTAAGTTTTCTCTGATGACTTAATCTAAACTTGTATCTATACCTGAATTATTATACTTTTATTAATGCTTGCGAATGGCTAGACTACGCGAAATTTTCTTCGCCGAACTACACTAAACTGCTCCAGATCACGAGATAATCCAAGTCATAAGTATATTATTCAGTTTTAGCCCATTTCAATGTGACCATTACATAATGAATTAACGTTTTATAGTATATCTTCGTAATTTTTATCTTACAACTTAGGAAAATTTATACTTTATTCTACCATTCCCGTCTACATTTTGCAGTTACTTGTCTGTTGCAGCTGTAACCAATCTTTTTCTTTTTACTCCAATGTCGGGTGTCATAAATTTATTTTCAACCTCTGTCTTTATCTTCTTCTTACTTCACATTGGTGTGAAAATTTTCTTTTTACCTCCGCATCGTCTTTTGCTTCAATATTGGGATCAATTTTTTGTAGCTCTTCCTTTCTCTTCTTCTTGCTTTCTTAGTTTTCTTTTTAGTCCCACGTTGGACGCCAATTTCCTTTCTACGCCCTTCCCGCGTCCAGGATGGTGTACGTAAAAGGAATCCCAGCCACCTTCTCAGGGTCTTAAATGTCTAGTTGTTTTACGTGGGATCAAAGAAAATCCGATGCGCTGAATCCTATGTTACCTATCTGATAGTAAACTCGATTGACGTCTTCATCCGACGTATGCGTGGGTCAATATTATTACTCGAGGACTCGTCGCCTTAAATCTAAAGTATTCATATCAAATTCATTTTAGCTTATTATGATTTATTAAGGAAGAATATAAAAATCTAGGAAGATAAAATTCATGTAATGGACATAAAATTAAGAAATGAATGCTTGATAACTTACTAATATGTTCAATTCATTTGTTGATTATTACATTTTATCTGTTTTCTATCTATCATCATTGAAATCGGCTAAAAACTCCTATTATTTACAACATTGATCAATAAAATTATTATTACGTGCAATCTTCTCCTGGGGAAAGAATTGAGTTTCGTTACGATAACGTTCTCTCAAGTTAATATACTTAGTTATCTGAAATATTCTTACATCACAGTTCATTGCTTAATAACTTTATTCTTGAATTATCTCATATCATTTTCTCTCGTTTCACAAGCATCCGGAAATTCGTTAAGTTTCTTATTCTCTTCCTCAGACAAATGTATGCTGATAGCAAATTAATACTATTCTATCATTCATAATTATATCATAAAATTACCATTCCTGTCCAAAGTAAAGCTACCATAAAGTCTGGTTTGACATATGCAACGTTAAATAATTATAATTAGAACTATCGTATCTCGCGTGAAATAACTAACGTTAATGAAATATCATACTTGAAAACATAATACGATATCAATCCTGTACGTGGGTGGGGGCGGTAGAATAACACCCACGCTATCTCCTGCCTATCGTAAGAGGCGACTAAAAGGGGCTCCAGGGGCTCTGAATTTTGGATCGTGGGTTGGCAACCACGGGGCCCTTAGCTGAGTCCCGGCATTGCTTCCACGTACTTGTGCCAGGCTCCTCACTTTCATCTATTCCATCCGACCTCTCTTGGTGAACTCTTGTTCTTTTCCGACCCTGACGCTATTAGGTTTGTGAGGGCTAGGGAGTCTTTCATTTTCACGCCCTTTGTGGCCCTTGCCTTCTTTTGGCCGATATCTTCATTTTTCGAAGTGTCGGACCCCTTCCATATTTTCTCTCCGATTAGTGTTATATAGAGGATGGTTGCCTAGTTGTACTTCCTCTTCAAACAATAATCACCACCACCACCTTAAATGTAGTAGCAATGATCCTCTAAGATAATGTAATGATTCTATGATTCATTTGAAAGGATGTGGCTATTTAACAGAATTTCTACTTAAACATGTCCAAGTACAATAAACATTTGCTTTTGTAGGGATACCCTTAGATGACCACGACCTATCATCCTACTTCATGAAAGTTAAAACTATACGTTGCCATTACTATAAATTTAGTTTAAAAAGGACTTGTTCATATTCTCTCTGTAGTTCCTAGCATGGACCGTACACGCCCTGGCGTCAAAGTACGGGTGTTCCGGTTACTATATATAATGAACTATTCCAAACTTCCAATTCATGATGACATTCGACATTTGATAATAAACGACTTCGTTTCGGAAATCCACCCTTAGAGCTAGCCTAACTGCTTGCTGATAGTAACTTCAGTATTGGTGCCAAGTGGCATGTCTTCTGGACTCTATCTGAAGTACGTGACATCGATGCTACACAGAAACCCAAGGGCTTTGAACTTCCGAGACATATGTGGAAAAGTCTCAATCTCAGTATGAGCCTACACAAGTGGGGAAAGCAGTGACGCCTGGTGCAATTCGAGAGTCTACACGGGTGATCAGTACTACACCATCGGGCCTCGAGTGGAAGGCTCTAACATCATTTTGTCTTGTGTCATTCCAGCAACATGTATTTTAATATATGATTTATTAGACTATTTTTATGTATTATTTATATTTATAGTAGTTTGTACATATATATAGCTTTCTTTTTCTTCCTTGTTTAATGCCATACGCAAAATAAGTAATTAATAAATATCCACTCAAGAACGGAATCTGGAGATAGAAACTAAAACCAGTGAGTGAGGCAAGAGGTGTGTTTCGTGATCTGCGCTGCGTTATGGAGTCGGAAGATTGACTCTGAAGGCTTCTTCATTGAACAGACTGCATAGCTTTTAATGTGGAATTGTCGTGGAACGTTGAAGATCTCATGAGCAGACCACGTCACAAACAAGGTGGCACAATATCTGCTTTAGCATATAATTTGACACTTGGGTACAATCTTTCTTTCTGCTACATTATCCGTAATTAACGTTCTGAAATACTTGCATTTCCTTTATTACGTATCTAAGAATATACTGAACCAAAGCTTAATAAGCCTCTCATAAGAGTGTAATACTGGCTATTATTTTAAATTGTGAAATATATAAACAGTTCCCTCAGCTTCTTTCTTAACTTGAAAATGTGATTTTTCCATTTTATGGTCGTATCATTCAAATCCTTTCTTAACACTAATCAAAAGGGGAAAAGGTCCGAGAAATTGGCAAACGCCATGAAGGGTGTTGGGTTGGAAAAGAACAGTAGTTGACCAAGAGAGGTCGGATTGCAAAGACAAAAGTAAGGAGCCTGGCATACGTAAGTGGAAGTAATGGCGGACTCTGGTAGGGAACTGTGACCGCCAAGCTGGTCTGCTTTACGACAACCAAGTCGACCCACAGCGGATAGAGAACAGCTCCAAGCGAGTGCAGTCGTCCAGTCACCTTCCGTACCGCGGGATAATGAACACATTCTCGACCTCTCTTCACTGAATTAAAACGTACGACCAGCTCGCTCGAGAATGCCACGCATTCACTTGCGTCACGCTATAGATTCCTCCACAGAGCGAGGAATTGAGCGTATGGTAATCGCGGTAGTTCTCCCACATTCACTGGCTGTCCTCTGGCCAGGAATCAAGGTTACGTAACTCATGGGAAACTTTTAAATGGTTCGCATCTGAATACGAATTCTTGGAAAATGACGTAACTTCTGTTTACAGCTAGTTAACTTAGAGACCGAGTGAACTGGCCGTGTGGTTAGGGACGCATAGATCTGAGCTTACATTCGGGAGATGGTGGGTTCGAATCCCACCGTCGGCCAGCCTTGAAGATGGTTTTCCGTGGTTTCCTATTTTTACACCAGGAAAGTACTGGGGCTTTCCCTTTCCCTTCCTTGCATCGCCGAAAGCCTTCTATGTGTGGCGTTAAACCACTAGTGAAAGGTGTACAACTGGACGTGGCCGTACGTTCGCTAACACACTGCTTTTGTGGTCTTCATCTCCGATCGCTAGCCTCACCTATCACATTTTCTAAACAATGGGCCTAATGCCGGGGTAGAGTCGTTCGCTGAATGATGATCAAATATAACGAGTCAGACATCTATGAAAACGGAGAGAGGGAGGGCCGATTGCAGAAACGATGACTAGTTTTAAGCCTTAGACAACGTCTAGTCCATCACCACCTTCCATTGCATTCACCCGGTGTTAAGTAGACGTCGTTCAAAGTTTGAATATCAGTTCGAAAATGGAAATAGAAGTGTCTTTCATGCAACTCTTTGCTTGTCGCAACCAATGAAATTCATCGTTGCGTGCGCCATACGTTAGTCAGCTGTCCTCTTCCTACACAATACTCAAGTATGGCTACGCACGGGCATGACTTGTCCACAGATGAGAAGACTGCTTTCGCTGGAAATAAAATCTCATAATATTATCGACATTAAAGCGACACATCACTGTACCAGGAAGTGTACCTTTGGTTATAGTGTTGTTACAGTGAGTGTAATCGAAATAGCTTCTGGGAAGGGAAGATGAATCTACATTACCGAATGAGTTGTACAGGCTTGCAGCTTGCATTCTAGAGATCATACGTTCGAAAAGCATCATCGGCAGCTCTGAAGATTGTTTTCCGTGGTTTCCCCATTTTTACATCGAGCAAATACTGTGGCTATTATGGCCGCAGCTCTTCCTTCCCAGTCCTTGCCTTTTCCTATCTCATAGTTTCCGATAACTTACCTGAATTAGCACGACGATTGCGCGCAAAAAATGAAAAACCTCTCTCTCTCACACACACACACACATACACACACACACAATCTACTTTTTAGTGTCACTATTATGTGTGCTTACTTGGCAGTAAATTCAATAATTGAATCCCTCCCGGTTCATGTATGCGACAGCCCTCTGACAAGTTATATTCATGTAGTCGAAGTGATATATTTTTCCATGGAAATTATCCCAAATATAATAAAATATATCGGTTGCCAGGAATTTTAGTGAAGTTGGCAGTTACCGGAGTGTCCCTTGTGTCATATGTCTCATGGTACATAACCTCTGATTGTGATTCACTGCTACAATTTGACGTTAAACAGTGTCCCCGCCGGCGTTAAACACGGCCGGTTGAACATCTCCTTTAGACAGTGTCTAAGTATCTTTGCAATGCGGCAGCCACACCTTAACATCAGCCCTGACTCTTGGTCAGGAACAGAAGCAACATTTTCGACAATGAATGAAATGAATTTGACGACAGCGGTAGTTCTAGTTACATTCGACCGAAAACGCGGATGGATTACACCTCAGCGCAGGATAAATTTCAACTGGTAGTCATATTAGTCGGGCTTTAATGATAAATGAGTTTCACACAATACTCGGGACATGGGTCAGTTCCATGCGTTTGTAACCTAGTCACTAAAAGTACAGCCCCACTGCCTGTGCGAAAATGAGAAACCAGAGAAAACAGTCTTCAAGTCTCCTGATAGTTGGGTTTGAACTCACCATCCAACACCTCATACCACTAGCGTGCTGGCCTTTGGTCACAGATGTCCTGGGTTAGATTCCCCTCAGCGCCGGGAATTTTAACCACAACCACAATTGTTTAATTCCCCTGCCACGGAGACTGGGTGTAGGTCTATGTGTCGTCATCATGATCATTTTCATCCTCATAACGACGCGCAGGTCACCTACGGGAGTCAAATCAAAAGACCTGCACCTCGCGAGCCGAAGTCCTTCCAGCGACACTCTCCAATACCATTTCATCTGTCAGTCATTAACTATTGCTCCAGAGGAGTGCGACAGGCTTCGGCAGCCAGCACAATTCCTGTCCTCGCAGCTAGATGGGGCTTCATTAATTTCATTCCTGACCCGGTCCACAGGCTGTGGACTTTCATTTTCAAGTTGAGGAAGTCATCAAGAGGAACAATACGAGAAATTTCTATAGAACATTTAGGGCAACTATAAAAGGCTATCATCCACCAAATATTTGTTTCCAAAGACTGGATGGATCTTTGGAAACAAACACTTAAGTGAACTGCAAAATTCTTAAAAATTACGTTGATAAAGTACTCAACAGCGAGAAGCCTAGAGAAAAATTAAACTTCTCGAAAACCATACCAAACCCAGATTCGAAACCACCCACAATCACAGAGGCTTGATACAATGATAGGTGAATACCAAGCAGGATTCAGAAAAAGGAAGATAATGTATTGAACAGATCTGGAACCTGCGAACAATCCTGAAGATCAGACAGATGAACAACAACGAAGGCCAACGATTCAATAGACAGGCAGGCTCTCTTTGACACTCTGGAATACAAGAGACACTCACAGACACCACATTTAAAATAAAATGTACGTGTGAAATCTCAGAATCATTCGAGATAAGTACAGGGGTCAGACAAGAAGCTGGGCTCTCACCGCTTTCATTCAACTTGATCTTGGACAAACTTATCAAACAATGGGGAGAAGAAAAAGTTAAAGGTATTCAGTTAGGAAGAACGTGTGCAAGCAGAACAATCATAAAATGTTTGTCATTTGGAAATACTCAGTAACAATAGACAAGAAGCACTTACATGAAATTTCTATCAAAAGAGGTGACCGTGTGATTCGACATTTAGGCTGCGTGCGTTTCAGTTTTAGTAGAGTCTACCAGAACTCTGTGGGTCGATGTATGGCTGTTTTATGTTAATGAATTATTATTATTATTATTATTATTATTATTATTATTATTATTATTATTATTATTATTATTATTATTATTATTATTATTATTATTATTATTATTATTATTATTATTATTATTATTACCGAACCTCGTATCCAGGAACATTTCACCTAACGAAGAATCTATGTTCACCCAGGCCTGCAATGAGAACCTCACTACAGAGATGAAGGCCGAATCTTGTGTTAATTGTCTGTGAAACAGGACACCACCGCCGGAGGATATGATTGGACAATCAGTTTATTACACGAACTTCAAAGGTGCTCGGACTTAACCTCAAGCTCTGTCTATTGTGTGCGAGCCTGGGGGCGGCTCGTTTGGTACACATAGCCCTGCACCGGACCTGGATTCTACACGTCTCTAACAACGACCTCCATAACCGTGCGAGTTCATAGGTTCCAAGAGCACGGAACTACTGTGTCACCACTATTAGACATACATTCATACTTGACCGTGCGATTTGACATCTAGGCTGCGTACGTTTCAGTTTTAGTAGAGTCTACCAGAACTCTGTAGGGCTTTGTATGGTTATGTTTTAGTTAATATTGTCTGCTACATCTCGTACGACATGGAGTTTCGAATTAACTTCCTTCCGACCTTCAAAGTCCCGGCTACCTTTGCCGGATTTGAACCCGAGCTCTTGGGACTAGATCTGTATGTAAAACTTAACAAAATCATAGATAACGTGTGAGGCGTTAGTAAGAGCTTTACGGACTGTAAAATATTAGCAAACAAGTTGAACATTTTACTTCACTTTTATTTGTTCAATTAAATTTAAATTTGCACAGTTTTTAGCAGTTTGGAAAATTCTGCTGAACAGCGGTCAATGTAGAGAGAAGTAGATGTAATATTTACGATATCTTATCGTTTGATTTGTCATCAATGTTTGCAAGAGGCTCAGGTTTGTGAAGATCCAATTTGCACGACAGATCCCTTGTTTCCTCACGCATGCGCCGTTTTCCTCATTTTATTCTTATCGTTGCACATGTTTCAATTCCCAGTCACATACTATTACCTTATGTGATCCGAACGGTGGAGGATAGGTTACCTAGGAGAATAATGGTCTCGGTTATGGAGGGTAAGGGAAGTAGAGAGAGACCAAGAGGACGATGGTTAGAAACAGTTTCTAAAGATTTAAAGACAAGAAGTGTAGAAATGAATGAGGCCATAGAACTAGTTCAAATAGACGATTGTGGCGACATTTAGTAAATTCACAGAGGCTTGAAGAGTGAGCGCTGAAAGGCATAAAGGTCTATAATGCATGTTTTCTCTCTGAGAATGACCTCACTCGCACGACTAGTTACACCATGCGATGGCGGCAATCTTGTGATGGTAACTTCTTCTTCAATCATCCTTGTACTTTAAAGTAGTATACAAACCATTACCAAATAAGTAAAACATTTTGAGTTTTAATATTTTCACATGAGACCATGAACCCCAATTTGGAAGACGATTCACGTCAAAGAAACTTCTTTTTAAAGTATCAAAAATCAATATTTCATTTTTCATTTGACTATTGATAGAGTTTCATACTTGTACATTGTAATCATTGCAAACGAACGCGGTCCAATTGCAAACTTTGAATATGAAAGTAGTCCGTCTCCTGTTGCATTTGTGTCTATGGAATAGCAATACTGCCTACTGCGTGTTCTCAACCAACATATCGATATTGTGTCACAATATTTGTACCTACAAACCGCGGATATATACCATACGATAATAATAATAATAATAATAATAATAATAATAATAATAATAATAATAATAATAATAATAATAATAATACAATGGAACGGACTAGAAAAAGCTGATGTAGACGATCGTATCTCAAAAATGGAGAGAGCTTATAGACTGACTAAAAAACATCTACAAGAAATGCAGCCCATGGAATGCCAAATAAGGCATTACAAAACTGTAGTACAAACGGAATGCACCGGGCGAGTTGGCCGTGCGCGTACAGGCGCGCGGCTGTGAGCTTGCATCCGGGAGATAGTAGGTTCGAATCCCACTATGGTTTTCCGTGGTTTCCCATTTTCACACCAGGAAAATGCTGGGGCTGTACCTTAATTAAGGCCACGGCCGCTTCCTTCCAACTCCTACGCCTTTCCTATCCCATCGTCGCCATAAGACCTATCTGTGTCGGTGCGACGTAAAGCAAATAGCAAAAAAAATAAAAAAAATACGGAATGCCTGTGTGCCAGCGACTGTCTCTCGATTAATCACAAATTGGAGAAGCTGGAGATCCTATAAAGAAGAGTAATAGAGAAAATCTTGGGCCCAATCCACACTGAAACCGGCTGGAAATTTTCTGGACAACAACGTAGTCTACAAAAATGTGGAGAAAATTTCAGAGACCATGAAAAAGGGAAGGTTATTATTTCTCGGACATTTGCATAGAATGGACAAATCGAGGCCAACCAATAAGTTATTGCACTACCTGTGGAACAAGAATACAACGACGGCATGGATCAAGGAAGTTCGCAAAAATCTAGAGAAGTCCAACGCCCAGGAAGTTCAGATGTTAGACAGGAAAGCATTTCGGAACATGATTCACAATTTGAAAAGGTTTCAAGTCGAAAGAACTGCAAATACGGGAAGAGCGTGGACGGATGAACAGCATAGCGCCCTATGAAGGAGTACGGAAGGAAGAGGAAACTTCAGACAAAGAAAAAATTAATTGTAGCGTGATCCTCAGGGATGAATTCGCAACAACAATAATAATAATAATAATAATAATAATAATAATAATAATAATAATAATAATAATAATAATAATAATAATAATAATAATAATAATAATAAGGTAGAAAAAGATCTGCATATCATACATGATGAAATCCTGGAACGCAACCATCTTCAAGACCACCAGAGTTTCCAAGTTGTACTGGGCAAATGTTAAAGCCCGGAGAAGAAGACTGTTGGAATGGCGTGGTCCTTAGGTGGCCGAAACGACGTGAATGAATAAGTGGTGTTCGTGCAACTTCTGCTGTAGTCCATTAACATTTCTAGTTAACAATCGGAAGTCACACGATCGTAGCAACAACAGCGGACCTGGACGCGTAAAGGAGGACAGTGCAGTAATCCAGTAAACGGATGAGAGCAGTAAAGTGTAGGGGCCTACATGATTTTGACCGGAATCGACGCCGCTCTCTTGGGTAAAAGAAACCAGACTGGTGTACTCCCTATGGTCTGGTGGTGACTTGATGATGGATCGCAGGGGTGACAGTGTTCTGATTATTACTAAAGAGGGCTTATATAATCTACTGAGTGCTATAAAATATTGCCAGCTATCGACGATACTAGCAGCTGTTCTTATTGAGCCACCCGCTGTCCCCTTCTAAGTGTTCCATTGTGTATGCACACGGGGTCACAGCCTTCATGTTACAGTCCGCAACGTCCGAAAAGACACCATTAACATACCTTGTGTCTCTCAGGGTCTGACAGAGTGAGTGAAATGCGTGTAAATTCTCTGATCACCACGCAAGACGAATTGACAGTCCCTCTATCATAGTGCTGGGAATTTATTTATATAGCATTCAAAAAACTAAATTTAAATCCTTCAAATTAGCATTTTTGTGGAGATGATATCTCTTGGTTAATGCAGTTCTTTATTCTGAACTTCTCTCATTTATCCAACTTCCATCAACGATAAGAACTGCTACAACGTCTTGGTCCAGGAGATCAAACTTATCTCAGAACTGCAGCAATTCTTACGAAAAATTTAAATCATTGATAGTTTCATAAAGGAAAGTACACAGGGATCAAGGCAAAAGTTGAATGCTCTGACTTCAGTTCGATCAGCAGTATGCGGCAAAACAAACGGCCATCTGCTCCCCACGTTTTACCATTCACTTGTATATTATAATTTGACGTATTGTGAATTCTGTGCTGTGTTGATTTCTGCAAGATTTTATGGTTCTCACAACAGAAGAGAATGGGCCCAGTTTGCTTCGCGTTAACACTAGAAGAACAATCTAAGCTGTCAATGATAATTTCCGCCATATGCGATCAGTCTTATGTCAACGAAAAGAGACAACAGGGCGTCCAAGAACCGTCACCACAAACGAGATTCAGGGACGATTTCTCCAACAGGTGTTACAGTCCCCAAAGTTTACACTCATTTTGACTGACAGGTCTGTTCTGCAAATGTATAAAGATCTGGGTGCATTTGCATATAGCATTCAAATTGCTCAGCCCGTAGCAGGAACCGATGAGCGAGTTCGATCAAATTATTGCAGCTGAGTGAGATTTCTTCTCCAGCATGTTGTTTTACCATGAAATATTCACCTTGATGGCGATATCAACCGACAACGGCCTGATATCGGCATACAGCACGCCGATTACGATTTGCTCAGCGATGTCATGAAGTAATGGGCCATTATTTCGTCCAGGATGTTGTAAAGAATCTAAAATCATTGGACCAGGGTGGACCAGCTGGTCTACAGAGATCTCATTATTAGCACATTTGTGCGGCATTTGCGCAGTTTCTGACATGCCAGAATGAATCCAGCAAGGTGGGGCTACAAGCCCACACCGTTAGACAGTCATCTTACAATTTTCCAACGACACCTTGGACCCGGTTGAATGACTAGAAATAGACTGTGGATTTTTACTTTCATATTACAGTGCCGTTTGTTTCACTATAAAACCCGAGCCCCATTGTTATTTTCAGCTTTTCTGACAACACTGAGAAGACATTTGAAGACTTCGAGGTTTGTGCTTCCAGAACCGATTACTGAGAGTAAATCTCAGTGATTGGAGGAAGAATTGCGTTCAATAATCAGCAGCAACCAACCCTCTAACTCGCAATATTCGCTCAGAGTCAAGTGTGTAAAGGTAATGTAATTTATCAGTTGATGTTCTGCTGTTCCAACCGCGGTGTGACTGAAGGGCGTATTGTATCCGTGCGACAGCCTTTCCTTTCCGTATCTTACAGTGCCATGACCACTAGACACCGAATAATGGATTTCGCAACATAAGTGTGGAGTCTTCCCGAGGTTCGTCTAAAACGACATTAGTTGACAGTATTCTCCCCTTTTAAAATCTAGGTGAAAATTACGAATTAGAGGGTTGGTTGGATTCTCATCTAATCGTCATGATCCGCTTTATCACACTTTTGTTTATATCGGACGGATTTTTTTTTACAGCCTGCATATCCCTTGCCAGTACTTCATCTTACTATCAATCTTTCTTCGTTATTCCTTACTCAACGTATACTTACCATAGTATTTCAGAAGTGTTGACGTAAAGCCAAGTAAATGATCGACATTTAAAACATGTCCATCACAACCTCGGCAATATAATGTAACATACCAAACGATAAAAGAACTTCGCCTAGTCGATGGAGGATATGGCACTTTTATTTTGGACTTCACGATAATCTTCAAAAACTTATCAGAGTCTACCTGCTTGTTAATGAAAAAGAAACTTTTCCCTTTGGTGAAAGCTAATGATCATGAATATGCCTTTCAATAAATGAAACTGAATGTTATATCAAGGAGAACTGGAACTCTACGTCAAAGGAACTTAACTTGTAGCCTCAGCACCTTTGGCGATCTAGGCTTACGGTAACGACTAATTTGACGTCACTGATGGTGCATTTTCTACTTCAACCACGGCCATCTTGATATATAGAGGCCTGCTACCAAGAGTTGTGACGTCACGCGTATAGTGCTCACTCTCCGTCGTCGCGTGTAATTCCTATATTTCTGATACGATACTTTTATCATAATTTGACAAATAAAATACAATAATAAGCCTATAAACACAAAACACCGAAGAAACACTACCAAAAGTATGCGTACGAATACACAAATATATGCACTCAAGGTAATATGTTACATATTGTAAAATGTTCGACTGAAGGCTACTCATCTCGACTATACGATGACTGTGAATAGGCAATGCAATTGTTTACGCTTGTCTGAGCACATGAATAAGTTAAAAAACGTATTTTCCAAAATATGACAGATCTTGGTCACAACACTCATTAACTCTGCAATTCACACCCACACTTGTCACAGAAATTACCAGATTTTTCAACTTTCATTATCAAAACATTGAAAGAAACATCCCTACAATAACCACTGATGGTGGTGGTGGTGATTATTGTTTTAAGAGGAAGTACAACTATGCAACCATCCTCTACAATAACCACTGAATGAGATATCAAGGTCTGAGTTAATCTGTAGTTTTCCACGATTTGAAAAGTAGTATGATGGTCACTAGGCAAACTGTTGCTATCTCTAAAATGCCCTTATATTACACTTATTTGAGCACATAATGCTATCAATTATTTATGAATGACAGTTAGGAAAAGTATTTGCCATGATATGATAGATCTTCGACACAACACTCATTAACTCTGCAGCTCACACCCACACTTGTCACAGAAATTACCAGAAATTATCAGGTTTTTCGACTTCCATTATCAAATCATTGAAAGAAAGATCCCTACGATTTCCACTGTTTAAAAGTACACCTTTGAATCAGATATCAAGGCCTGAATTAACATGTAGCCCTCCGTAACAAATCGTTTGATGCTCAATAGGTGAACTGTTGTCTCTAAAATGTCATTATTTTATGCTTGTTTGTGCGCACAGTGTTGTTGTTAATTATTTTTGAGTAATTGTTACAAAAAATGTTTCCGAAAATGTGGCAGATGTTGGACATAATATTAATGAACTCTATACCACACATAGACGTATCACAGTAATTGCCAGTTTCTACAACTTTCATTTTCAAAAAGTTTGTAAAAACATCCCTGTGACTTCCGATGTTCAAAAAGGCATCTTCAAAATCAGACATCAAGGTCTGAAACAAAGCGTATAGCATAAATCCATTTTGCTCGCTTCTCCTTATAGCTATGAAACGCTAATGTTAAGATAGCCACCTCCTTATTTGAACGGTAATTGGATGTAGGCCTACATCCAGGCACTCTACACTCACACTACACTAACACATTATAGTGAAAATCCACAGCCTGTTTCCAGTCATTCGACTGGGTCAGGGATGGAATGAATGAAGCCCCTATCTAGCGGCGAGGGTAGGAATTGTGCCAGCTGCCGAAGCCTGTCGCACTCCTCTGGGGCGATGATTAATGAATGACAGATGAAATGAAATGATATTGGAGAGTGTTACTGGAATGAAATATGACAGGGAAAACCGGAGTACCCGGAGAAAAACCTGTTCCGCCTCCGCTTTGTCCAGCACATATCTCACATGGAATGACGGGGATTTGAACCACGGAACCCAGCGGTGAGAGGCCGGCGCGCTGCCGCCTGAGCCACGGAGGCTCTTCTAACACATTATAGTAATAATCATAATTAAATGATAAACTTTAGAGTACTTTAAACAATTCATAATAGCTCAGTAGGTACACTTAACCTATCACATAACCTACCAATACTTCCTAACATCAGGCTGCTCAAATTAGAATTATATAGTATTTATGCTGAAAATACATACCTTACTGATGCGTTTTCATACTTTTAAACACGAAAGAACACCTCTAATAACGTTGAAATAACAACAACGTGCTATGAAACCACCATGTAAACAAGACTCGTGCCTACATATCGTCATCACTATGGAACTGCCATGTGTAGCAGGCCGGAACTTCTAGTTGGCCGTGATTTCAACATACAATTCCACAGCCGGAGCTAATGCAACGTCACTTCCGTTACACATTTTACAGTTTCGGATGGCTCTCAGCCATAAGACATATTCATGTTAAAGGAATGAAAGGTTAATGACAAGCAACGCCAACGTGCGGGCGATGAACCTCGACGTTAAGAAGAACCGAGTTACAAAACCTACCCTCCTTACCGTCAATACTCGTAGCCGGGTACTTCTCTAGAAGGGTTAATATCGCTTCTAAATGATTAGATTTCTTGCAGACAACTGAATCCACGTGACAAAAAAAAAATTGAAGAGATGCAATCTCTTGATGAATGAGAATACCGCCAAAAGGAAGTGAAGACTCCCCAAACATAACATCGTCACAAAATGGGAAGTCGAATGGGTAAGGCAAGGAACCAATGCCAGACTCAGTTAGGGGTCCCGTGGTAACCTCATTTGCTTCTTACAACAGGCAAGAGATGTATTCAAACTGTCTCCCTCATTGTTTTGTTGTTGCTGTTTGTGTTATTAGTCTGTAGTGTGGTTTTATGCAGCACTCCATGTAACCTTTTCATTTCTGCACAAGTGTCACACCCACCTGACCTCCAGCAACAACGTGGTACCGCAATAAAGTGAAATTTTTAGTAGCAGCAAAAAAGGAAGTGTAAAATAAATGTAAGTAGCGTACTCTGGAAGCTGTGGTCCAAATATAATGTCGATACGCAGAGCACTTAATTAGTGGCGCAACAGCGCTGTAAGTACTTGGCATTCTCTTTTCACAGCAGGATGGGGATGTTCAGTCCTTTATTTAGCAAACAAACCTATTACAAAACACGATATTTTATCGTGTGTATAGTTTTTAAATGGAACATCACCCAAGTCATTCATGAAGAAAGAAGCCTTGTGCAGCACCGCCTAAACAACAAAAGAAGTTATTCTGGCCTGAGATCTGTTTAAAAGGCAATATAATCACATTCACAAAGAATGTAACGACACATATCCTCCAAGTTCTTCTTTTTAGCTTGTTTGATCGTTAAAGGACCAGCGTACACATTAGGAAAAGAACAGGTAGAAGGTATCTGCTTGGCCGACCTTTTGCCTTCTTTGTTCGGGAATGAATGAATGCAGTACATTGTAGTGTCTCCTTCCTTTGTTGTCTGTAGCCAAACACTGTCCGCTATTTTGAACTGTCCTTTAACAAGTGCTTGCAGTGAACGTGAAATACAAGGCTGCTTTTTTTCTGTTTCCTCACAAGCTGTGTTCAGTAATACGACATTTTGTTTGTAGGATGATGAGTAGTTTTGCGATACAACGTGCAGCATTACAGTAATCGGTCACCAATTATTATTTTCGTCAATAAAACGATCTGACCACAGAATCAATTTTATCATTTCTGCTGGGTGGAAAATTGAACTTTACTTTTGAGCTGGTCATTTACTTCAAGAATGTGGTCTGTTGCAGAAGACACTGCTACGACTTGACCTGCTGAAGGCCAAAATAAAGAACGAAACAGTGCTTATGTTTCCTTGACAATTCCTCGTATCTGCCACTAGTGCTTTGTAGGCTATGATGAAGTTTGCTTGCGCTTTCAATCGGTCTTAATTTATTTTCATGTACAGTCATTACACGCACTAGAGGAGACCTGCAAACAGCAAACTGAAGATGAATATCGGAGTTGAAAATAATGCGATAAAATGTTGAACTACACAGATTAAACACATAAATGCTTCCACACTTTCTTAAAAATACTAAGATCCGGATCTCAGCACTTTCTCGCACTGGAGTGATGATTATCTTGTTGGGGAAACAATTAAATGTGCCCTTTAACAGAACATTTGCTCTCATCGGGAATCTTGTCGTGCACCTTGCTTGACTTCCAAAGGCTTTCCAGACTTAATTTTTTCCTGCTGCACCTGGAGATGGCGCACTCGGTGTGAGACTTGCCCTTCCTTCTGTGGTCTACGGAGTTCAAGTGTGTTGTGCCCAAATCCTGGGCGTGCTCATCAAATCCTTAAAACGGTGTATCTTTTCGTCGTGTTGTACGTCACTTGCTGACTTTATTCTGCGATATAAGACAACAAATAATACGTAGAATTGAGCAGTTAACGAGGCAGAAACACTCTGGCAAAACCTGCTGCGAGCGTCTCGAATTCTGGCTGTCGTGGGTTACTGAAACCACGAAGCTTGCGGATTGTGTCCCAGCTCCACTAATTATGGAATTATATAGAGCATGTCAAACATAAACAGAAGCAAGTAACAGTGATACAAAAATACAAAAGATACAGACAACTCAAATAGCACAAGACGGCCAGGTTGTAACGCCGGTTACAACGTTGTTGCACTTCGTTTCCATCTCTTCCCGGGTATAATGTACGGCTGACCCGAATCTCGCAAATCCTTCCTTTTATTCCTCAACCACTCTGAAATGTTAATTCTCCTTTTCGACGAAACCAAACTTGTTGCCTTCGATTGTGATTCACTGAGAGAAACAGACTCGCCTACATCACCACAAAACACCATAGGAGATAAAACACCATTGTGTCTCTTCAGGTTCTGAAAAATGTGCCGTTAACAACCTTGTTGATGTGGCCTGTTCACTTCACTTCTACAGAAATTCATTCTATAGTGTGCATGTCTATATTTGATGTGAGCAAATATATTTTCTTAAGAAAGGTCATCGCTGCTTGCGCTAGCCTCCTAACTTCTACCATAGTTAATTATTCCACTACGTCCTTATAGAATTCATTTCCTAATCTGCTTCTTGCATCACCTGACTTCATTCAACTGGATTCCATTATTTTTGTCTTGGACTTATTTATTTTAATTTTCTATGTACACCTCGAATATTCTGCTCGTATTATTCGGTTCTTTATCACCATCTGCAGACTCAACTAAAAGAGCAGTATCATTGGTAAATTTCAGGGTTTTGATTTACCTCTCTTTGAGTTGCGCTTCCTTTTCCATGTTATTCCTTGATTTTCTCTACCATTTGTTCTATACAAACAGTGAAATGGAGCGGGAACAGTATTACTTTCAGATTCTCAAACATCTTGGTCGTGCCAACGTTATTACGTGCCTTTCGTAGACCTAAGTGGCTTTTCCTTCTCAGCTCTGTGTGGCTCACCGTCCTGTATTACTGTGATTCATCAATCACTACTGATTTGCATTTAGGGCAGTCGCCCAGGTGTCAGATTCCCTATCTGCAGTTTTCCAAGCCTTTTCTTAAATAATTGCACAGAAATTGGAAATTTATTGGACATCTCCCTTGGTAAGTTATCCCAGTCCCTAAACCCCCTTTCTATAAAAAAGAATATTTGCCCCAATTTTTCCCCTTGAATTCCAACTTTATCTTCATATTGTGATCTTTCCTACTCTTAAAGACACCACTCAAACTTATTCGACTACTAATGTCCTTCCACACCATCTATCCACTGACAACTCGGAGCATACCACTTAGTCGAGCAGCTCGTCTCCTTTCTCCCAAGTCTTCCCAGGGCAAACTTTACAACATTTTTGTAACACTACTGCTTTTTCGGATATCACGCAGAACAAATCGAGCTGCTTCTCCTTGGATTTTTTCCAGATCTTGAATCAAGTAATCGTGTAGAGGATGCCATACACTAGTTGGGGTATTTCCAGAGCCTTATATGCCCTCTCCTTTACATCCTTACTACAACCCCTAAATACCCTCATAACCATGTGCAAAGGTCTGTGCCCTTTATTTACAATCATATTTATGTGATTACCGTAATGAAGGTCTTTCCTTATATTAACGCCTACGTACCTGCATGATCCATAAGGAACTTTCACCCCCATCAAAGCAGTAATTAAAACTGAGAATACTTTTCCTATTTGTGAAACTCACAACCTGACTTTTAACCCCGTTTATCATCATACCATTGCCTGTTGTCCATCTCACAACATAATCGTGGTCATTTTGCGGTTGTTCACAATCCTGTTACTTGTTTATTACTCTATACAGAATAGCATCATCCGCAAAAAAGCTTTATCTCTGTATAAGAATACATAACATAAATAATACTGCCTTGAGGAATTCCCCTCTTAATTACTACTACGCCTATTCTAATTCTCTTAGATCTATTTTCTAGAAATACAGCAACTCATTACTCCACTATTATGAGCAAGTTCACGGGGACTTTCGGTCCTCTCTTGCTTGTACGATACGTTGGGTGATCTAAGTTTGTCCTTCTCAAGGATTCCGCACTCTTTGTGTCAATGGTGTGTCTGTGGGTTAGTCAGGTTGTGACTTTGAATATACAAAGTGATCCATCTAAACGATTACTACTTTATCTATATATATATAAAATAAGAGTTTTGTCTGTACATTGCTCAGAATTTGGAAAGAATGGTATTTCTGTATCGGTCATGACCACAGTAACAGGAAAATGCTTTTTTTTACTTTTCCGTAATTTCTGTCTGTCTGTCTGTCTGTCTGTCTGTCTGTCTGTCTGTCTGTCTGTCTGTCTGTCTGTCTGTCTGTCTGTCTGTCTGTCTGTCTGTCTGTCTGTCTGTCTGTCTGTCTGTCTGTCTGTCTGTCTGTCTGTCTGTCTGTCTGTCTGTCTGTCTGTATGTATGTATGTACACGCATCACGAGAAAACGGCTGAAGAGAATTTAACGAAAATCGGTATGTAGAGTCGGTTGATGAACCGCTACAATCTAGGCTATAAATTATTTTAATCACGCTGAGTGAAATGGTAGTTTAGGGGAAGGCCTGAAATTTAATTCTCAAATATTTATGTTGTTTGTGGTCGTGTCTTAATGAAAATCGCTAAACAAAGATGGGAAATAAGTCGCTACAATATAGGCTATACACGCTGAGAAAAATGGTAGTTTAGGGGAAGGCCTAAAATTTAATTGTCAAATATTTATTTTATTAGTGGTCGTATCTTCACGAAAATTGGTATGCAAAGTTGGGGAATAGGTCGCTATAATCTAGACTATCAATAATGTTATTCGCACTGAGTGAAAGGGTAGTTTAGGGGAAGGCGTGAAATGTAATCTATATATAAAATAAGTGTTTTGCCTGTGCATTGCTCAGGATTTGAAATGAATGATATTTCTGTATCTGTCATGTCGACAGTAACAAGGAAATGCATTTTTTACTTTTCCGTAATTTCTGTCTGTCTGTCTGTCTGTCTGTCTGTCTGTCTGTTTGTCTGTATGTACTCGCATCAATAGAAAACTTCTGAAGAGAATTTAATGAAAATCGGTATGTGATGTCGGGTGATGAACCACTGCAATCTAGGCTACAAATCATTTTCTTCGCATTGAGTGAAATGGTAATTTAGGGGAAGGCCTGAAATGTAATTCTCAAATAAGTTATTTATGTTATTAGTGGTCGTATCGATAAATACTACATAACTAACATAACTTTAGTTATGTCGTAAGTTAGTAGTAGTTATGTAAGAAGTCATTAAATTTCCGATCACTTATGTCTTACACATTGTTACAGTACCACATATAATCAGAGATATTCATGAATTGGATTTTTGTTACTAAGTCCATATCAGCGCCGAGTCACGAGAAAATGGGTAAAGAGAATTTAGTGAAAATCGGTATGTAAAGTCTGAGAATAAGGAACTACAGTCTACGATATCAATAATTTTGAAAGACACCCTAATATAACAGAGTCGAAAGAAAACTAATGTGAAGGCCTGCAATATAGAAAGCTCATACACTGTATCAACAATAACATTACATTGACCATTGTTTGTTGTGATGTGCTTTTTGTCTTCTGTTTTCTCTCATCCCCGATAGATAGGATTACTGCAGCGTACCGAGGTTTTCTTAATTTGCTTGACGTCGCAATGACACAGGTAGGTCTTATGGCGACGATGGGATAGGAAATGAATTGTGGTCTGAAGGAAGCGGCCTTGGCTTTAAGGTACAGCCCGGTGTGACTGGTGTGAAAATGGGAAACCACGGAATACCATCTTCAAGGTTGCCGGCAGTGGGGTTCGAATCCACTATCTCCCGGATGCAAGATCACAGCTGCGCACCGCTAACCACATGTATATTGGCGGGAAGTAGTAGAGGAGTAAGATAACTTTCTTCTTTAGCATGCCATTCCTCTGGTTCATACATTTTCTGATATATCTGGTACGTAACACACTGGTTCATCATAGTATTCGAGCTATTCAATCCCTACTCTGAGGCACCGATTGGAATGAGTAGTGTGCATATTGAACGGAATAATGACAGAGGAGTGTTCACGGCAGTCTGCGACCTGGTTATTCCAGTTCTGGAACTTTGGATTCTTGGATCGGCACCGTAGTACTGTTCGTTGAAAGTGAGAAAGTGTGCGGTTTTTCATTTGATCGAGTATTTTATATGATAGCATTGCTTTCAATCGCTACATTCCTACTGACGTTTTTGTAATGACCTATGTTGAATTCAGTTAGGAAAACCACCAAGTCAGTCTTTCTGAGGTGCCGTAGCGAAGCACGGGTACATCAGCTAGTTCAGTTATAATTTCGCACTGGAAGCCAGTGCAAACTTGAAATATTCAGTTTAAAGATCTCAGTGATTCCGAGAGAATCTATTACCATCCATTGTTGACTATTGTAGCTATTGTCGACTACTATGAGTGTGCAGTGTGTAGTCTTTGCAGTCATAAGACGAACATTCTATTCGGCATCGTCCGTTTCCTTTTTTTGTGTGAAAACTTATTGGAAAACAAATCCCTTGATTAAAACTGTTACGGGGTTACCCGTGGAACGCAGAGGTGAAAGAGGGTGCCGGGATGAATGGGTCTAACTACAATGTCACGAATTGATTTAAAATTTTAACAAAGGTTATATTTCTTTAGAATTTCAAAAATCTACAAATAACAATGTAACAGGTACAAGTAGCAATTCATAAACAAGTCTAGGGAAGACAAGATTGGTGGTATAAACAGATCTTGGGCTTCAAACCCTCACTTTACAGTTCCTGAGCTCCTAACTCAAATTTACAAAAGGCACAAATTTACACAAGGGCAGAAATCCCTCAATACATGGAGCGCTTGCTCCCAACACACAATATCAAGCCTCCCAGAGGCACTTTTACAACACTAGAAAAGATCTGACGTGCTCTCAGATTTCCAAGCCTATTTTAGGCGATATCAGAAAATTACAATTACTCGCCATCAAGGCACAACTTACAAATTCGAAACAGAGGTATCTAGTACCCAACCTATTGGGCCGTTGCGGAAAAGAATAGGTTAAGTAAATGGACCGAAACACAAACTGAATGGAGGCGAGTACTTGCACTCCTAAATATGCATTCTTAAAACCTAAGGGGCCCTAGGCCGATGAAACCGGGGCTATTCCCAAACTATGGAGATGACTCGTATAAGAAGGTAATTAACCACATTACAGAAAGAAAAATAACAATAAACGTAGTCACCTCAAACCAAAATGAAGGGGAGCTCGATAGGGTACATCACTCCCTATCCCCGATTTAAAGTTAAAGATTTATGAAATTTTTACATGAACCGAAAGGAGATTTACATTTTAGAGAAGTTGGTTACGTAGTTAAAGTTCCGAACCTATCCCTCGGGTTAAACTGCGGAGCTAGCAAAAAAGTAAGGTGTTAGATGGCCATCACCTTGCTGAAGAACTGCTGCCTGATGAAAGAGGCGCCTCTCGCCTCCTGCTTGACACACACACTTAGTTAAATGACGATCAAGTGGCCAAGAGACGTGAAAATCCGCAGTTTATAAACCCTCGGGGAAAGTTTGAGACCTTTCATGAATAAACCAGCCACACCCTCTCACATTATTGGTTAAATTCAAAAGTAACACTCAGAATTAAAGAAGAAGAAGAAGAAGAAGAAGAAGAAGACTGTGATACGCGGAAAATTAATTACAGAAATTAGTTTAGTTTAGTTTAGTTTATTGCCTTTCTTATATGGAGGGGCCCAGGCTATGCAGCCTGCTATTATGCCAAACCATATTATACAACAACTTTATACAATTTACAGAATAATGTACATAAAATCATTTTTACATATATTTCTAAAAATCACTAAAATTAATTTACTTAGCCTCTATAATTGTTTTATCCTTATTGATAATTAAGAGCTAATTATTAAATGTTTACTTTGGTGAAATCTACTTTTTACATATTTGAGTACCACATTAAACTTTTCCTTTTAAATAGCTCCGGATTGCCTATGGCTCTAATTTCAGCTGGGATTGAGTTCCAGGAACGTATGGTAGCAGGTATGAATGAGTTGTTGTACGAGTTACTGTGGGGAAGGGGAATGGACAAGAGGGAACGTGTGGATGACCTTGAGGGAGCTCTATCGGAAGGGGAGAGGTATTTAAAGTCTGTTCTGGTTTGCTTGTTTGTAAAATACTGTGGAGAAGGGAAACAGCATGGTATTTACGTCGTTCAGTCAATCTTAGCCATGACAGCTGAGAGAGGAATGGGCTAATATGAGTTTGGATTGGGATATTTAATACGAATCGAGCACAAGCATTGTAGGCTCGCTGTAGTCGACATGAAAGTGTTTTGCTCATACTATTATAAACTACATCTCCGTAGTCAAATATTGGAAATATTAGACTCTGTACTAATAATTTTCTTGTGTTTATTGGAAGGAAGTCCCTCATCCTTTTTGCAGAATGTAATGACTAGAATACTCTTTGACAAATTTTTGTGACATGTTCCGACCGACTTAAACATTTATCGAATACTACTCCAAGGTTCTTTACATGATCGCTAAATGTTACTGGTATTCCATTGAGCATAACACTGGGTATAGACGTGTTTTGTATTTTAGCCGAGATTTATAGTAGATGATGGCCTTTGATTTTGATGGGTTCACTTTCAGGCCATGTCTGCTAGTCCCGTCATTAACATTTGGTAGGTCTTCGTTTAACTTAGTGATTGAATTGTTTTAGTCATTAAGCTTTGTGTGAATATATAACTGAATATCATCTGCATACAGGTGAAATTTACATTTGGTTAGCGTCTCAGATAAGTCGTTCATGTACAATGAGAACAAAAGTGGTGACAATGCTCCTTCCTGAGCCACGCCCATCTTAGTGGTTGGCCACGAAGATGTATCGTTTCCCACTGATACGCGCTGCTGACGATCACTAAGATAGGACTGTACCCAGGTTCAAGTGCTGTAAGAAAATTTCAGTGCCTTAAGTTTAGCGAGTAATATGTCCCTATCTACACAATCGAAGGCTTTGTTAAAGTCCAAGAGAACAAATATATTATAGTCATTTGTCCTTTATCTATCGCTAGTTGCATGTCATTTGTCACTTTAACTAATGCAGTGGCAGTACTGTGGTTTTGTCTGAATCCCGATTGATATTTGTCAAGTAATTTGTATTGTATAAGATATTCAGTCATTTGTTTATGTACTATTTTCTCCAACAATTTTCCTAATATAGGAAGGATACTTACAGGACGATAATCTTCGGGACTGTTGGGGTTGTTGTTTTTAGGGAAAGGTCGGATGATTGCATGTTTCCAATTCGAAGGAAATACTCCAGTCATGAGTGAGTTATTAATGATATGCGTGACCGTTGGAAGTATGATGTCTATGATTCGTTTTAAAGAGACAGGTTGATTCCATCATGGCCAGTGGACCCTGACTTTATTTCACTGAAGACTTCCCTAACGTCACTGGGGGTCACATGAGAAAAGTAGAACTGCTCGCCATTATGTATTGTTTCTGGGGATATTCTGTTAATTACTGCTGCTTTGGTCTGTTCGTCAATCTGAGAGGATCGTGAGCTAAAGTATGAGTTTAGGTCAGCTAGTGGTACATTGCAGTTGTTGTCATTTGTCTTGTTTTTGCATAATCCCATTTCACGAAGAGATTTCCAAATCTGACTAGAATTTTGAGTGTTCAAAATATCATAAGAGTGACGTATTTTAGCATTTCTAATTAACTGTGTAGTTCTGTTTCGGAGTTTTTTATACTTTCCGAAATTGTCAGATGTAGGATATTTCACGTAATAATTATAGGCTGCGTCTCTTATTTTCATCTGATCGCGTATTTCTTGGGACAGCCATGGGTTTGAAAGTCTCTTTAACCTAACAGTGCGTAGTGGTGCTTGTCTGTCATACAGAGTCAGAAGTAGTTCATTAAAATGATTTACTTTTCCGTCAATGTAATTTATTATCTGAATGTTGTGCCATGGTGTGTTAAGAGCATCTTCAAAAAATGCGTCTTCATTAAAGTGTTTAAAATCTCTATATGTAATTAATTTCGGCTTGAATTTAGGGCACTTCAAGGAATATGCAGCGTAAACCATGTCATGTAGGGAGAGACCGGGAACGGGCATTTGTCCATGAGTTAGGATTCGGTTGGTATTATTAGTAATTATTAGATCGAGGAGCGTACGTGAGTTGGCAACATGGTGTGTAGCGTTTGGGGGCAGTATTGTCAAATTAATGGATGGAAATATCTCTGTCAATCGTTTTGTTTCGGTAGATTTGTTTGTCAAGTCTTTATTCAAGTCTCCCATTAAAATCAAATGTTCATACCTGGGTGTTAGATCATGTAGGGCTTCCTCTAGATTTGTGATGTTACCAGTCTTCGGTGGACGATACACCATACCAAGCAAGCACTTCGTACCGCGAACTGTGAGCTCAACGTACAAAAATTCAGGGCTATTGGAGAACTCAATGGGGGATTTTAATATCACCTTATACTTCACATCATTCCGTATATACATACCGACTCCTCCACCGACCTTACCGCTCCTGTCATTCCTAACTAATGAGTAACCATTCATACTAACAAGAGATGAAGGGATAGACTGACGCAACCACGACTCGGAGAATAGTATGTCATGTAGGTTGCAGGTTGAGAATATTTCAGAAAATTCCGGGAAATGTGGGAGAATGCTCTGAGTGTTTACATGAGCTATTTGTAAGGAGGTAGGGTAAGGCGAAATAATATCTTGAAGGTGATTAGCGGTACTTAGAGTGGGGTCTGCTTGGGACTGTGGGTTGGAGAGGCTGAAACTGGAGGCATTTGTTTCCTGGTTACTTGTTGCTGCCAAATTAAAATTTAACTGTAGATATAAAAGGAAAGGATTGGTTAGATTCAAAACTGGCGGAAATAAAAGATAAATATTGTCAACCCAAAAATAAATGAACATCATTTAGTAAAAATAACTTATGAATACAAAACTTCTTTAAATCAGAAGTTCTTTCACTTCGCACCAGGGTGCATGATCATAGATTTTAGCTGTGACATCTGTTGAAGAAAGTCCAAACTTCTTGATGAAGGGCAAAGAAAACAAATAGAAATTCACACAGTACAGGAAATCTTCACGATAACAAAATTACGTTAAATTACAGTTCCTCCAGTAAAGTAGTTCTTTTTTAGGCGCAAGATTTAAATGCGCGACGTTGGGGTGTACCTCCCGGTACAAAAAAATAATGGATATTTCAAAGACAATTCGATGTAAGCGATGTTCCAAGCAAGCCCGCTCCTCAGGGAGAGTGTGTGAGTCAATATCGCGTTGATGATTTTCGCGGACGCTTATTGAGCCCACCAAAACGTTCATTGCGCCGACTGAAGCAGGCGCTTAGACAATAGCTCGGACGAATCTCGCAGTAACTCTGTAATTCAGTACAGATTACACACGTTTTCTATTAATCGCTCAGAAGTTGTGAGTCATTTAAATTTAAGACGTGTATATGGATCGCTCTATATTTAGTTCCGTGGTGTGTGACTTCCAAACAGGTAATAAGTCGACATCTTTATACCTTGCACGTAGTAACAGATATGCTCATGAAGGGCAATTTTGAGCCTTGTAGACTGCGGCATCGTCCTCCCAGAGTATTACGGAAGGGGCTGTTAGTCAAGAATCGGTTTGAGACGGAAGCAATTCGGTTACTACTCGGTGTGATGCTGCGAAAGTCATGAAGACAATTGTCGGGTTTGCAAAATGATAATTTTCATCGGACAAAACATCAAGTAGTGAACATCTACTGCGTAGCTTTCTCTGTTTCTTCCCGCTCTAGTACGAAATATTGTACGTTGATCTGCAAATATTCTGAAGAGCAGCCCATTCTTACGTGCCTTCCCTTATGCCGGCGGCGAGCAAGAAGCAGCTCTATTTACGGCACCCACCTGACTTGTCAGCAGTGACAAAAATCATGCCATCCTCTAACATCAGATGTAGAGTCAGAATTGCGTCTCGTGTTGCCGCCCATCTGTCAATTTTAACTTGCTTCTCCATACTCTACCCTCTTCATGTAATAATAATAATAATAATAATAATAATAATAATAATAATAATAATAATAATAATAATAATAATAATAATAATAATAATGTTTTATTTATTCTGGCAAAGTTAGGAATGTACTCCCTTTCTTACACTTAACCAGTCTAGCCTACAACACTGTTAATGAAAACCACTGATGACAATGACATGAATACAATATTAACAACAGTAAGAGTAATTAATAATATTCATAAGAGTAACCACACGTAAGAAAACAAATCATATCATATATACAATACACATCGTACGTAGAGACATTAAAAATATATACATTTCTACAATATACCGTGATATCGCCTTCAATTGAAAGGTGAAGAGATGGATTAGTAAGAATAAGAATTTAAAAATCTGTGAAAGGAAGACGGAAATAATGATGAACGGGAGGTAGGAGGAGGTGTTTTCAAGTCAAAACTTGATAATTCATGCATGTTTACCTGGTATTTCGACAGAGGCATGTTTAAAAGCTGAACTGCTGTACATGCTTCTGACGTCCACTGGTAAGGGATTCCATTGTCAGCTGCGGTAACTGTGAATGATATCCTGTAGATTGTAGTTCTGTGTACAGAAAGGGATGAACACATGGTGCTGCAGGATCGGGTATTTCTGTTATGGTCTATGAAGAGGAGTTTGATGCGATCACGGAGATAAGATGATTGAGAAGTTTAAAAAATATTGTGCATAAAAGCGAAGAGTATGAAGTGTGCGTCGTTCTTGAGATGACCATCGTCAAAATCCAGTGCAGTGTCTGCCAACTGTTCAGTAAAACAATAAACGAGCTCAGTATCGTATATTGACGTAGTTTGTTACTGAAAATGTAGAGCAGGTTTAAACATAGAATACTAAATACTACAGAGGTTATTCGTTCTGTAGCAATTAATTTATTGGTTGATAACAGATGCTAATTTACTAAACATAAAACTCAATCCAATTACATACATGGGCTGGGTTAATTGAAATATTTTTTACTGATTGATGACAATAGTTCCAATTAAGGTATTGCCAACGTGAAATCATCCGGTAAATTATCCACGTAATTCCCACAGGCGACGTTGTTGGAAAAGAGGAGAGAACTACAATCTGCCGTGACAAAGTTTTTCTTTTTCAATTTGCTTTACGCACCGTCACAGTTAGATCTCATGATGTGATAGGAAATAAATAAATAAATAAATAAATAAATAAATAAATAAATAAATAAATAAATAAATAAATAAATAAATAAATAAATAAATAAATAAATATGATATTCTCGATATCTTCTTCTTCCTTGGGGAAGGTACAGCCCCAGCATTTGCCTGGTGTGAAAATAGGTAATCACGGAAAACATCTTCAGGGCTGCCGACAGAGGATTTCGAATTCGAAGTGACAGCTGCGCACGGCCAACTCACTCGGTCTAAGGTAACCGAGGTAAGGGAAACAAATTATTCTCGGAATCAACAATGATAGAACCCGGCTCAGCTCGGGCACTTCCTTCGCAAGTTTAATTTTAGAATTTGTATTAACAGTTTGAAGTGATGTTTGTAGATTTCTTAATTGTGACGTTGACTGAGAGTTGACAGACTCTTCTGTACATTTAAAATTATTATTATGTGTTTAACTTGAAGTTTTGATGATTTCACGTTAAACTATTTCCTTGTGGCAGGGATGTAGCTGATCCGTTCAAACAAATAATAAAAGTAAGTTACAACTGTGTGTATTTACGCTTCACGCAATATACATGACCAACTGTCACTCGGCTAGGGACACCGAAAGAACACTAACATTGGTCATTTTGGACATATCCTTGTTCACCTCTTCTCAACCCCCATGCAGACGCAGGCTGAACCTGGTCCTAAACGGCACCCAGAATGTCACAATTGACCTCAGAGATTTGACACTAACATCTGTCGTTTTCGCTAAGCCCCTCTCCTAGGAGTTCTAATGATGTCTTACCCTCACAGTATTTTTTTCAGGTAGTAAGACATATTTTTACCACATTCGGTCATTTTTGGGGTTTGAACTTCGGCTTAAACGGCATCTACAGCGTCACAGTTCATTTCAGCGACTCCATTTTGGATTATATATATAAGCTACTCCCTTCCAACTGCCACCCCTAGGTGTGCTAGGGGTGACTTACCCCCACAGTGTTCGTCTCCAGATAGTAATTCATAGGCGTACCATGACTGGTTGAAATTGGTCCAGTGGTTTAGGAGGAGATGTAGAGAGGTACTTCATAAAACATGGCGGCGTGTTCCCATCTTCTTCTATACAGCATTTCTTACCGGACTCTCATGATACTCTGTAAGTCGCTGTCGCCTAGCGACAATCTGTCCGTAATCTTGGTGCGGCTTTGTACTTATATGAATTACATAAAATTACTTATCCTAAAACTGCTTATCGGATTTCGTTCAAACCACTTCCTAAACCCTCTCGGGAGCAATAAGAACAAAGTGTGAACTTTTCAGCCAAATCGGTTCAGTAGCTTTGAGTCCATTCGAGACGATCAAACAAATATTCATTTTTATACTATACTATATACTATATACTATACTATTTTTATATTATACGATTAGATACGACCTGACGTGTTTCCGTCCTGCGACTAAGATCGTCTTTTGAGCTAAGATCAAACGAATAATCTCGACAGCCTAGTCCAAATACCACGTATCTGGCAATGCTGTTCCTATCCATCATTTCCCTTAAAACCTTATCGTACTGTACGAATGTTATTTGTTTGAGGCACTTACGCAATCCTGCAGAATAATGTATTTAAGATTCATTTTCCTTTACACATTAGCATAGGAAAATGAACGCACCGACACTTTCTGTGATGGAGTGCATATCCATATGAGGCTGGAGGCATGACCTGTCTTAAGGAGAATACTGGATAGCAACAGGATTGTCAGGTGGTATTAGGCAGTCGATACGATGAATGAAAATTGACATTCCATAGAAACTAGAGTCTAGGAAGACTACCTCATTCCAAGGCCTCCACAGTCAAGGAGAAACAGATGAAAAATAAATATGATATTCTCAGTACCTTCTTCTTCTTCTTCTTCTTCTTCCTTAGAGTATTTCCGTCAAACTCCGGCGTCCGCCAAATTATGTGCTTACCGTCTTACTAATAAAAAGTCCTTATACAGTTGTTTAACTCTTGTTTAGTTAAAGCGTATAAGCGTTTTACATTTTTCTTACTAATAAACGATGTATACGCATTGTATTACTATACAGCACATATACACTCGTTCCAAGGCGTAGGAATCTCTTCCTGCAGTTCACTGACGTATTTCGCACGTTCACCGCCTTTATGATCGCTTCTGCTGGTTATCTACGAGCAAAACTTTCCGGAAAGTCGCACAGTGGCACGGCATATCGAAAAGGCCGTGGCAACACTAAGTGAGACAGCTGGAAATTGGCTTATACTGATATCAACATTTCTTCAGCTTGCTTGTGTAATGGACGCCAAAAAAAGAAATGGAAATGCTTAAGAAAAGGTCAGTAGCTCCTAACTGGGATCGACGAGATGAAAAGTGTACACATTCCAAAATCCTTACTTTTCAGGAGAAAGGAAAAACTGTTTTGTAGCTTCAAAGAAAGGTTTGGTCAAAAAAGTTTCTATTAGGCATTTATACATCATATTTCTGCGTATTCAGCTACAAAGTATGGAAATCATATTACGTATTGTTTTCAAGTTATGCCATTTTTTATCTCGAGGAATATGTCCTCTTTTATACGATAGGTACTCAATTGAGAAAGATCTTTGTAGGGGCAGATAGTGTATAATAAACTCGCAATATAAAAGGTCTATTAAGCTGTAACACATTATTACACAAAGATACGCCTAACCATCATTTCTTTTATAGTTATTCATTGTCATTCCGTCTCTTTAAAGTGTTTTACTTTACGAAGATGTTTAGCTTCCATAACCTCTGAATGGTGTGTATCTTCTATGTTTAAAATATCGTGAAGATCAACAACGTTATCGTCTATTCTTTCAACGTGTGTTCAATGTTAATTGGATAAGTCGAATATTTCATTATATTGCTGTAGACAATAAATACCACGAAAATAAACTGCTCACTCGTTTCTTTTTTTTCCGCTATTCGCTGCTATACAACGCTTATACGAGGGTCCTGGACTGTATAAGCAATTCAGTGAATAACTATAACAGATGTATACACAGGAGGCTTATGCACGGTTTATTAGTAACGAATTTCGCATAAACGGTGTATAAACCTTGTATAAAAGTTATACACCCTTTATTAGTAAGACAGTTAGTGTATAACATTGAAATTTTTCAGGTGTTCATCTAACGCCGTAAGTAAACACCGTTTACTCCTTTTTGATGAAATATCTGCTATATGCAAACACTTCACACCTCGACTATTCGTGAGGAGACAGAAATTGTTAATCCTCCCGAATAATTTTAATAAAGAATACCGGTGATAATAACAACTACCACCGTATTGCCCCAGCTGACACGGGCAGGCTTCGTAAAATGATGCCATTCAAGTGCCATACGAGATGGCAGAGTTAATACGATATCTGTTGAATGACCCATGGTTGACTTATAATTACTTTTGTCAGGTAAAAACCACCAAAGACTTCGTACGACATGGAGTGTCGAATAGACTTTTCTGCGGCCCTCAAAATTCCGACCAAGTTTGCCCCGCCATCACGTGATCCGGAAGCCAGTGTTCTACTCAAAGGGGGCTAATTTTAATAAAGGTGATGGCTATGTAATTATCAGATTATGCCTGCTGTGCCTCCATAATTAGGCCTGAATCACTTTTCTCCTTGATTCTGGAGGGCTTGGAATGAACTGCACTCCTGACAGGAACTTCATACCTCCAGTCTTCACCGTCGACAGCCCTGAAGATGATGTAAGGAACTGAAGTAAAACTACCTACTTTACTTTTTCCACTCAAGGTTTCATTCTAATTTACAAACTTGAAGCATACTGTACTTTTATTTTCTAAAGTGTCAAGAACACTTGCATAATCAATGCCATTCCTACGGTCTCAAATTGTCATAGAGTAAACAAATATCATGGAGCAACAAAACCAAAGTGGAGCCTCCGTGGCTCAGGCGGCAGCGCGTCGGCCTCTCACCGCTGGATACCGTGGTTCAAATCCCGGTCAATCCATGTGAGATTTGTGCTGGACAAAGCGGAGGCGGGACAGGTTTTTCACCGGGTACTCCGGTTTTCCCTGTCATCTTTCATTCCAGCAACACTCTCCATTCTCATTTCATAGCATCTATCATAAATAAATAAATAAATAAATCACTTTGGGAGTGGCGACCCCATCGTACTAATAGCCTACATCTGCTTCATTCATTACATCCCTGACCCGGTCAATGACTGGAAAACAGGTTGTAGGTTTTCATTTTCATTTTTCAACAAAACCAAAGGTATAAACACTCCCTCAGAATACAATAAACATTCATTTAGAATATCATACATTCCCACCTTCTGATTGTAACAGTTACATCAAAACGAAACATAATATTACGCGTACATATAAAATGAACACAATACGAAAGAGTTTAACCCGAAAATTTAATTGGGAGTTTAATTCTTCGACTTTTTTCAGTCAACTCTTCTCTTGGAGTAGAAGATGGGGTAATTGTCTCTGGCGTAGATGCTTGTTTCTGCTCTTCACACTCAGCAGGTACTGCTATCTCGAGAGGGAAGACTCGCTGCATAGGTCTCACTACCTCTCCAGCAGCCGTTTTCATCTTTACAACCCTGACATGGTCACCTTTACCAAAACAAACTTCAATGATCTCTGCCGTGGGCAAAAATGTTCTCTGTTTTCCTTCATTCTCCACAAGAACTACGTCTCCAACTTTAATTGGTTCAGTCTTATTTTCCTTTTGTTTACGTTGTTGTATAGTTGGCTGAGATATTCCGCCAGAAACCTTTTCCTCAACTCTTCTCTAAGCATATGTTGATATATAAATATCTTCTTTATGTCGACTTGGCCCAGGTAGTCTAGGGCAGGTACCCCTACTTCTGTCATGTCCTGAAGAAACATAGCTGGTGTCGGTGGTATAGGATATTCAGGATCTTCTGAGGTGTACGTGAAGGGTCTAGAATTTACCGTCGCCTCGCAGTCACATAATACTGTAATCATTCCTTCATAGTTTAGCGATGCTTTTCCCAACATACGTCTCAGTATTCTTTGCACAATCTGTATCAGGCGCTGTCTCAAACCGCCCCACCAGGCAGCTGTGGATGTGTTGAACTTCCACTGAATTCTTTTTGTCGGTGCTTCCGCTTCCACTTTCTCCGAATCAATGTATTTAAAATTATTTTCCGCTTCAATGAAATTTGTACCATTACCACTTTGGGTCTTCCACATCTAGCTACAGCATGGATCTCGTTAACCCCTATAGAAAGCTCTTGGTAGTTGTTAGTTCTAGACGTACATGTGAACAATATTGTCAACATTTTCCACAATCGTTCAGCAACAAAGAACCCGCTAAGTCTACTCCGATAACCTGGAATAAAATTGTATCTCTTACTCGGTCTTCAGCCTTGAGCCTGATAATCCCTTTACAGTCTTTCAACACACACAGTGTCAATGTTCTGCTCAAAGGGGGTTAATTTTAATAAAGGTGATTGCTATGTACTTATCAGATTATGGCTGCCGTCCGTCCATAATTAGTTCTGAATGACCTTTCTCCTTGATTCCGGAGGCCTTGGAATGAACTACATTTCTGACAGGATCTTCATACCTCCAGTCTAATTTCCATGGACTTCCAACTTCAGTGTGGACACCCCTGAAGATGGTGTAAGGAACTGAAGTAAAACTACCCGTTTTACTGATTCTACTCAATGTTTTATTCTAATTTAAAATCTTGAAGCACATTTTATTTTCTAAACTGTCAAAACACACTTTTATAAACAAAAATGCCATTCCTAAGGTGTCATATTGACATAGAGTAAACAAATGGAATAGAGCAACAAGCCCAAAAGAATAAAACTTCCTCAGAACACAATAAGCATTAATTTAGAATCTAACGGGTAGTTTCCCATTTTCAGGCTGGTGCTGTACCCTAGTTAAGGCCACGGTCGCTTCTTTCCCAATCCTCCCCCATATGTCGCCATAAGAGCTTTGTGTCGGTGAGATGTAAAGTCACAATTTCCCGTAGAGGTTTGTTCATAACTAAGAGGACGTTCTTGGCCGCAGTTAAAACACGGCACAGTATACCCCCGCTTATTACGCCATTCTCGTGTCCTCAAAGTACCTATATGTTTGATAAATAGCGATGTTTTCCTCCCTTGCTATCCGAGACAGGTGTTGACATTTTGTTCCACAGGTGTCATTACATCTAGGCAGAGCTACCGACATGAACTTGGCGTAATCGTTCCACTGGCATGTAACAATGCACGACCTCTCCTCAAGATCATGTCGGTACACCGAGCTTAACAGCTCTACATTCGGGAGGCTTAGGGGTGGTCCCGCCGTCCACCGTCCTGACGAAGGTTTTCTGTTGTTTTCTATTCTCCTCTAGTAAGGCGAAAGCTGGGCCGGTAGGCAAGGTTAGGTGGTGGCGACGGTGATTACTGTTTTAGGCAACCATCCTCTATATAACAATAATCAGAGATAAAATTGGAAGTGGTCCGACACTTGGAAAAATAAAGGCATCGGCCAAAGAAAGAGAAGGGCTACGAATAGCGTGAATCTCTAGCCCTCGGAACCTAATAGCTTCGGGGTCGTAAGAGAACAAGAGTTGACCAAGAGAGGTTGGATAGTATAGATAAAAGTGAGAAGCCTGGCACAAGTAACTGGAAGCAATACCAGGACTCAGCTAAAGGCCCCATGGTCACCAACCCACGCTCCTCCCATGTTAAGGGCTCGTGGGGTCCCATTTAGTGTCCACTTGGTACAGCCGGGTTACCGTGGGTGTTTTCTACCACCGCCATCCACAGGAGGTTCCGCCACAGGTCTCCCTGGTGAGACGAGGCTCGGGTACGGAACCCACCCACTCATAATTCAGTGACAATGGGAGCTTCCACGGGCACAGCTCTCTTAGACTTCGGTCACGGCAACCTCCAACGGTGTCAGCCTGACTCAGGTATTTGCCTGGTGTGAAAGAGGGAAACCACTGATACCATCTTCAGGACTGCCGACGGTGGGATTCGAGTCCACCACCTCCCGAATCCAAGCTAACCGCGCAGCCAACTCACTCGGTTTTCATAATGTTGTGATATGCCATGCACTAAATAAAGAGCACTTTCAGTGACGTAAGTCGTTCCATATTCAAGCTATTCTTTGTTCTAGACTCAGTTTACTTTCTGCTCGTCAGAGAGTGAAATTTGTATTAAATGAGGCTCTCTTACTGCATGGACACCAGATGTCGGGCCATGTCATAATCTCGTCTATTGTGATGCTAACCCGGGGGCTGTCACGGGGCCAGGAGCTTATCATGGCTTTATTGCCTACACCATATTATACAGCCCGTTATTACACATCGCGTTATCTTAACGCACTGTGCTCCGAAAGCTTTTAAACACTGCTCTAGAATTCAACGATGTTCTGTTCAGTAGAAACGTTTACAAATACTGTATACTGCGACTGACGTCCGAGTTGAATCCTTGCAGAAAGTCCGTCGCACTCGTATCAGATAAATAAACAGTGTATTCGTTTCAAACTTGGCGATAAACTGCCTACTAAAGCAATATGGTGACTGACCTCTAACCCTTCTGTTTCTGGACAGTTATTGATGTCGCTTCCATCTGGCTCCTACACTAGGTATATTACCAAGGAATAAGTACTTTTGTTTTCTATTACATTTTTAGTACAAATCTATACCTAAAATTAGAAATTATTTTATATGAACTTATTATTCAGATAGTATTGTGCAATTGTGGTGTTATAAAATACTGGAGACTTCAAATCCCGTCAGGTTACAATGACAAAAGTACTGCTTGAGGTTATGTTTGAAGATGCTAACTGCATTAGTATCCATGGGTTACTGGACAGTTTATTCATGGTAAATAGCATCAGTGCCAAGGGCAAATTAGTGTATTATTGTTCGGCTTTGTTTCAGCAGTTGAGTGTGTATATATATATATATATGTATATATATATATATACATATATATCTATATATATTGTACCGGGAAGTGATTGTGGGATTTGAGCAATGGAAGGATCTCAGGTAGTGTCCGGTGTTGTTTTGGAGCAGGTACAGAGATGGATAGTATCACAGGGTGAATAATAGATGGCAATTCTTTTTTCTATAAAATGTATTAATAATAGCCACAGACATATCACCCTGCACTTGCAACTCAACTTGGTAGTTAATTTTGCCAAAACGAAAAAGAAAAGATTTATGTTATGATTTTCTTGACGTCTGTTCGCTTGAGAATTTCAAAAATAATTATTGCTCTTCTATAGATCATGAATAGCCTACAGTCCTCCTAAATGTTAAACCACACACATATTACTTAGCACCTTGGAAATTGTCAGTTCATCATTTATGGTGCTGACCTACAGCCTTTCTAAATTTTGAAACACAAAATAAACACACACTTGCATGGAAAGTTTGATAAATTAAATATTTGAACTCTTGTAGTATGTATTTCAGTTTGTTTAAATTGAAAGAATGAAATGAATAAAGCACTTCAACTAATCAATGATTTAGAAAGGAATTTATAGCAAAATATGAACTTTTTAACTGACGATGAAATTATGAATAAACATCCACACGGTGCACTTGTCAGAACACTGTACCGAACAAAGTGCTTAGTAAAAAGTCAGTCAGTTGTGATTACTCACTCAGATTACAAGAAGATGTGCTTACTAATGTGGGAGTTGTGCTGTACGGTGTCTGGAACATTCCGCGAAGTGCGGACGAAGACTCGAACTCAGCACCGGCGATGTTCAGTGAAGATACCACGACAATCTCCCTCGTCGACGTCCCTCGATGGGTACCATAACTGAAGAAACCATGTAAATCCCTCGTTGGAAGCGACGTTTGATGTGGCAGGATCTCGTAGCACTTTTGCAAAGATTTCCGTTGTTCTTGGAAGTAATGTCGGAACACGGAAAGTTCAATTGGTACTATTGACAATATTACGGATGTTAATATCACATACCGTCGTAAATCACAGTTCTATTTTTACACTGATTTTACGGCGTTAAATTAACATTCACAGTCCATGCTGCAGAACACAGTTTTTATATACACAGTTCATAAGCACTTGAAAACGTGATCTATCACAGTCTCTATCACAGTCTCTGAACAAATATTATTAACAGATTAAGGCGGTTTTATCGTTGTATTCACACCACACTAGTCCGCACTATTTAATATTATTAAAAATGTCTTAATGTTCAATGGATTTCTCACCGTAGTGACCGAAAGATCGAGACAGTGCACAATGAAAATAGTTAATCTTTGCCCTGTTCTGGGACGAATATCGAGTAAATACAGTCTCGCACATTTCACTGTAAAGGAAATATGTCTTAGAAGTGGTTTTAAATTACGATTTCGATTTACCATACGCACTGATTTATGATATTAGCACAGTTTAGAATTATGTGGAACTAGTACAGTTCATGGTGTCGTATTTTAGTCAGTGAAATATTAAACACTTCAATTATTACTTCCTATTATAGCTTCACCTTTATAATAAATTTGCAAGTATTATATCACGCTAATTCACCTTGAAAAAGTCTAGAATCTTACAGTCGTCGCGGCGCGGCGGAAACTTCACGTACGGTACGACGTCCTTTTACTATTACAACAGCATTTGAGTACGGCCATTATTATGTCCTCGCGAATCGCGACGGAGCATACTTTCTACACACACTGTGCACACATGACTCTGTACACGGGACTGCACTGGCTATGGCCTTGGCCCAGCGGCCTATATATACACGTCAGGCGAGCAGCGCTTGGAATCAGGTGATAAGGGGCGAGTATTTCTCCCAAATTTTAAATTGTCATATCTCGGAAACCACTGGATGGGTTGATTTCAAATTTGCAGGGTTGAGTTTCCAGAACATTAGCTATAATTCAGCGTTGGTCTCGTGTGAATCGGCTCAGGCATTAAAAAGTTCATAAAAACAGCCGAGAAACTTCTGTAGGGGAAGTAAGCTGCATGCGGCGGTGACGTCACTTGACCTTGCTTGACTTGTGTTCTCGCTCGTGTCGTGCAGAAGGTACGAGAACATTCTCTCACACAGCTGTTCACGTATCGGAACTGAATTATATGCTAGAAAATAAAATTTGTTATTTATATGTGCCAGGCCCAATGCCTTCCAGGTACAATAAATATATATACACACACTGTAGATTACCACTCTAAGAAAGTCCTCAGTATTATTTCTTTTTCAGCTCTGTACAGAAACTGCCCCACAAGCAATATAGCAGATGGGCTGGATGGCGTAAGTACTCCTAGTGATAGTGCGGAGGCGATTTCTGTACAGATCCATAATGCTGAAAAGCTAGAAAGGATTTCTACTGAAGACTTCATAAGAATGGCAATCAATATCCAATCACTCAACTGCTGGAATAAGACTAAATAATTAGTAATACAGTTATTAGTACTGTTACTTCGTTTACCACTGCTGTTGCTACCACAGTCAAATAATAATAATAATAATAATAATAATGGCGCGTAGTCTGAGGAGAGGCCTGGTGCAAGTCTTCCGAGTTGATGCCCTATGGGTGACCTGCACGTCTGCGAGGATTGAGCCCTAGCTAAGATGAATTCTAATGATGAAGACACCAAAAACACCAACCCTCAAGTCCGAGGAAATGGAAGGTAAAATCTCCGACTTGACCGGGAATTGAACCTGCAACCTCTTGAACTGACGGATAGCATGCTAGGAGCTGAACACCGCGGTCACACCCATTTTTAGGCTTTCAGTTCCTTTTCTGCTACCATCAAGCAGATAGTCATGCACCTTGAAAATATTCCCGTCAATCCTGTTGGGACTTTGAAGTCCCAAGTTACATTTTAGCCCAAATTAGCAATATTTCGCATATTTATGGTTTCATACATGTATCTGTATCTACGTATCAGTAAACCATATTAAAATTTTGTCCAAAAGTGAATAATTCAGTAAATAAAGTGCACCCATCATATGAGCCTGTTTGGGGAATTTAATTAATTTTATCGGATATTGGATGGAAGTATTCATGTATGCTATTAAAATTATAAAATTATGGGATACTCAGGAGGCCAATGTATATGAACAAAGAATTAGCAGAAGCCCACGCTTCCTTTCTTTTCTGGAAGAAAACACTATCTCTGTAACGTAAACAACAAACATACGGTCTGTTGCGTCAGAACCGGACCTATGCAGTAGAAGCGGAAAATTCCATTGGAAGAGTGAGACAGAAAACTACGAATCTTACTACCAGAATCTCCTTGATTTGGAGTGGACTCGTCCATAGAAATGAATAGCGAATATGAATGGTCCAATCAGGTTGCACCATTTAAATAATTTTAAAATCAGCGGGACATAATATTTAATTCATCTGCAGTCAAGGCTAGTAGTTAATATGGATTTTATTACAGCAAGATATTAGCATTGACTAAGTAAATTTTGGACCAAGTCAATGTATTATTGGTAATGGAATATAATAATTGCGCACTGAACTTCCGGATAGCAGCACAGGTGTGCAATCCCCGCCAACATGAAGTCGGTTCGACAGTGCGTAAGAAGAAGTAATCCAACTAACGCTACCAGTATTATACGAAAAGTTACGAACAATTTTGAGATCACGCTCTACCAGTATAATGACATGCAGTTTGTGGAATTAAGTGAGTAATGCATTTCATCTCATAAGCATTTTATTTGGGAGAAGCTTTCCAGCGGGGATTTTTGTGTGTCAAAAAGCACGTGTTCTTCCGCCGAGAGGTGACTCTGACACCACGCAGCCCTGTTTCTCAACATTCAGTCATCTTCAGAAAGGTCGCCACGATTAGACGTATGTCGAGCAGCGCTCCGTATTTGTGAATACCCACAAAGAACAAAGTGTGTTTGTCCGTGTATTCATACGAAGTTAAGTTTCTGATACACCAAGTGCCTATGAAAGTGATTTTTAAGAATACCAGGGGACTTAATAATGATAAACATACTCTCTGAGTTAATTTTACATATCACCGACACGAGATTTTGAGTTACGTAGTAACTGAAACACAGGTGTAATAGGGCTTATGATGCTCTCTAGTGCCGGGAATCAGACATTCTAGCATACGAGGAGACCACTCCAGGCTTGCGAACACTTTCCTTGTTCTATTGTATTAAGTCAGCTGGCGAGCAGATATTTGTGGAAACCTACACTTTCACCGACTAGCTCTCTATAAGGCCGAGCGCAACCTCACATTTAACTGTTCTTTTGTCAAGATCGAGGGGAAGGCCGGCTACACGAAGTATTTGACTGCGTGTGAAGGTAACCAGAGGGACATCCAAGACGGCAAGCAGTAGTAACGATCTTTCGCGATTGGGCACAAGATAGGATGTGTGCATGTTAAATGGTTAGTGTTCTAGTATGTTATATCATCGATACAGTGATAATATCGTGAAGTGTATCTGTGTTAGTTATAAGTAGTTATTAAGCAATATGGATACCTCAAGAAAGATGAAGAAACTAAATTGTTGTAGAATGGATTACTAACTCCCTATGGCCGCATCCTCTGATGGGTGACGATGGGTTGTTGGATGTGAGTATTGTTCTCATATTACTATGCAGAATCTAAAATATCTTCTCAATGTAATATAGATAGGTGCGCGAGGCGTAGATTTAGACACGAGGGCACAGTCAAAGTATGTAGGGTATTTTTGTCGTATTTAATTATTTAGATTATTATTATTAGTATCGAAATGTTGCTATATCAGGGTATTTGTAACGATTTTTGCGAGTATATGAAGCACTATTTTAGCCTAGTGTGGTATCGTAAGCATGTCTATTTTGAGATATGTATAGGATCGTCGCCGGGAATTTTTATTATTATTATTATTATTAGTTAATTAATGTTATTTTTGTGTTCGGACCAGTGTATCGATTTATGATTTTGGTAACGTAACTAAAGGCTATAATCGGAATTTATGAGGATCACTATCATAATTTCAGTAAAGTGGATGGTGATCGTTATTTATTTTTATTATTTTTTTAGTGAAGTCTTAGTAAGTGACTGGGTGGTTAATATTACTATAAAAACTTATATTCTCTAGTAAGAATTATTTGTCATAGAAAGGAAATGCGATGTTGAGTGACGATAGCACTCAGAGATTTGCTAAGGTCCGTATATAAGAGTACAGTATGATACGCAATGATATTCGCAGAGATAAATTGAGAGATTTCTGTATTAGCATGTTGACTGGAAATAAAGAGAAATCAGCGATGCAGCTGAAATGCAGTGAATGCCGGCATTATGGAGTCGAAGTAACTTATTATTGAGAAGTAGATATTACGGTGAACCAGTCGAAATATTAAATATATGAAAGGACCTAATGATACTTTTATGGGCTAATTGTGACACAACATCGGTTATTGGTATGTAAAGTTTTGTTGAATATGTAGATCGCCCCTGAAATATTGTGTTGGCATATTGAACACCCAGTTGATTTATTAAGAATGTCAGATTTTGCTTACCTTCGGGAACTTTTTTTTGTGTGTATGTGACACTACGTATTATTATTAATAAGAAATATTTCTTTTCATTTTTGGCATTTTTTGTTTGCTACGGTCCTTAATGTTGACACTAACCTTATTTCATGAATTGATATGATTACTTTCATTCTGGGTCAGGTTGAGTGAACCACGAGGTTAATTGGTCTATGGTCGTGGTTAACGGTTGTTTCAGTGAATTACTACCATTTGGACACTGAAATTACCAAAAAAGTTATATGAGTAAAAATTTATTATTCTGAAATAATGATTTTTTTTGTGGAGAATTCTTGTGAATATTGATTTCTAGTGCATATTTTGTACATAATCAATGGTAGTTTGCGGTTCTTAATTCTGATTGACGTGTTAGGCTATTACATTTGGCTGTGTCGCTTGTTGTAAATAGTTATTTTTAGGACCTATTTTTATTTAAGTGGGAGAGTATATTCTTCTTTGGTGTAATGTAGAATAAGTTAGGGTAAGACTCGCTCACAATGTAAAGGAAATGTTTCAGATTCTCAAGCAACAACAACAAACCCATGAATTTAACATGTTACTGAACCTCATGGCCTGAATTAACATTTGTATATTTTAAGAGTGTATGTTATGGAACACAAGTTATAGTTGAAAGGTTCAGTAACTATTTGGTAATGAAGTTATTATTATTATTTGGAAAATATGCTTTAGGCAGTTGATGAGAGTAAATTGTAATCACCAGAGGTGTGATATATTGGAATGTGAATGTTCTGAATTCTAAATTACATATACACAGTGGTAACGAATTATGGTGGACATCAGTGGTTAATTATTATTATTATTATTATTATTATTATTATTATTATTATTATTATTATTATTATTATTATTATTATTATTATAGCTGCCTCTGTGGATCCGTGGTAGAGTGTCGGCCTCCGAATCCCAAGATAGCGGGTTCAAACCCGGCAGAGGTAGTCGGATTTTTGAAGGGCGGAAAATAGTCCATTCGACACTCCATGTCGTACGATGTCGGCATGTAAAAGATCTCTGGTGATACATCTGGTATTTATCCGACAAAATTAATTAAATCTCAGCCATAGACGCCCAAGAGAGATCCGGTTTACTCTGTCTGCCATCTAGCGGACCTAGAGTAAAACGGAACGTCGAAATTGACGAGCAGACAGCCAGATGGCGTCAAATCGAAATGTCTGCACACGGTAGCTGAGGCCATACGATTATTATTATTATTATTATTATTATTATTATTATTATTATTTTAGTATGCTATCACTACGATTCACAGGTTATTTTTGGAAGGCCTAATGCGGCATGGTATTAATCATTCAAACTAGTTAATTGTGCATTTCAAAATTAATTGTAATTTAATTAATTAAATATTAACATATTTATTTATTTTATGTAACTTCTGAAATATGTTATAATTGATTTTAGTGAGTTTGGTGAATGATTATTAGTACTTCTAATGATTGATGTTGGTTAGCCACTGTAACATCATTTAGATAAAATATTATTATTATTATTATTATTATTATTATTATTATTATTATTATTATTATTATTATTATTATTTTATTGTCCACTAATCATTACATTTAGACATGATTATTATTACCATATTACCGTGCTGGTGTGGACATTTACACAGATATTTTATAACATTTTAAGCAACAGATTTGGTAATTAATTATAAATTTTTTGATAATTAATTAATTAATTATTTCAAGAATTAATCAGTGATGTGGTAACTCATTTTCATTTATAAACAATACTTCTCGACATGGTGATAATGTAAAACTATGATTTGAATCTGAATTTACATTACATTAATTAATATTTGATTGGTTTCATTCTTCATTTTTCTTAGTTGTGATAAATAAAATGTATACACAATTTCTAAAAATCAGTCTGTGTCATGTTTTTACGTATCTATTAGACTATCTCTAGTTGAGCTATACCTATGCATCCCTATTCGACGACAGGGACTGATCGCGACTGAGAGGGGTCTCACATCTTTGGTAAGTACATTCTTTTCAGGGGCAGCCGTGGCAATACTGAACTTCAAGTCTACACCGAAGAAGCTCAAGAAGGGTGCAAAAGGGATAAACACCATTTGACATGCACGTAGGTCACGACGGTTTGTTTCAACAGACGGAAAGTTGAAGGTTTCGATCTCTAACCAGTACGAGTCGAACATTAATCACAGTAGCCTCCCCTCGTTTTGACTTGTCGTTATAATCCATTCGGTGGTGAGGACAGTATTTATAGTGAGAGAGGGGCGATGGCTGTGCAGATGACGCTAATCGAGGAAGCTCCTTCTCGACAGCCTGCAAGGGAGGGTTCAAAGCTCTTTCGCACATGACCCAATGATAGACAATAACTCTCCTACTCTCTTTGTTGTAAAGGCGGAATCAGCGCGTTTGTGAAATGTTTTCCTTATAGATCAATAAAGGGTACTGCTGCGAAGTATGTCGATTTTCCAATTTAGCTAATCAAAAGCACAACATGCAGTCCTGTATGAATACTGTAGTACGGTGGTACTAGGTAACAGTACAATAATAATAATAATAATGGCCATTTCTTGATGGATGCAGTATTTTTGTATCCGTCTCTTGGCACAGGCGAGAGCAAAGTGCAGCTTCCACCGAAGCCCCAGTCTCTGTGACAATACGGAAGCTGCTGGGGGTATGCGTGGTGCTGAGTAATGACATTTGGAGCACAACTAATGTCTGAGTGTCATGAGAGGTGTTGCTCATAGGATCAGTCGTGCTGCAGTAGCGCATTCTGGTCCAGTGAGGAAAGCAATGGCAAACTACCTCACTACTCATCTTGCCCAGTGCGCCTCATTTGGGCTCTGCCATTGGTTTTTGCAGTTTCCCTATAGCTATTTGCTCTGGGCTGATGACCTAACAGACAGACAGTACGAATGAGAGGGCCAAGCAAGATCTTACCTCTTTTCTGGGAAAGAAATGCAAAAGACCCTGGCTCATGGAGGTGCGACGAGACTCAAAAAGTGAGAATTACACGCGATGACATCCGGGAGCGTAACTAAAACTAAAAGAGCGCCGGAGGCTAAGCTTAAAACAGGCAGGACGTTGCAATAACATGGCAACAAATGAGACGTTACTGGACAAATATTAAAGTGTTAGGAATAAAACAGTTGGATTAAGCTGACCGGTGGTGGTGGTGGTTATTATTGTTTTAAAAGGAAGTACAACTAGGCAACCATCCTCTATATAACACTAATCAGAGAGAAAAAAATGAAGGGGTCCGACACTTCGAAAAATGAAGGTATCGGCCAAAGGAAGGCAAGGGCCAGGGAGGGAATGAAAAGACTTCCTAGGCCACCATACGTAATACCGTCGGGGTCTGAAAAGAACAAGAGTTGACCAAGGGAGGTCGGATAGGATAGAGGAAAGTAAGGAGGCTGGCACAAGTAAGTGGAAGTAATGCCAGGACTCAGCTGAGGGCCCCGTCGTCGCCAACCCACCCTCCAAAGTTCAGAGCCCCTGGGGCCTCTTTTAGTCGCCTCTTAAGACAGGCAGGGAATACCGTGGGTGTTATTCTACCGCCCCCACCCACAGGGGGAACGAAGCTGACCGAAACAACGAGAACTATAATAATGCTAGAGACCCCGTTGTGCTCCGCATGTAGGTCATATTGTTTGCCCGCCTTTTTCAATGGTTTTACGGACATTTAATAAGAAGCGCGTTATGGTATGCTGCAGTTTGTAGACAGAATTCATCAATTCTCACGTCATCATGCCGTCTGTTCGCGTTCTTGATGTAAAGCTTGGTATTCTGTCGTAGAAGGCAGTGGAAGTTCTTCTGTATAGAGCGGTTGTCTTGTGAGCTCATAGGTTACTCTCGTAGGAGAGTTTTTGCCAGACAGAGAACGTTTTAAGATGCATGGCCTTCACTCTTTCTAGTGTAGCAAGGTTATCCTTCGATAGGTGTTCTCAGATAATGTCTGAGGCGTATGTCATTGTGGGGTCTGCTTGTATGTAAATTTTTCTTTTAAAGGGTCGTATTCATGAACGATACTTTGACTTCGACTTACGTAACTTCGCTTAGTTTAGTTTCGTGGAATTCTGTTTCATAATTATACTCAACTTTTACAAACTAGACTTTGGCGTAAGTAAACTTTGGTAAGTTACGATGTGGAGAATTAGGTATGAAGTTGGCGTTGAAAACAATGGAAGAACAGTGTAGCAGTGTGCATCCCTTATAACACGTACTGATTAATGTTCTGGATCTCTTCAACTTCGTCTACAAAATTAAGTATATCAGAAATGTCTGCCTTTTTTAATTTTCTGATCTCAGATTCTACTTAAGTACAGAACATCGGTGACTTGGAAGTAAAGTCGCCTTTTAATTTACTTACCTCCAAGCAGCGATTATGAAATGGAAATGGCGACTTACCACCTTTTAAGTTGAAGTCGAAGTCTCTTTCTTGAACGGGTATTAGCAGCATGTAAGCTTTGCCATCTGTTGGATATATTTGGAAGGTGGGAATGGTTAGAGAATGAAGGAGTATCTAGCAGGGAACAGTATTTCTTCCGTGATCAGAGGAAGTGTATACTCTCTGGCTTGACACATAGTAATCAAACATGGCTGCATGCATTGACATTATTAAGGACATATCAGAAGAGTAATGAAAGTGTTAGTCGCTTAGTAACCTGCTAAGTAGAGAATGTATTGCGGGTTAGGGTAAGCCTTCGCCTGCGATTATTGAGTGATCATTTTTTTTGATTTTGTGATTACTCAAAGTTGGCTGAACTTAGAGACCTGTCTTAATTCACCGGCAGGTAATTCCGGAGAGAATAAAACAAAAATGATGAGAATCGGTCGAGTACATCAGCCGGATGGATTTGCCACAGCTGTTTTTCATAAAATCTCTTTAATATATAGGCTAGGTTATATCTACGCCTCACGAACTATTTCTTTACGATTTGTGGAGAAAATGTATTATTTATAGTAATACATATATATATAATGAGTAATCTCACTCCCGGGCTGATTTTGAACTGTTTTCTCCATTTCAAAGATAATATCATTTCGGGTAACCTAGGCTCTGGATCATCCTGGTCACCGCGTTTAAGGAAAATGGCAGCGTCAACAAATGTCAAACTTTGCATGTTCGCCTGCTTCACTGACGGGAGAGAAAAGGAAGACGTACGCCTGGGACCTTCAAACTTGAATACGCTGCCTGAACGCACAAGGCTATCTGAAATTCAGAATCACAGGAAAGAGTTTATATCAATTTTGTTCGTAACTCTAATAATTTGGAGAATATTTTTCGTATACTTTTGAGTGTGAAAATGCAGAATGGTAACACACATTCGTGCGTGATTCACGGCGCCAATACACGCTCTCGCCTTTTCTTTATTTCCGCAGTAACCAAGTACAAACCATATTCATTACAAATTGACTCCGCTAGCGCGCGTGTCAGTCTATCTTATTTTGAATGTCTGCGATTGGCAAGGAACATGAATAGATTAAACTAATGAAAAACAAAAGCAGAAACACACAACAGACGGCGTGGAGGTACACTGCAAGATACTGCAGCAATATAATATAACTTCTCGCTCAGTCGCAGCCTTCCTGAATCTTAATATTTTCCAAATTGTTACAAAAAATTACCTTGGAAACACTTTTCTTTACGCAATCGTTTTACACTATATCTCCATTCAGGGCAATTACCCCATATACTGTATATTCCAATAATAACATAGTGGGTTGGCAGCCCTGATGATGACTTTCCGTAGCTTCCCATTTTCACACCAGGCAAATGTTGGGGCTGTACGTTAATTAATGCCAAGGCCGCTTCCCTGCCACTCTTAGCCCTTTCCTATCCCACCGTCACCATAACACCTATCTGTTTCGGTGCGACGTAAAGCTACTTGTCATTGGGTTTTGAAATTGCAGCGGGATGACTGGCAGCAGAAGGACAAAGGACATCTCAACTAAGAGTCAGTTAATGTCTTTGTTGGACAGGCTTAGACGGTTAAGACATAACATTTTGTTTTCCTCGGGTTCGACGATTTACGCCTTGCTTCGCTAGTTATGGGCTAGTTTTACAGACGAGATGGCACTTAAAAATATCGTTTGGCGAATGCCGACCAATTTGAGTCGAATTTGAAAATCAACAGGCCTTTTTGTGTCTGTAACGGTATTAAATGTATTCACAATTTCTAAATACTAAACTAATGCATGATGGAAAATCGTACTTTTGTTTCAAAATCACTATTGTTCACGTATTTTTATCGATTCCTATCGAGCGGTTGTGAAACGATTGGTTTCTTCAATCTTCAGCTACATTTGAAATGTCTGTGTTCTTCCAAGACGTCAACTTGACATTCTGTGTTATTTTAACTACGTTTTTTCCAAATTGGTAAATAGTCTGGAGAAAATAGAATTAATTGGTGAAGGGAACAATGGGAAGCTGATTTGTTCAAATTATTTAAAATAGGTTATATCATTATTTTCACAATATAAATCCCCGTTATTCATAGAAAACTCTAATAAAACCTCATGATATGAAATGCATTCTGCAGAGTATGCGAAATACTTTTGAGAAGTCATACAATGTATAACAAAGAAAACGTAAACCTTCCACACATCATTACGACAAAGTGATGATGCTGAGTCCGCAAGTGAACAAGCACAGAGTTCAGTATTTTCACTGGGAAATCAAAAACTAAAGAAAAGAAACGACTATAATTTGGCTGTGATTGTTAAAATGATTGCAGTTTTTAATACAAATTCGCTATGACCTGTAGACATTAACGTGTTGATGTTAGTAAGAGCATTCTTGTTTATGTGTGTAAAGTATATGCAGATATCCTTCTCTAAAAGACTGTTGATAAGTTAGCATTGCCGGGCTCTGAAAAGGCAGATATTTTCATTGATTACTACGAGGGATTGTCAAAGTTTCAACCAACTTAACGTCAGAAAAGAAAGGATCATTGGATTTATTAAACGTTTGTGCTGGGCTGTGCTAATTAATTCCAACCATTTCATGAAATTGACGTGTCATTCACGAGAAGTGTGCTTAAGTCAATTAAGAAGAATGGTTATGGATCGTTTATTCATCAATGAATTAACTGATGACAGTAAAATGGAGAAAGTTGAACTAGAATATTTAAAGCCACTATTTGTATGGTATTTGTTAGTCAAGATCAAGCACTCCTTGTCGGGGATAGTTGCACAACAAGGGATATGCTCGTTATTACCCTGATCCTATAACAGTAACGATACCCCTTGTTCTAGGTTATCTTTCTCTCGTGGATAGACTCTACGTTGCTATTTGGAAGTTGAACCCCTCCACAGGTTACGTAAGTTTTGTCCAACCATATGAATTATCCTTTATATCTCCTTGTTCGTTGAACGTAAAAATATGTTTTATGCTTGCTGTGGTGGATTCTGTGTCGTTACTTATTTTTAAAAGAACGATACAAAAATGGGAGGGGATGGACTAATTTAGAATCGTGCGCCTCACTTCGAGCATCATGACGAAGATGTGCCTTGACTGCCAGCTCAAAATTGATACAACCATTTATTCTTTCCGCACCCCAAAGAGTCTTGTAATATGCACAAGGAAAATAAGATAGGGCTATGTGTTGCTTCTTATTTCCAGGAATTTCAGGTAATAAAAGTTATTTGCGGTATTTCTTACAAACTTAGTTTGCTTTTTTCGGCAAAAAATTTCATAAATTCCTGGTAAAAATGTATTTTGAAAGATCTCATATGAGCACGCACTACCGGTTTTCCATGCTTCTGGATTTGCCAGACAAGGAAGAACAAGTAATGGAAGTAACTAGGATACGATGCACGGGGGAGACATAGTGGAAACTTTGACGTTGAACTTGGTCGGGCGGTAGGACGGCACAAGCGCTGTACAACGTGCACATTGCAGTCGTGCAAAAATATCACCTCTGATTTAAATCGGTGATTACTCGACGTCTTGTGATTTCCCATCACCATTGAAAGGTATTAGAAAGTAATGCATTCACTATTCAATCTTGGCCAGATGTGGAGCACGGGAAGTAACTTAATGATATTCTTCCTCTCCTTGCCTTCCTGTCTTTCCAGTATTTTTTGATTCTTTCCTCCTTCCAGCCGGATTTCTGCCACTTCTCCTCTTTCTTCTGCAACCCCTCAATTTTCTAAGTACTTTATGTCTCTCTCTAACGTCCAGTTTCTTATGATACCCAGCTGTTTAACCTCTATGAACAATTGTATTTTTATTTTGGGATTTTTGTATAAATGATCAAATATTCTCTTCGCTAGCCTCTCTGGATATATCCAGACCAAATGGCCATAAAAGGAATAACCATCTGAAAGGTTTTCGTCTTTCAAGTGAGATTCTTTATTCATCCTTTTCCTTCATTTATTTTCATTTTTCTTTGGACCAAGAATTTTCTTAGTATTGTCCGTTCCTTTTTTTCTAATTCATCAACTTCTCCTTTCCTGTTTAAGACCAACGGGCACTCGGGTGATATGGAGGTGGCTCACTTTTACTGACATCTAGTTTTGTTTGCTTCTTTAGTCTGATTTATTTCTTCGAGGTACTTTAATAAGTTTACTTCAGTAATTTTTCCATATTCGTGTTAAGGTATTTTGGAGCATCCGTTTGTCATAAACTCCGTTTGATCAAAATAAATTTGTAGATGTGCTCTCTCTTTCAAAAGGTTACTTTGCTTCTTATTGTCCGATGGAATACTTAATCATCTGCAAAGGCTATACAGTTCAATTTATTGTCAGATCCAATTCGGATTTCCTGAACATCCATTTCTTGGAGTGTGATTTTTCATTCTCTGATCGCTTTATCTAAAACACAGTTAAACAAATACCATCATCTTGTCTAACACCAGTTTTGATTTCAAAAGGCCGAGCAAGTGGTTCAGCGGTTTGGGTCATGTAGCTATCAGCTTCCATTCGGAAGTTAGTGGGTTCGAACCTCCCACGCACTCTTGGCAATCCTGAGAATAGTTTCCCGTGGTTTCCCGTGATTTCCAGTTTTTATACCAAGCAAATGCTGGGGCTGTATTTTAATTAAGACTACGGCCGCTTCCTTCCCACCCCGAAGCCTTTCCTATCCCATCGTCGCCATAAGACCTGAATGTATCGATGTGACGTGAAGTCAATAGTTTTGATTTAAAATAGTTTTGATATCTCATAGATAAATTTTCTTTTGGATTGTGGGTTTGGTAACGTCGGTTAATTATTGATAAGGTCTTTTTATCTGTACAAAATTCTTCCACCACATTGAAGAATGACCCTGTCAACACAAATTGTGCTTTCTTGAAGTCAACGAAGGTTATTGTCGGACTTTTTTTCTTTTGTTTCTGATGATTAATTTAAGCTTTAGAATTGGTTCTGCTTTACGTCACACCGATACAGACAGCTCTTATAGCGACGATAGGATAACTGAGGGCTAGGAATTGGAACGAAGCGACCGTGACCTTGATTAAGGTATATCCCTAGCACTTGCCCGATGTGAAATTGGGAGTCGACGGGCTGCCGACAATGGGATTGGAAGCGATTATTTCTTAAATACAAGCTGACAGCAAATGTACGTGGCCCAAACTTGAGTGGGAGACACTGGGGACTAGGAGGAAAGGAATACGGTTATGTGCCATGTATAAGCCAGCTTAGGGTGAGCTCAACAGTTGACTAGGACAGACCATCCACATAAAGTAAAAGGTAGATCGCAGAAAACTATGGCAAATAGGGGAATTGATGATTACCTGCAGCTGTTTCCCAAAAATGTAGGATGCTTCAAGAATACACTCGAGCATTCTGTAAATAAATTTCTATGCGATGGTGTCATGTTTTTATACAACGGTCAATCCAGTGTAAATTATAGTATTAAGGTATCTGAATCATTTTAAGGTATGTGTGCATTTGTTTAGAATGTTAAACTAGTCGTATTCCTTGTAATATTTTCTTTCCATGGAATTGCTTGCTGTACTCTTGTTGTTCTTGATGGTTACTTTATCATCACACTGCTGTAAATGATTATTGTCACCGGAATATTTCCCAACGGCGATGCATTTGTTGAAAATGAAAATGAAAAACCGGGCACCTCTGGTCTCATCCTTTTCTAAACCCTGTTTGGAATTCTCCAATTTGGCAGCCAACTTTTTCAGATGATTTAACAGTGCTTTAGACAAGATTTTGAATGTTATAGGTGGCAAGGAGAACTCTTTGTAGTTATTAGCATCTGTTCGGTCACCCTTTTAGCATAGCAGGTGTAAGAAAGAACATGCCACTTCTTCCTGAAATTGTTCTGATTCTAAAATTTCTTGTAAGAGATGTAGGAGCTCTTGAATTATTTTATCTCTCCCACATTTCTTCAATAATAATAATAATAATAATAATAATAATAATAATAATAATAACGTACCGCGAGGGCACACCCGCCCTGTGCATTCAAATCAAGCGCCTTGTGAACTGACATCTTACTCCTAAAACTTGAAACAACTAGTGCAAGAAGTTTGGACGTTGGTTAACAAACGTTGTTACTGTAGTGATAAAGTAATTTGTTATTTTAAGGCTTCCTAAACTGAGTTGATGTGTTTTTGTTTTTGGTGTACCACAATTGTCAACACTTCCGCCGGCTTCAAAATTAACGAATCAGAAATTTTGGGTATTTAATTTTCAACCAACCAGAATTTTCTGGTACATATCTAATTAGCCAATACAATTTGGGGATGTGTCGGGCATTAGTCCAGATCTGCCTCGAACCTTCCTCTTGGGTATAAAAGCTGGTAATATTTTGAGCTACCTTGTCTTCTTGATCGTCCGGTGTACTGAGTGTGTGCTAATAGTGGAGGTGGGGGCGCTTTCGCCCTTCATCGAACAGTCCAGCGCAATAAAGTAATTGCAGCCATTTAACAACTAGGTGATAGAATCTGAAAGTTAACCCGACGGGAAGGTTTCCTGCCTTTAATTAGGTAACATTTATTTCCAATAATGTAAACTCCATCATCAAATGTAAATATCAAAACCAACCTAGAAAGTTGGACGAAATTCGGGAATACAGAGTGTGACACCCTATCGAGTTCCTTAACAACTTGTATTTGAGGTGACTATGTTTTCGTAACCGTTTTCTATCTGTAGCCTTGTAACTTAAATTTTCTCCATCTAGTCACCTCAGTAGTATGTAAGGCTACTAGGGTTTTAAACTTCTAAGTGTCAGTGTCAAGGAGAGCAAATGTCTGCCTCCACATCATTTTTATTTTGGGCCAGTAACTTTAACTTTTTTTTCTTTCTGTTCCCACGAAGGCCCGGTAGAATTGGTGTTCGATATCCCTGTATCATTCAATTCCTTTCTTTAGGTTAAGTTGTAAGATTGTTGTATGTCTGAAAATGAAAACCTACACCCTGTTTCCAGTCATTGACTAGGTCAGGGATGTAATGAATGAATCATATATAGGCTATTTATACGATGGGGTAGCCAATCCCAAAGTGATTTATTAACGATTGATAAATGATATGAAATGAGAATGGAGAGTGTTGCTGGAATGAATGATGACAGGGAAAACCGGAGTACCCGGAGAAAAACTTGTTCCGCCTCCTCTTTGTCCAGCACAAATCTCACATGAAGTGACCGGGATTTGAACCACGGTATCCAGCGGTAAGAGGCCGACTCGCTGCCGTCTGAGCCACGGAGGCTCTGCTGTGTGTCTAAGACAGTGAATACTATTGGAATTGTAAATAATAGGTGGTACCTTCGATGGGCCTGGACCTTTCTAAAAACTCGGTGTCCAATTGTAAAATTTTAATAGCGCAAAGATGCTGTTTGTCTTTTGATGGTTGCAAATTTCGTGTTCTCATCCCGAGGTGGCGCAGCTCTTTTCAGGCTCACCCCCATTGGAGGTGAGCTGCATGTACAATTTCAACCACATACCAGCCTCCTGCCCTTCTTAAATTTCTGGCTTTATCGGGAATCGAACCCGGGACCCCGAGGACAGCAGCTAATACCACTAACCGTTACGCTACGATACCTTTTAGAAGGCAGTAACGTTGTGGTAGAGCAAAAGTGCTCTTAGAAAAATTGTACCTTGTAAAAAGAAATTGGGAGATCTATCTCCTTGAGTGTGTTAGAAAGGGGCCTCAGTGCTCTTGGGAACTGTCAATTTACAGAGCGGCAAGCTCAAGTTCCTAATGCATTAATTGTTGAATATGTTTTTGATGTTACCTACGTTGAACCTGATCGAAATATTTTGTAACTGAAATTCTGTTTTCGCAAAGCGAATTGATTTTTAAAATTTAATTTCCGAAAAGAAAACCAAAATTTAGGAAAAAAAGGAAATATAACTTTGATTTTTAAAGCTTTTAATTAATATTTTGCTTGTAGTGGATATACCCGTTCATACCCGCCCCTTCTTTCACCTCTGTCAACCACGGAAACACCGTAACAATAATACTATTAATAATAATAATAATAATAATAATAATAATGAGGACCAGCTGTATAACATATGATTAGCAGTACACATTCTCTGCTTGAGGCCAGAAACTTCTCTCCTTGGCAAAATTCAGGTGCACCGAGCTCGATAGCTGCAGGACACGTGTACGTGAATTATTTTCAAAAATCGAATTTTTGATTTTCGTGTATGATTATATTTTGGAGTTCTCTCTTTCAGAATATATATAGTTTACACATGTTAGCAAGCATATTGTGTCCTAAATGTTGTTTTTTAAAATGTATGCACTAACTAGCCAAGCCCCTTTAAATGTCAAATATTTGAAAGTGTCATAACTTTTCCACCAGTAAATATATCGGAAAGCGGTAAGTAGTATTTTATCGATTGGCTGCCGCGCGTAAGAACTGTTCTTAGACCTGCCAGCTGCAACGTGTTAGGTTGTAAACAGAAGCTAATAGCGTGCAAGACGTTCTCTATTTGTAAACATCCAGCATTTGCCTGGTGTGAAAATGGTAAACCAGAGAAAACCTCCTTCAGGACTTATTACAAATATAGTTATAAGGAGAAACCAGGGTAATGTGGAAGCTATGAGAAAATCTGTATGGGCTAGTTTACTTCACATAGCACCAGCTGATGACCACCCACAACACGTGTTATGTCCTCCAGGTACAGACTCCTAGTGTAGGTACCAGAGAGCAAAAGCTGAGGGTAAAGCCATAAAACCTATTTATATAGATCTTAGTGCCAAAAATCTCCTCGAAAAATGTTTACATGAACGAACACAGAACCCTAATGAGAGTTTCCATCATAGCATTTGGGAACTTGTACCAAAAAGCATATTTGTAGGTCTTCCTACTCTAGAAATGGGTATATTGGATGCAGTAATCTTCTTCGGTGCAGGTGCTGCATCCCGGTGTAAGGTACTGGTGTCTTTAGGAATGTCTCCAGGGGAAAATATGGCCTCAGCATCAGCTGCAACTGATCGTCGTAGGGTAATTGACGCTGAGAGGACTGTATTTGAAAGCTCGAAAGAAGCCAGACAGAGAGGAGGAATATGAAAAATCAGCAGGATGATGAGTGTGTCCTCAATCATGAGGAATATGGAGCTGGAATGCATTGAAACTGGACGGGTTGGTCACAAACTTAAATTTTTACTTTGATTGGCTCTGCTGAAAAATTGTAGTTTTTTAGAATATTTATTTTACTATCTCAGTGACCGTTAAGGATAGACCACTGAAATTTGGCACACAGTTTTAGTGTGCAATTATGTGAAAAGCAGACTACAATCATGAACATAGCTATTTATTTATGAAGCATAGGCCATAAAATATTCAACAAAATTTATGAAAATACTAATAACAATTTTAGTATTGTTCCCACAAAAGAACCATTTTACCAAATATCATGATTGTAGTCTACTTTGTAGCTATATGCTGTGGGTAGCACATGTAAAAATATAATTGAAATCACACAAGTAGTTTCTGAGTTTAACCTTCCGACAGCTTGGAGTGATTTTGCAGACTTAAAAAACATCGCAAGAAATAAACTCTCATAAAAAATTAACAATGAGCTTTAACCAATGCCTAATAATATAACAACAATCTAAAATGTTCATTCATTGCACATAATGATTTTTGTCCACCTAGAACAAGTGTATCAGGCCAAATTATGATGGCAAATATAGTGATTTTCCACTATTTTACTATGGTCTTCAGAGACACGTGCCCTTAATGCGGCCAGTATCCAGCAATCGGGAGATAGTGGGTTCGATCCCCACTGTCGGCAGTCCTGAAGATGATTTTCCGTGGTTTCCCATTTTCACACCAGGCAAATGCCGGGGCTGTGCCTTAATTAAGGCTACGGACGCTTCCTTCGAATTCCTAGGCCTTTTCTGTCCCATCGTTGCCATAAGACCTATCTGTGTCGATGCGACGTAAAGCAAATAGCAAAAAAAAAAAAAAGAGGAAATTCAGGCACAACGGCTTTTCTCGAAATCTATTGCTATTACCCTTTAAACTATTATCGATCGTAACAGACAGGTTGGTGGTAACTTTTGTTTTAATGGGCGACCTGCACGTCTGTGAGATGAATTCTGATGCAGAAGACGGAACACCAGCTAGCAACAGCGCGCGCTCGGATGGCGCTACCTCCTGACCCCACCTGCGAGGGAAGGAAGAGAATGGGCGTGTTTCAAACTAGTGAGACTTCGAGTCAAGGACAGCAACTAGGTGACGACACAGAGCACATACAATTCTTCTAGTGAAGAGTAGCGCTGTTAACGGAGCGGTTGTTACGGAGCGGAGGCTCCGGGCGCTTTCAATCGTTTGCCTCCGGAGAACCTCCGATTGAATTGCAAGCGCGTAGTTTGAACTTGGCACGGGAGCAATGAACGAGCATTTGTACAGGAATTTATAACTTGTCGCTATTAATGTGAAAAACTACGCCCCTCCGTTAATACTTCAGTTATTTGGCGATATTACAAATAGGCCTAGCATTCTTTCGTACAGACATAATAATTATGTAACAGAACCTCCGATTGAATGACAAGCGCGTAGTGTGAACTTGGTACGGGAGAAATGGAAGAGCATTTTCTCAGGAATTTAAAACTTGTCGCTACTATTGTGCGAAACTAGGCCCCTCAGTTAATACCTTAACTATTTATCGATATTACACATAGCATTCTTACGTACAAACATAATTATGTATTTTCTTAAATATAAACATATTATAATTTAGGCTTTGTCCGTGACTGTAAATTACTTCGTTATGAAATAATTAATACTATTATCATTGCATGCCGGGCTGAGTGGCTCGGACGTTTGAGGCATTGGCTTTCTGACCCCAACTTCGCAGGTTCGATTCTGGCTCAGTCCGGTGATATTTGAAGATGCTCAAATTCGTCTGCCTCGTGTTGGTAGATTTAATTACACGTAAAAGAACTCCTGCGTAACCAAATTCTGGCATCATGGCGTCCCCGAAAACCTTATAAGTAATTAGTGGGACGTAAAGCCAGTATTATTATTATTATTATTATTATTATTATTATTATTATTATTATTATTATTATTATTATTATTACTAGCTGATGTACCCGTGCTTCGCTACGGGATTCTCAGAAAGACTGACTTGGTGGTTTTCCTAACTGAATTCAACATAGGTCATTACAAAATCGTCAGTAGGAATGTAGCGATTGAAAGCAATGTTATCATATAAAATACTCGATCAAATGAAAAACCGCACACTTTCTCACTTTCAACGAACAGTACTACGGTGCCGATCTAAGAGTCCAAAGTTCCAGAAGTGGAATAACCAGGTCGCAGACTGCCGTGACCACTCCTCTGTCATTATTTCGTTAAATATGCACACTACTCATTCCAATCAGTGGCTCAGAGTAGGGATTTTATAGCTCGAATACAATGATGAACCAGTGTGTTACGTACCAGATATATCAGAAAATGTATGAACCAGAGGAATGGCATGCTAAAGAAGAAAGTTATCTTACACCCCAGCTACTTCCCACCAATATACAGGCAGGCTGTTACAGTCGGTACGACCAAGCGAGTTGGCCGTGTGGTTAGGGGCGCGCAGCTGTGAGATTGCATCCGGGAGATAGTGGATTCGAACCCCACTGCCGGCAACCCTGAAGATGGTATTCGGGAGATGATGGGTTCGAGCCCCAATGTCGGCAGCCCTGACGATGGTTCTCCGTGGTTTCCCATTTTCACTCCAGGCAAATGCCGCGACTGTACCTTAATTAAAGCTACGGCCGCTTCCTTCCACTTCCTAGACCTTTCCTATCCCATCGTCGCATAAGACCTATCTGTGTCGGTGCGACGTAAAACAACTAGCAAAAAAAAAAAAACATTGAATGACAAGCGCGTAGTGTGAACTTCATACGGGAGGAATGAACGAGCATTTTCACAGGAATTCATGACGTCGCTGTTTTTGCGCGAAACTACACTCCTTCTTTAACTTTTTTTAATGCTATTTGTTCGGGGCGTCGACCTATGAAGATCCTTTGCTCCTATTTGCACCATATATGAGGAAACCTGCGTGTATTATGTAAATGGCGGTAGGGTAAAGTGTTGAATGCGAGGAAAGGAACGTTAACGATGACACAAACACCCAGTCCCCAGGCCAGGGATACTAATAATTTACAATTTAAAAAACTGACCTGGCCGGGAATCGAACCAGAGGCCGCCGCGTGACAGGCGGACGCGTTGCCACCTACACCGCAAGACCAATGGTTAGGAGTCGTTTGTGCCATGTTTTACACAGCAGCATTTACAGATTTGAACCACTTGAACTCCTCCCTCCGCTCGTAAATAATCATCCCTTACTTCTGCCACGTCTTTCACGTGTTTTACATATGTCCAGAAATTAAAAACGAATTCAAATTTAACTTGAAATTACTGTATTCTAGCGCCAATATAATGGGAATATTTCCATAATAATGATAATAATAATGAATGAACCACTGTGTAAGTTCTGCACAGGTAGGGCCTGTACTTTTCTGAGGAACAACTGAACCTATTAAGATATATTGTTTGTTGTATCTACAGGGTTTATACCTGGTATATATGGTATGGTATGTATTATATCATCATCATCTGTTTACCCTCCAGATTCGGTTTTTCCCTCGGACTCAGCGAGGGATCCCACCTCTACCGCCTCAAGGGCAGTGTCCTGGAGCTTCAGACTCTTGGTCGTGGGATACAACTGGGGAGTATGACCAGTACTTCGCCCAGGCGGCCTCACCTGCTATGGTGAACAGGGGCCTTGTAGGGGGATGGGAAGATTGGAAGGGATAGGCAAGGATGAGGGAAGGAAGCGGCCGTGGCCTTAAGTTAGGTACCATCCCGGCATTCGCCTGGAGGTGAAGTGGGAAACCACGGAAAACCACTTCGAGGATGGCTGAGGTGGGAATCGAACCCACCTCTACTCAGTTGACCTCCCGAGGCTGAGTGGACCCCGTTCCAGCCCTCGTACCACTTTTCAAATTTCGTGGCAGAGCCGGGAATCGAACCCGGAGCTCCGGGGGTGGCAGCTAATCACGCTAACCACTACACCACAGAGGCGGCATGTGTATTATATGTCGATATAATTGCATTTTCTTGATAACAAATGAGAGGATGCATTAATTATTCTGAATGACTATACGTTCTTTGTTAAGGGGTATTGTATGAAATATCGGTGATATAGATCAATTTTTGTTTATGTAGGTAACGATTTTTATAGGGCGCCTACATTCATGGACGTAAGTTTGAAATTACAGCCCACTAAGTCCTTACACTCGGAGCTACTGTTGCGAATAGAGCTGGGAACGGAGCAGTTGCTCCTATGATTGCAATCGGTAGTGCGAGTGAGCGCTCCCTCCGGTATTCTCCGGTAGTAAACTGTTGCTGGGAAACCAATCGGTGCTTCGGCACGCGAGCGGAGGGCGAGCGGAGGACGGAGCAACAGTACTGAATGTGTGCCTCGCTTGCCGTTCCATCCGTGGTGCGCAACGGATGTGCTGGCGACATAGTAAATACTGCTTTATAAGTATGACGAAGGAGAATATAGGAAATATATACATTCTCATTTATCGTTCGTGTTTCATTTGTCGATTACTTTTGTAAAAATTTGCTTTACGTCATGCCGTCTTATGACGACGATGTGATAGGAACGGCTAAGGAGAGTAATTTCTAGGCGTGAAAATGGAAAACGACGTAAAACTATCTTCAGAGCTGCCGACAGTGGGGTTCGAACCCATTTTCATCCGGAAGATAGTGGGATCGAATCCCACTGTCAGCAGCCTTGAAGATAGTTTTCCGTGGTTTCCCACTTCCCCTCCAGGAAAATGCCGGGATGGTACCTAACTGAAGGCCACGGCCGCTTCGTTCCCACTCCCAAACTTTCCCTATCCCATCGTCGCCATAAGACTTATCTGTGTCGGTGCGACATAAAACAAAACCCAAAGTCTCACGCTCCAGGACACTGTCCTTGAGGCGGTATAGGTCCGAGGGAACACCCAACCCGGGAGGGTAAATTGATGGAAGGATTATTATTATTATTATTATTATTATTATTATTATTATTATTATTATTATTATTATTATTATTATTATTATTATTATTATTATATTATTATTATTATTATTGTACTCCCATAACCACTTCTGTGGTTTTCTGTGACGTTAAGGTGCCGACATTTTGTCCTACAGGAGTTCTTTCATGTGCCGGTACAGTAGCGGCGATTAGGGGGGGGGGCGAGAGGGGACAGTCGCCCCCTACTTTGTGGAGAAAACTTTGCATTTGTATTCCATTTTAGCTGGATGAAACAAGGTATTATAGGAATTATTAAAACAAGCAATGTGTACAAGCCCTGTTGTCTTATCAGCTAATTATTTGCTTTAATTAATAACGAAATTATTAGCGGAAATACGCAACAACGTCGTTCATGCGGTTAACCGATTTCTATAGCGCCACAGCGAGTACTGTACTGGAGACTTTGTATGTGCTGTGAGGAAGGGTACGCGTGCATTCGTTAGTCTGGCAGTCTATTTAGTGTCAGTTATTTTTTTTTTTTAGTTTGTAGTCAAATACTAAATGATTTTAATTATATAATCACGCCGTACGTCTATTTAATTGTAATACTTGTTCCTCTCGTGAAAGTTTTATTGTATAGTATTGAATCAAAAGTCCGCCTCTGTGGTGTAGTGGTTAGCGTGATTAGCTGCCACCCCCAGAGGTCCGGGTTCGATTCCCGGCTCTGCCACGAAATTTGAAAAGTGGTACGAGGGCTGGAACGGGGTCCACTCAGCCTCGGGAGGTCAACTGAGTAGAGGTGGGTTCGATTCCCACCTCAGCCATCCTGGAAGTGGTTTTCCGTGGTTTCCCACTTCTCCTCCAGGCGAATGCCGGGATGGTACCTAACATAAGGCCACGGCCGCTTCCTTCCCTCTTCCTTGCCTATCCCTTCCAATCTTCCCATCCCTCCACAAGGCCCCTGTTCAGCATAGCAGGTGAGGCCGCCTGGGCGAGGTACTGGTCATTCTCCCCAGTTGTATCCCCGACCAAGAGTCTGAAGCTCCAGGACATTGCCCTTGAGGCGGTAGAGGTGGGATCCCTCGCTGTGTCCGAGGGAAAAGCCGACCCTGGAGGGTAAACAGATGATGATGATGATGATGATTGAATCAAAATCTCAAATAAATATTATCAACACAGGTAAGTTGGTAGTCTGAGAATCTTTACCTCTCTGTCGAAATGCCATTTAGTAGCTTTTTTTCAGTTTTAATGTATAACGTATATACCCCCCCCCCCCCCCCGCTATATCCCACAAACTGGGGTACTTTGTTGTCTTTACATTTTCCCCCCCTACTTCTAATTCCCAATCGCCGCTACTGCCGGTACACCTGACCACCTTCAGGTACCGCCGAGCAAAGTCGGAATTGAAACCGCAAGCTTGAGCTCAGAAGGCCAGCGCTTTACCGTCTGAACTACTCAGCCCGGTACAGCATATAACCAGTTTCAATCAGTTCGTACTCTTCAGTAAAAACTGAAATGGCGTATGACTTTTAGTGCCGAGAGTGTCTGAGGACAAGTTCGGCTCACTAGATGCAGGTCCTTTGATTTGACGTCTTTAGGCGATCTGCGCGTTGTGATGTGGATGAAATGATGATGAAGACGACACATACACCCAGTACCAGCGCCAGCGAAATTAGCCAATTAAGGTCAAAATTCCCGCACCTGCCGGGAATCGAACCCGGGACCCCTGTGACCAAAGGCCAGCACGCTAACCATTTAGCCATGGAGCCGGATATATTGTTCCGTAATAAATGAGCTACGAGTATAATTAATGTAAGAACATCGTATATAATACATGTTTACATGCAATGGAATATAATTACCACTTAAACTATTTTACTACCAGTATTAATAATATTGTTAACGCATTTGCAACAGTATAATATATGCCAATATTCAATCTACAGTATTCTATCCACCTGCACCTATTGCAAACTGAACGTCAGCAGATCAAAATCTGTTATTCATAACGTAACAAATAATGCGGCGATCTTGAAACGACTATATCATTTGAATGACAAACGTAGGGGAACACATGCATCTGTGGAATTAGTACTAAAATCTAAATTGTAATTCCTCCTAAGATCACCGTTGCAACATTGCCCACATCTAAGCATTTGAATTTTCCGCCAGTGAACTCAATCGGAGGACTACCGGAGGTCTCCGGAGGAGCGCTGTAATCGTATTATCCGATTCAATCAACAGGAGGTCCGCCTCCTCTTCACAGCGCTAGTGAAGAGTTTGTCACGACACGCCTCGGGGTGAGGGTACAAATGTTGTTTTCTTCATAGCCTATTCGAGTTGCTGATCTCGTGGAGAAGTTTGTGATATTTAGAGCGTGTAATACAATAGCCAGGGAAAAGCGCGGTTAACATTTATGCGGCAGTTTGCACATTTATTTGGGAATTCGACTATGACTTTCGTTTATGTGCAATGTGAATAATCTTCTTTAGTTTAGCTGTGCCGAACTTGGGCGGCAGTCAACGCTCTTAAGTGGGACTTTGCTGCTATCTGGGACGCTGCTGTAAGAATCAAGATGGTTGCACATCGTGATGAATCTGAATCTGCATGATGCTATACAAAACAAGCTATTATAATGCAATCTGTGTACGTACCTATACATTGCTGTCAAGCTATCACATTTTTTAAGACTCCCCAAGCTAGCAAGTTACTGCTACTAACAGTATGACTTGCACGCAGGCGTACGCCGTTGTTTGTAGATTCGAGTCCCATTAGTCCAATATTTACCTTCTAAACGTTAGTCGGCAGAGGTAGAGCTGATAGTATACAATTTGTAATCACGAGAGTGTCTACCAGAGACGTGGGTTCTATTCCAAATCGACGTTGTTCTTGATGATTCGTCCGTCGAATGAGAACGTTAAGGAGGTTAACTTATATTTGTTTGACTGAACAGCAACTTACTACTAAGTGATTACACTAAAGTAAGATAAGTGCTTGCCAGTTACTATTCTAACATCGTCTTGGAAAATATAAATTAATCATTAAATTAGCAACAATAAATTGAATAATAATAAGATTATGATCCTCCGCCCCAAACGATGCCATTGATTACGAATATAAACTTTATTTTCGCCGTAACGCGCGTCCTCGTAATTAGTATTAGACAAAAAATATGATATCGTGTGATAGGAATTATTCGATAAGACAGATAAGATACATAAGCTGAATCCTAATTTTGCGTCAGGCTGAGTGGCTCAGACGGTTGAGACGCTTGCCTTATGACCGCAAATTGGCAGGTTTGATCCTGGCTCAGTCCGGTGGTATTTATAGGTGCTGGAATACGTCAGCCTCGTGCCGGTAGATTTACTAGCACTCCTGCGGCACCTCGGCGCTTACGAAAACCGTGCAAGTATTGGTGGTACGTAAAGCCAATAACATTAATTATTACTTACTTTTGCGTCCATGTAACATTTACAGGTTTTTATTTCTGAATTTCGTTACATATTTAATTAATTCAAAATTTCTTCGTATATGTAGATTTCAGTCCTAATTCTTTTCTTCACCTGCACTTCCACATTACAGCTTAATAAGTGTCTAATATTGGACTCTGGTAAGAAAATGTCGAAAGGAATAGCGATAAACAAACGAAAACACCAGGGAACAGGTATACCACCACACCAAATTTCACTGCATTTTCAGTAATCTTATTGCCAACGCAATAAAGATGTTAGTACATCTTCCGCATAACAATAGTGTAGTTGAAATCCGTTGGTAGTACGCAAGAAAATGTTTAACTTGTAGTTTGCAGCCTGTCTGACAGTCGTTAGTTCTCTCGTGTTAACGAGGGCTCACTGACATTTCTGGCGACGCAAGCATGGGAAAGGTAGTGGCCACACTTTTGCTTGGCCTGAAAATAGAAAACCACGGAAAGCCATCTTCAGGCCTCCTGACAGTCGGATTCGAACCCACCACCTCCCGCTAAGGTAATGGAACTCATACTCTGTGGCAAGTAGAACTACCGCTCTCCAACAGAGTCTCCACTAAACAGTTCGTCGCATTGCTCACATCAAGGCTGTCTTATTCCTCGCAGAAACACTGACTCGCTACCGTCTCGTAACTCACTCGTGATTGGTTCAAGACTGATTCACGACTGTTTATGCTGGCCAGTGCAATACAGTTCGGTCCAAAATAATAACCCCACCTACAAATTTCACTTAATGCATGTCAAAAACAACAACAAAGAGGCTATATTTCATTGGTTTACTGAACATATTTTGTTTAAAAGTTAAATTAAATTGTACAGAACATATTGCATCAAAATCAGCTTGCATTAATATTTTGTGTGCCCACCTCGTGCCGTTTTAAGTGCTTGAACTCGATAGGTCATTGACTCGACAAGTTTTTTGAAAGGAGATGTACAGTACATCAGTTAGTTACAAGAATTGATACTAGATGGCACTTACATACTTGGAAGTTTGATTTCACTCCACCAGTTGTCTCTAGTTTGTCCTCCCTCCAATTTTCTGTCAGCTGTTGTTTGTTAAGATGAATTGTGTGCATCTTATGAAGAATTGTGTGGAAACCTAATTCCGTAAGTATCCAAACAGTTTTTATATTTATCTCTTGTGCTATTTAAAGCATAAATAATAATGAATTTGTGTTTCCATGTTTATTCATACAAATATTTGGCTTCACAGGTTATGGGAAACAGAAAAGACCTTTCTCCAAGGAAGAAAGGGATGGTTTTGTGACTCAAAGCTGAACGATTCTCGAGTAGGAAAGTTGCTAAGATATTGTCATTTTTTTAAATTTTGCTATTTGCTTTACGTCGCACCGACACAGACATGTCTTATGGCGACGATGGGATAGGAAAGGCCTAGGAATGGGAAGGAAGCGGCCGTGGCCTTAATTAAGGTACATTTGCCTGGTGTGAAAATGGAATCCCACGGAAAACCATCTTCAGGACTGCCGACAGTGGGATTCGAACCCACTATCTCCCGGATGTAAGCTCACGGCCGTGCGCCCCTAATCGCACGGCCAACTCTCCCGGTCATCGCAAAATTTGTGGGACAAAATTTGTGACGGAAGTGCAAGCATAGCAACCGTGGAGGCTGTGATGTGAGGGATGGATGGATGGCCAAGACCGAGGGACATATTTATGATCATTCGATTTTCGAAAAGCGCAAAGACGTTTCTTTCTTCAATTAATCATTTAGATTTTCAGAAAACAGTAACTTCACCGCGTTCTGTGAACTCAGCTCGTGTCCTGGTCTCGGGGTTGTGCCGCTCTTTTCAGCCACAGTGTATAGTTCATCTCGTAAATGTTACATTTCTGGCAGTTTCAGGAATCGAGCCTAGACCTCCGAGGACGGTAGATAATTGCGCTAACCGTTAAAATGTGAATGTTTACAACATTCTGTAGAATATATGATAATGAAACTGTATTGTAAAACACTTCGGGTGTGAAGGAGAAGACGAAATTCTCTCGTGGATACCTTAGCGTTCTTCCTGGAACACCCTGTAAAGGTCAGAACATTAATATTTAAGAATTTGGGCTCTGCTCTTGATGTTTCCAGCGGAGAAATGAAGAATGTCTGTGTAAGAGAACGTATTTTCTCCGTCTTTGTCAAGATTTAGGTCATTCCTTCCTTTGTTCGTCCCGGGATCGCAATACAATGGGACGTAATATGAAAAGGTTTTTCGAAACTTTATCCCAGACCAATATTCCTGTGTTTGAGCATCTGAAAGCAAAAGGCAATGCACTCTTCTTTTAGATTATCGGATAGAAAGAGTGAAACCGTATCGGCGTAGCTTTGGCGTAAGGCTGCATGTCGCGCTTCAAATATCTGCAGCGGTTTTGTTTAGCTTCCAAGTGGCTGGTTCGCGTGTGAGGCAGAGTGCTGGATCAAATATTACTTCCCGAGAATTCGACACCGCCTCGCAAAGAGGAGTAGCGTCACCTTCCCGCCTTTCAAATTGTGAGTTCTGTTTCTAGTTCGGCTACCAGTCTCGTTGAGATGGCTCGACCTAGGAACTAGAAAAGATCATTTCCAACAATCAAAACATGGAGTCGAACCTCGATATCTCGAATCACCTCGGGAGCTATTCCAGTTATCGAAATTTGGAGATATAGAGAATTCCCGCCTTTGAGGATTGCGTGTAACTACGGCTTGATACTCTCATAAGTGTTATTTAAGCGTATAAAAATCAACTCGAAGTATCTTGTTATAGCACGTCGTTGATCAAAGAATGCACACAGTAAAGGAAAATGTTTTTAACTCTAGAGACTCTTTTCTTCCACATAGCTTTCAACAACAGTTATTGCTGCAAAAACATTTCCATTTAAACCTACATTCGACTGACTCTGTATGTAGGATCGAAGAACAGGGAGTGCACTTTTCACCTGGCCTAGTGACGATACAGCTCCAGCGTACCAGGGCCGCTATTCGTCATGGTAGTACGACACGCAAACCTTAAAATGCCGCAGTGCACAGTTAATGTTGTACAAAATTCGAGTTACGGAATATTTTCAGCTCTATGGAGGAGACGTTTGCTTCGAGAAATGGAGAAATTCGTGTAATAAAATTTCGGATACTAGAGAAATAAATATAGGTAGGCCTACTTGAGAAACAGAACAGATGGGAAACTGAAATAATTTCGAGACATCGATACTGAAAATTCGTGTAAAGGAGGTTCGAGATATCGACGTTCGACTGTACATTGTGTCTTATAGCTTTGGAAACATGAAAGTTGTTTATTTATTTATTTATTTATTTATTTATTTATTTATTTATTTATTTATTTATTTATTTATTTATTTATTTATTTATTTATTTATTTATTTATTTATTTATTTATTTGGAAAGTTCTGCTTGCTTGTTGTTTTAAGGGGCCTAACATCGAAGGTCATCGGCCCAAAGGAAAGTTCTGATAAGAAGCAGAGTGAGACTCAAATGCTGTACATGTTCTTTCAAATAATGAGTTTGAGTGTTTGTTTGTTTGTTGCATGTCTTTGTAGTTCTTTGTACACCTTCAAACATCAGCACCGTTAGTATTACATATTTTGAAGGGGAGCAATAACAAAATAACGTATTTCTTTTACCACATCAGTTAATCTACATTCTATCAGAAAAGCTATTCAGTGAGTTTTCTACATATTTCAGACCTAGATATCAATATTACAGCCATTTTGTGAGGTTCTATTTGGTCTAAGATATCTTAGAGTTCATCAAAGAGTAACGAATGTGGATGTCTTGAAAGAATTAAAGCTCTTGTCAGCCCGAACCTACCCCCGGCGTCCTACGCTCAAAGAGTAATTCTAAACATTGTATACATATTCTGAGAACCTCTAGAGTTAGTCATGGGTTGCTCTGTTCGTACTACCATCCGCGAAACCTCTAGTGACAGTTCGTTTTAAGGAGGGGTGTTGAGGGAGCTACAACGGTTCCGGTAAAGCTGCCAACAGAATGAAAATGAAAACTGAATTGAATCGATAAGTATGACGATCGATATGAATTTTTTAAACTGTCGTTTCCATGTAGGAGTTCTAGGTTGTTCCTGTGATGTACTTTGAGTTTCCTCACTCATGTTGAAGCTTAACATATGATCTGCCACGATGCAAAGAGCCTTAAGTACATTATCCGTTTCAGGTGTAATAATGACCATCTGCATAATTTTTAGCTTTGATGTCTGTTTGTCTGTTGTCTGTTTGTCTGTCCTTCTATAACTTGAAAACTAATGGATATATTTCCACCAAACTTCATATTTAGAACCCACCCTGTCCTTGGGTAGGTTATAGGGTAAATTTTGTTTTTTAAATCCCTGAACTGTCTGCGGGTTTATACGAAACCGAAACCGTAATTATGTACTCCCTCAAAATATACACAACCAAACTTAGTGGAAATCTACCTGCCTTAATGAAAATTTAATGCTAAACCTTTTTCTCATGTGCATCATTTCGATACCAGGATTAATAAGGGAGATATAATTAACGGACCGTTGTTCGGTACAAGACCCACCGAACTTACCGCAAGAATGGGTGTATGTAAAGCGTATTTCTTACAACTTGAAAACTACTGAAGATATTTGAACCAAAATTTATATTTAGCATCACCTGTCCAAGAGTACGTTTTAAGGTCAATAACATTTCAAATTCCCGGAATGGACTGGGATTGTATAAGGAACCGAAATGGTGATTTTACTCTCCCACAATGTATAAAGTACAAGACCAACCTGACTGGAAATCGACCAGACTTGGTGGAAATCCAATTCTAAACATTTTTTCTCATGTGCATTTTTTCTACAGGAGGATTAATAAGAGAGATATCATGAAAGGTCCGTTTCTCAGGGTAAGTACAGCGGACATAGCCAAAAAGGTGTTATACGTGGAGCAGATTCCTTGTCTATCTATATGAATCAAATCGCAACGACCGTGTGTCTGTGCATTGACTATTTTGGCGAAATTTTCGTACAGCTTTCCGTTTAGGGGATAATAATGACCATCTGCATAGTTTTAGCTATAGTTTCCTGAAAGTCGTATATTTTACCCCCTCGCCCAAAATCAAGATTGCCTCACAATCTGCCACACGTGCTGGAAAATTGAAATTAAGCAAAATTATACGTTTTAGCCGGTAACCTACGGACAACTTCCAAGATCTTTAAATTTCCCCTTTTTATGCCGAAGAATATGGAAATATGGAGGCAATTTAATGATGGTGCAGACCTTCGTTTCGAGGTATTTCGTGGCATAAATGGGAAGTCCTATCACATAACGAATTGCACAATCTCCGTTCAACTTGGAGGGATATTCAACCTTGGTCTCATGACTTTTTGTCGTATCTGTATCCGTTATACGTTAGATTCGTCTCTATTTCTCGATTTTAAGTAAATATGGACTCTTTACATGCATAATTCATACTTTCAGTCACTTACAGGAAAGATAGAATTATCAAACTCTACACGAACATTGGCCCACCCAGTACCCATATGTGAGCCAAATGCTATGTCACATAATTATCCGAAAAGTAATGCAATGTAAGATAATTATACACAAATTTCACACTATTCAACATTTCTAACTCAATCTGACCCATATATAGGTGAGATGCGAGAAAATATCATAGGACCAGCCACTAAGGTCGCTAAAGACTGCGTCTTATGGTACAATCCTTTGTCGATATGACGTACCGTTTAGCAGCAGTTAATCTGTAAATGAAGGTCTGCAATATTGTAAAAATGCATATACTTTCGTATGTCGATCTATAATATTCATTGATGTCGATTTGTAGCGATCGAGACTATTGTAATCAGTACTCCCCACACTGACTTTGACTGGCAGCAGGAATGGGGTCCTTCTCCAACTCCTGTGTAACTGGCGTTAGTAAGGAGGGACTACCATTATAATGAATAATTCACTTGTCGATGTGACTTGCAGAAATCAAGGGAGCATGCAATTTTGTTCAAAACTATTTTACCCGATTGTGTTTGGCTGTAGGTCAAGGTGCCCCCCATTATAAACAAATGTACCCATCTAAAATGTGACTAGGATAGGATTAGTGGCCTGCTATTTTAATGGAAACTCTCCAACTCTATGTTACTGGCAGTAAGCTGGCTGGAAGAAGGAAAAAGCGCCTGTCATTATAATGATAACTGCACAACTCGATTTTGACCGGTAGTAGGGAAGTTGCCTGCCATTATAATAAAATCTCCTCGACTGTAATCTGTCTGGAAGTAGGCAAGGGGGCCTGCCATTGTAACGAAAACTCCCCAAATCGATTGTGACCGCGTAGTGGGCAATGGGGCCCGTCAATTATAATGTAAACTTCCCAACTCCATTGTGAATGGCAGTAGACAAGTGAGCCTGCCACTATCACCACAATTCCGCAACCCACACTTTACACTGGAAACAACGTATGGGGACGTCCCCATGCTATTTCTCGGATAACGCTAAGAGACATGTGATTTTAAAACAATGTTATTTACTGCATGTACAGTATTTACTTCGATATCCGTATACAATATAGAATGCCGTTGCGAAGTACGGGTACATTTGCAAGTAAATAAATAAATAAATAAATAAATAAATAAATAAATAAATAAATAAATAAATAATGTATTCAATTAGTCGTCAAGTCTATGTTACATCCAATGATTTTACACATTTATATAGACACTTTCTGCACACCATTTACGGTACCAGGACCGCCTCTATCTGGTCCATCATTCTTTGCAAGTCCTCCATGCACAACTCGTTATCCAAGTTGCCTCGTCTGAAGTCGATTAGCACACTCTCACACGTTCTTTTTAGCACGATGGTCTGCAGGTAGGCCTGTAGCTGTTTCTTCACTTCCAATTTGTCCATGTGCTTCTTGAACAAGTTGGTGACTAGCACGTCCCACGTTATTACCAGGTCACTGGCTGCTTGAGACCGACTCCATGAGATAGAATCTACTGTTTGGCTGTAATCGCCCCACCAGATATAAGAAGAGAAGTTGCATCCATGAATAAGAGAACTAAAGCACTTGCCTCATGTGCACACCCATTGAATGGATATGAACCTGCGCACCGAAGATTGAGGTCTAGGAGAAGTTTCCTGAATACAACCGAAGATTTAAACGAATCTGCTCAATCCACGCGGTTGAGATTATGGAGAACTAGAAATCCTCAACTTGCTGGTTGGATGCTACCAATTGAGCATCTCCCCCCAGGACACGAGGAACATTGGTCTACGTGGAAATCGTTGAACAGGCTTCGCAGTGGGGTTGGTAGATCAAGAATCAATATGGTAAAGTGGGGCTTTCCTGGCACATCCAGACAATGTGAATGTGGTGAAGACCAAACCACAGCCCATTTCATGAACTGTAGTAAATGTCCTTTAAGTTGCACAATAGAGGACTTGATGGCTGCAACACCTAATGCCCGTGATTTGGCAAAATTCTGGGCAGACACTATTTGATATGTATGTCATTAAGTACCATTATGCTATGTAAAATGTATGCTTCTGATACAAATAAATAAATAAACCACGGCACCTTGGCTATCATCTCGTACTTTCTTCCTTTAGTGGTTTCAGTTTATTTCAGGATACTTTTGTTTGTGATTTCAACTTCAATTAATAGGATTTCATTCTTTACAAGGTCTTGTATCATCAGATCCGGTTTTGTTGTGTTCAATGCGAAACTCAGTCTGTATGATGCTGTCTAACTTTATTCTAATCCGCTGATTGGATATGACATTTTCCACTTTATAGTTCTTTATCTTCTTTGAATTATTCAGCCCACACTTTTTGGTGAACATGAAATGCAAGCATCTGACAACGTCATTGTGGCGTTTCTTGTAGTCCAAATTAAGCATTCGTCGACATTGTGTTAACAGATGGTCTACGGTCTTATTGTCCTGGTAGCAGAGTGTGCACCTCTGAAATATACTCTCATGACTAAAGAAGATGCTTCTGTCTTGTATCTTACAGAACATTCCTTCTTCCTGCGGAGATATATTCCACCTCATTAGCCATAACGATTACTGTTTTACGTCTACAAATTTCTCCTGTAGTTCACGGAACAATGTGGGATGCATTGACTTATCCATGACTCTATCCATTCGCATCTGTTTGTGTTTCTGCTTAACATCTTCTTACTTTTAACCTTACATCGATTCCTTCCTTAATTAGGTACTTCCGTTTCAAATGTTCTTCAATCAGTCCAAGATGGGTTGTATTTCTTCTTTCACTTTCTGCGATAAACTTCCTTCTTGTGTTTGTTGACAATACATAGTTCAAGTAAAATCAATTCGGTATTCTCAGAAACATTTTGTAGTCCTCTTCCTAACTCATGTCGTTTCAGGTACAGTCGTTCCATATTACCTGCTGTTCTGACGATTTTATACTCTTTCAAGATTCCTCTCACCTTCAGATCAATGTTGTTAAATTCTTCGTGCTCGTACGGGATCAGGCCAGTATAATAGTTAATGGTTGACAATGCATACTCTGTTATTGGTCCAAACAGGTTTCTCGCATTCAAATTTGTTTGGCATACATTTTTACCTGTGATTTATCTTGTTGGCTATGATAACTGTATTCTCGGGCTTAATTACATTTCTCGAGTCTTCTATTATTCCTAGGTATTTGTAACCTTCCAAGTCATTTACCTTCTCTCCAAAGATATTGTTCGAATTGATATTGTTCGCTGACTTTTGCTGTTTGACTGTAAAACCCATGTTGTTAAGACATTGATTCGTCCACTGGCTCAGCTCGTTCAATGTCTGCGCATCTTTGGCAAACAATTTAATGTTATCGGTGAAAATGAGGTGGTTGCACTCAATTCTCCCATGTTCATCTGCTTGAATCTTCGCGCAGTTCTTATTTAAGATTTTACTTAAACGATCCCATAGCAATTACAAATATGAACAACTTGGCTGATAGAGCACCTTCTTGTAATATTCCTCTATTTATTTTCACGTCACCAACCACTTTATTTCCACACATCAATGTTGTTCTCTGTTTTTCAAGTGTCCTATTGACAAATTTAATGATGGTTTGTGGTATACGTATCTTCCGTAGGCATTCAATTAGATATGCATGTGACAACGAATCATATGCTTTCTGGTATCCACCCAAGCAGTACACAATTTATTATTGCACTTTTCGTTTATGGTTTTGCTTATAAGTGCTTGTTCCTTAGCGCCTTGACATCGGTTGCGTGTTCCCATTTGGTTACTTGAGATAATATTGCTAACGTCACAGAAATCGTTGACTATTACCGCGAACACTTTGCGGATTAATTTCAATAAATTCGAAAGGCATGTAATTGGCCTCAGGAGCTGCTGTATGTCTGCATTTAGGACTTTTGGAATCAAATATGTTATCCCAGCATAAAGGTCTTCATCGATCAAGTCTGGTTTTAAATTATTTCGTAGATTAGTTGTTCTAACTTCTCGTGCAGTGCATATATCCTCTTAATAAATTAATTATATACAAAATCAGGTCCTGTTGCTTTCCAGTTTGCTAGATACTTTATACACCTGGATATGACCTATTTTATCTTACCTCTATCGATGTCTACCTCCACTTCCGCTGGACTTAGTTCTTGGATCGGTTGTTCATAATCTTGTCTTTCATCATATTTCCAAATTTTGGTCCACAAGCATTTGGTTTCTTTAAGATTAATATCTCCACTTACTGTAAATCTACCGCCTTCAAGGTCACGATAGAAGGTCTTCCTATTAAACTCAAACTTTCTGTTTTTTCCCTGATGCTATACGATTTTCAGCTATCACTATCTTCTTCTTGTAAGTAGCTCTTTTCTCAAGAATACTCTCACGCATCTTCTAAATATCACTACTCCTGTTTGTATGAATTCGATTTTCTCTAGACATTCTAATCATCTCTATACTTGCTCTTTCATTTGGGTATTGGGCATCAATTATTTCCAATTTTCTATTCAATTTGTTGATCTTGGCTTTGATAGAGCTTTTGTTTAGCTGTCACCATCTCATACGTCTGTTGGCATGCATACAACACATCATTCATTTCGACGATCGTTGTTATTTGCTGTTCTATTCGTTCCGATTTTATGATTACACTCATCATTTCGAGTATTTCCTGATTTATTTCCTGGCTAAATACTTTCTTAGTTCTTGTTTTTGCCTCTTTCTTCTTACAATATTCATCAATATTTGTCAATAACGTTCGTTTCACTTTGGAGGAAAATCTGTGTTCTTCACCATATATGGCATTTGTATTGCATTATTTTCTTTTAGGTTGCCCGTTTCACATGCATTAATCAAGACTGACTCCAATCCTCAGACCGTAATATAAAAAAACATGGCGACCGAAGTAGCCGGATTGCTGGTACTGGCTAACACGAAAATATCACGTACATATTATATAAACGGCGGTAAATTAACATTATAAATGTAACATCATAGGTAAAATCACTTTTGCTCGTATGAAAACGCTTCGCCAACAAGAATCACATATATTCTACTAGAAAAGAGACCAACAAGCTGATTATTTAGAAATTTCAATTCGTCAAATAAAGCTTTTTCTTAGATTTCACTTCGCTGGATAGATGAAAATACATGATAAAACTGTTAAAATGATATTTGTAACATCATTTTGAATGTTTTAAAATAAATTATGGTACGAAATTCCTCGATTTATTTGAAGTGATGGACAATTTCTTAAGTTCAGCACCCAACGAATAGGAAATACACCCAAAATAATAATGTTATTAGCTTTACGTCCCACTAACTACATTTGTTCTACATTTGTTACGGTTTTCGGAGACGTCGAAATGCCGAAACTTAGTCCTGCAGTAGTTCTTTTACATGCCAGTTAATCTACCGACACGAGGCTGACGTATTTGAGCACCTTCAAATACCACCGGACTGAGCCAGGATCGAATCTGCCAACTTGGGGTAAGAAGGCCAGCGCCTTAACCGTCTGAATCACTCAGCCCAAGTAACCCGAAATGTCCCCCTGTTGGTGGGGGCGGTAGAATAACATGATCTGTATGCTGTCGTAAGAGGCTACTAAAAGGGGTCCCAAGGGCTCTGAACTTTGCATCGTGAGTTGGCGACCACGGGGCCCTAAGCTGAGTCCTAGCATTGCTTCCACTTACTTGTGCCAGGCTCCTCACTTTTATCTATTCTATCCAACCTCCCTCCCTTGGTCAACTCTTGTTCTTTTCCGACCCCGACGGTATTACGTATGGAGGCCTACGGAGTCTTTCAGTTTCATGCCCTTCGTGGTCCTTGTCTTCGTTTGGCCAATACTTTCAGTTTTCAAAGTGTCGGACCCCTTCCATTTTTTCTCTCTGATTAGTGTTATGTAGAGGATGGTTGCCTAGGTGTACTTCCTCTTAAAAAAATAATCACCACCGCCACCTCACTCGAAATGATTATGTTAACCCAATTAACGGCCCTGCTAATGTTAATATTGACATTTGGCATAACAGCACTTCGCACAATGATAGTAACCTTAGTAATGAAACGTTCAGGCATTAAAGATATAATAGGTTTTTACCCATTAAAGAACATGAGTGCAAAAACTCTATTGACATGCACGAGCTTCAGTTCGGCGCAGTCTGCCTGATAACAGATAACCACTGCATGAATCGGAAGGTGTTGGTAGTGTAAAACCCTACGCTACAAACCCAGCCAATCCCTCTAAGTCACTATTTCTTCTGTGTAACAGTATACAGATTTTCCAATTGTCACACTTATAAGTTTTGTTATACTCCAAGATCCAGCCAAACATTTCCGCAGGCAAAGCAAAGGTTATTGTAAAATAAAGCATCTAAATCACTCGACACTTTGAAGCACATAGACACTGACGGAATAACACAATATCAATTATATTATATCTAAATTAATATTTTTCAAGGAACACGAATAGTTTGGAAGTAGAGAAATGGCTTCCCTAACCTTAGACTTATTCTCAAAATGATGTACCGGTATGGACACTACTGTTTTGTTTTGTCATAGTCTTCTAAATATCACGTTGTATGTTCCTAATCCATTTCTATCTTAATGTTCTATTCCGTAGAATTCCGTTAAGAATAGTTGTATGAGAAGCATTGCCATAGTTAGATTACAACCTGGTCCACCTAGTGCACTCATGTTCTTTAATGGGTAAAAACACGATCAAAACAAGCATATTCTCATATTACTGCGTATAATTACAGATCGTACGTGTCCACTGACTCATATAAATACACTCGCACACTTATATTCTACAAGGAAACTAACATGTATCGTTAACTTTCATAAAATTACACCGACTACATATGATAACAACAAACCAAACAAACCCACATTTCCAATAATTCCGGCTACTCGATTCGCCATTTTTGAACGATCGAGAGTAGCATTAAAGTCTAAGGATTGGAGTCGGTCTTGATTGGAGTCGGTCTTGCATTAATATGCTGACTCTTGTGGCTGTATCGATTGTATAAATTCCTGGCATCAATTTGACGAGCTCCTTGGTCGAAGCGTTGTTGAAACTCTTTGGTTATCTTCGGCCCCCATCCTCGGGGCATCCTGCTAAACCGTGCATAAATCATCTGCTGCAATCTTTCGATCCATTTCACTTTGTCGCATTCTTTAATCTCATTGACTAATGTTACAAATACAAGCTCTTTGTTTTGTGCTTCTGCCGCCTCGACTATGTTTGGGTCATCTTCCCCCACTCCGTCACCCTGTTGTACAGCTGCAGACAGGCTTATTACGTCGGTATCTCGCGAGACATCGTTTGATTCTTTCAGTTTATTCGATGATTCGATGCTCGGAGTAACCATTTGATTTTTATCACGCGAGTAGTATAATTGGATGGTTCTGGCGCCTCCTCCGCCGCCCGCCTCCTCCTCCGCCTCCTCCGCCGCCTCCGCCCGCGGGAAAATTGAATTTTGGCGGGAAATTTGAATTTTGGCGCGAGATTTGAATTTGTAAACAAAGCCACGTGCTTTTTGACAGCTGTCATCGACAACAACGCATCGCTAACCTCACTGCTGCCATCTTGACGGGCCTAAACCTCACTAGTGCCAACTTAACCTAACTAGCATGAGGTAAACAAAGCCACGTGTTTTTTGACAGCCACGTGCTTTTTGACAGACAACAACGCATCGCTAACCTCAGTACTGCCATCATGACGGGCCTAAACCTCAGTAGTGCCAACTTAACCTAACTAGCATGAGGTAAACAAAGCCACGTGTTTTTTGACAGCCACGTGCTTTTTGACAGATTTGTAAACAAAGCCACGTGCTTTTTGACAGCTGTCATCGACAACAACGCATCGCTAACCTCACTGCTGCCATCTTGACGGGCCTAAACCTCAGTAGTGCCAACTTAACCTAACTAGCGCGTGGTAAACAAAGCCACGTGCTTTTTTGACAGCTGTCATCCGCCATCTTTAATCTATAGAGCACAGTGCTGCCCTCTTTAGCTACTTACCTTTGAAATGTGGTGGCGGATAATTTGAAAAATGCTTTTTTGACAGCAGCCATCTTTGAGCACCGTGCTGCCCTCTTTAGCTAGATACCTGCGGTGGCAGATAATTCCACGTGACAGCAGCCATCTTTAATCAAGAGAGCACCGTGCTGCCCTCTATGTGGTGGCGGCAAATTCTACATGCTCTTGTTTGGAAACAAACTCACGTGCTTTTTTGACAGCTGTCATCTGCTATCTTTAATCAACAGAGCACAGTGCTGCACTCTTTAGCTAGATACCTTTGAAATGTGGTGGCGGCAATTTGAAAAATTCTATGTGCTCTTGTTGGGAAACAAAGCCACGTGCTTTTTTGACAGCTGTCATCCGCCATCTTTAACCAACAGAGCACTATGCTGCGGGCAATTTCGTCAGCTGTCATCCGCCATCTTTAATCCAGAGAGAACAGCGCTGCACTCTATGTGGTGGCGGTAAATTCCACGTGCTTTACAAACCTATGCGCTTTTCTGTCATCCACCATCTTTAATCCAGAGAGAACAGTGCCGCACTCTATGTGGTGGTGGCAAATTCTACGTGCTCTTGTTTGGAAACAAAGCTATGTGCTTTTTTGACAGCTGTCATCCGCCATCTTTAATCCGGAGAGAACAGTGCTGCACTCTATGTGGTGGCGGTAAATTCCACGTGCTTTACAAACCTATGCGCTTTTCTGTCATCCACCATCTTTAATCCAGAGAGAACAGTGTCGCACTCTATGTGGTGGTGGCAAATTCTACGTGCTCTTATTTGGAAACAAATTCTACGCGCTCTTCAGCTGTCATCCACCATCTTTAATCAAGAGAGCACCGTGCTGCCCTCTTTGTGGTGGTGGATAATTTGAAAAATCAGCAGCCATCTTTAATCCAGAGAGAACAGTGCTGCCCTCTTTAGCTACTTACCTTTGAGGCGGTTAATTTGAAAAATTCTTTTCGACAAGCAGCCATCTTTAATCTAGAGAGAACAGTGATGCCCTCTTTAGCTTGTTACCTTTGAGACGGCTAATTTGAAAAATTCAGCAGCCATCTTTAATCCAGAGAATACAGTGCTGCCCTCTTTAGCTACTTACCTTCGAGGCGGTTAATTTGAAAAATTCTAGCTGCCATCTTTAATGAAAAGAGCATCGTGGTGCTATCTTGCGAGTAATATTTTACGTCACAGCTGTCATCCACTATCTTGCAATGCTAACCTTAGTGCTGCCCTCTTTAGCTACTTACCTTTGACAACCTGTCACCCGCCATCTTGCATCGCAAACCTCAGTGCTGCACTCTATGTGGTGGCGGATAATTTGAAAAAATCTTTTTGACAGGCAGCCATCTTTAATCCAGAGAGAACAGTGCTGCCATCTTTAGCTACTGCCATCTTACATCGCTTACCTCGCTGCTGTACTCTATGTGGTGGCGGTTAATTCGAACAAGTTTAATCACGCATCGGGCAAGCTAGAGTAAGCACGTGCTGTTGTGATGACGTCATTGTGCATGTTTAAACCCGTTCGTTGACTAAAAGCTTTAGTCTTCGAGAAACAGTGATAGAGTGTAGAGTGCAAACATGACGAAAACATTAATAGTTGATGTGCAAGGCTTTGAAGTAAACGGAAACAAATTTGTGTTTAGAGAGGTGGCTGTGTTAGATTGCAGTGTGTTGTGGGCTCCAAAACTTGTTAGTTTAGTATTTAGTCCACCGTTCCCTTACTGTTTGCAAACAGATGAAGATAAAAAGCAGACTCAGTGGACTGAAAACAATTTAGGTTTGAAGTGGGAAGAAAAAGGAATACCTTATCGTTTTCTACCTTTAATGATGAATGCACATTTGTCAAGAGCAGATCTTGTTCTTTTAAAGGGTTGTGAAAAGAAAGAATGGTTGCGTGATTTTCTACGATCATCATGTGAAGTTATCGACATGCATGAATTGGGGTGCCCATCATTTAAAACTCTTCCGAAAGAGCATAGCAGAGAAACAAGTAAACAGTATTTACAACATGTAGGTATGCTCTTTGATTGGTTGTGTCGCAGTGCATGCCGGGAAGTGAACAACATATGTAAAGTGCAGTGTCGAAATAACCTTAGTGTAAAAGAAACATTTGTAGAGTAAAGACATCATGTCATTTCTAACAGATACTAAGTGTAACGCAGTTGAAAAGGCGATCGTAAAGTTTTATGCATGCAAAAAGAAACTAAACACTTTTACTGAAGAAGAGTTAAATGCATTATCAAAGGCATTTTTGGTTAATGTAGCTGCGAATGCTGTAAAGAAGATTTGGGAAAAGGTGCCTCGTGAGTGGACTCAAGATCCTGTTTTGTCAGAGCTTCAAACGTGTAGTTTACATCATGAACACGTGAGTTTAGGTAGAAGACGATCTGTGAGACAGTGCCGTACATATCAACTAATTAAACTGTATCACGGACCTAAAACTAACGAGTTGTCTTCGCTTATAAACACTTATCATGGCTGTGGAGAGAGTAAACAAGGAAAAGGTGAAGAAACGTGCTGGGAGAAAGATGAGGAAGCATGTTGGGCGTGGACTCATCAATAGAGTGATTGATCTTCTTTTCTTCGTGCTTCATCTCCCCTGCGGCCCTAGAACACATTCGCCTGATACGTAGTTACATGCTGCCTGCATAGAGTATGTCGTGTAGCTGTTAAAACCTGCTTCGTAAAGTTATGCTGTGTGTGTGTGTGTGTTATTACCTAGTGCTTTAGCTGCTCAGAAGAATATAGCAGCACTTGTCGTTGTTGGTGCAATAAAACGAAAACTGAGTGTCAAAGACCGTAACATAAACAAAGGATAAAAATGTATGAATATAGTCTAAAATAAATATGAATTGTCAAAACATATTACAGGTGTTGTTTAATCCTACAGCATGTACTAGTGACTTAGAAGAAAGGAAACGTAGAGGATTAAAAGAAAACACACATAAGATTTAAAGTACATCCTCTTTATTAATCCATGAATTAAAGCTGTTATTAAAACCAAGCCATTTAACATACAGTTTATTACCACGACGTCGAATAACATGTTCAACTAAATAGTGATCAGGATATTTTGTTTTCTGCAGTTCTTCGATGTAGAATCCTCCTTCAATAGGCTGTCCTCTGAGATCGCGAAGTAAATACGTAACTGGATTAGTAAGCTTAACACTTCTGATTTGAAAAATTTCAGTGCTCCAGTTAGGTGTGTATCCTTTTGCAAAGATAGACTTGTGTTTGCTTATGCGAACGAAATCACCTTCTTTAAAGCGATAGCGACGTGGATCAGCTGTTTTGATTACAAGATGAATAGCATCTAGACGAGGTGTATTCTTTGTAACAAGACGTGGCTTTGTTCCGATAGTGCGATGAGGTGTATCGTTGTAGGTAGATAAAAGTCTAGGTAGCAGATCAATCCAACGATATGAACCTTGCGCTGTAAATTCTCGCCACATCATTGTTTTGAGTGTACGATTAAAGCGTTCTACAACACTTGCCTTGAGATTGCTGAACGTAGAGTAGTGTTGAATGCCAAGTAACTTGAGGTAAGAAGAAAAATCCTTGTTGTAAAACTCTTTACCTTGATCAGTTTGAAGAAGCCTTGGGCAGCGTTTCGATTCTTCAACAATATGTTTAAATGCTTCTTTAACTTGAGCTGCTGTTTTAGAACGCACGGGTTGTGCAAAAGCAAACTTTGAGTACACATCGATAACAGTAAGTAGATACTTATAGCCCTTATTACTAGAAGCATATGGAATCATTTCTACTAAGTCTGCTTGCCAGAGATCATCTTTTCCTCGTGTAATAACGCGTCTGCGACAGTAGGTGCGACGTGCTGGTTTATGTAACTCATGTGCGATGTTTACCTTTACAGGTGAGATCTTCTCTTGACGAGCCATTACAAAATAATACCGGCATAACGTAGTTCTCTTTCTATTCCTAGAATTTCTGATCCGTGACCAGTGTGACCAGCCTCTTGCGATGCTCTTAAAAGTTGTAATCGTTCAACGAGTAAGTTTGGGTCATTCCAGTATCTTACATCCACATACGGCAACAAAGGCTTGTAGATAACGTCTAGACTACGTGCAGTCGGAAACAGCTTAGAAATAAACTCACGATACTTGTAACTCTTATTCGCATTTACAGCTTCTGTTCTCTTGTAATTACGTCGTGTTGCATCAGTAGCTAAATGTATTGCTTTATACTTTTTAAGATCATCTTGTAAAATTATATCCTTGTCAGGTATTCGTGAGAAAAGAAGTTCTAAGAGTCCTTTCGTAGGTTTATAGGTAACAGCTTTTACAATGAGTTTGTTGCTATTAATCTTAACATTTGAATTTCCTATCCGGAAACAGTCATCTTCGTAGCGAATACCATAGGTAGTGTCAGTTTGTCCTGTAAAAAGTTTTTCTATATAAGGTGCAAAGAGAGATCCATAGGTATCTTGAATAAAAGTTCTAAACTGATTGCGATACTCTGGTGTAATCATAACCTCAGACAAAGATGGTAGATTTTGCGTCGATGTAGTAGGTGTTTCTGCAATAACATCTGTAGTTAAAAACTCAACACGCTTAGATGGTGATGCATCATTAAGTTCTTCTTCTTCTTCTTCTTCTTCTTCTTCTTCCTTATCTTCCTCTTCTTGATCTACATCCTGCTTCTTCTCTTCCGTATCTTCTTCATGCTTTTCTTCTTCATGCTTCTCTTTATGATATGATGTTTACATAGAAGCAAGACTTGAAGTAGACTGCGGTAATGAAGTAGAATTAAAAATTTCTTTGAGTGGTGTACTTAGTTGTGTTTTTAAAAATAAATCCGTGTCTGCTTGAATACGTTTAAGCTCTTTAAATTTCCGTCGAATATTGTTTCGAGCTTGGATGATATGTTTTGTGATCTCCTTGCTAGATGTTAACATGATGGTGGTTTTTAATCAAGTAGTTACTGTAATTCTGTGTTAATGCATATAAAATGATCGAAACCCATGCGATATCGTCCATGCTGTACATCACTTTCTTTATCAATAACTAAAAAGCTGTAACGGTGTAATGACCAACATTTAGCACACATACGTTTAAAGTCATCGAATGTCATATCAGTGTTAACATGATCGTTATACACATGTCGCATGTTGCGCTCATCTTGCCGAAAAAGCACAATAACATTTGCGTTGTCGCGTATCAACTGCTTGGGCACACGAGAATAGGTTTGGCACAAATAGATGCAATCAACATATTTATGTCGACCCATACTAAAGAATGTACGAATAACGTTTTGCTGTTCTGTTGCGACATCATCAAAGATCATTAGAGAATTAGGAAGCACATGGTCTGGTGATGGTACTTGCTCATGTGAATTAAATTTAAAATATCTTATTCCATCTTTAACTAGATCGTGCATTACAGTTTGTAGAATAGTATATAGCGGCTGATAGAGTGACTTTGCGAAAACGTAAATATTCTCGAAGCGTATACCATTTACAGAAGTAATAAGTGTGAGTAAAAGATTTGTTTTACCACATCCCGACGGACCTGATATAATACATCGAACAGTAAAAGGAAACAACGTTCCATGACGTTTTCTTGTAGTTGTACTAGAACTAGGTAAGAGATGTGGTACAATGTCGGTAACAGGTAGCGTGTCTTGCTGCTTTATAATCTTCATGATAACTGAATCATAAAGTACGTAATAGTAATATATATATTAAACGAAACAAGAGGCAACGGTTAGTTTATGATTTGCTCTTGACTAGTAAAGTCGTGTCCAGCATGGTGAAACAACGATATCCAAACGACATGAAGAAGAAGAAGAAAGTAAAAACTGTTGGATGGAAAGATGTTATAAAGGCTGCGCAAAAAGCTATTCGAGGGGAATACAATCCTCGTGTAGCTATTACTAAGGCGTTACGCGCAGCAAGAGCGAGAATTTCTCCAAAGTGCAGAGCAATATTTAGTAAACGTGCGCGAATTATTCCTGTACCAAAACGAGGAGGATTTCTTCCTGCGCTGTTTGCTGGCTTAGCAGCTTTAGGGTCATTGCTAGGTGGTGCTAGTGCTGTAGCGAGAACTGTCAGAGCTGTAGAAGAAGCGAAACAACAGTTGAAAGAGAGTGAACGTCATAACAAGACGATGGAGGCAATTGCGTTACGAGGCAAAGGTGTGAACATGAAGCTAGCGCCATACAAGAAAGGGCTTGGTATCTACATTTCTCCAAAAAACGTCTACTGAATGCACTGCCATATCGAGCTCTAACGCATGATGAAGTTTTTACGTTTGCTAAACAACTAGGAATTCATTATTTTCGAGGAGTGTATATGCGCGATCAACTACCAGCACGTCCACGTGAACGTGAAAGTGCCGTAATTAACTTGGACGACAGTCGTGGACCTGGAACTCATTACGTTGCTTATGTAAAACGTAAATCTAAAGTATGGTATTTTGATAGCTATGGAGATTTACCTCCTCCTTTTGAGCTCATACGTTATTTCGGAAGCAGTGCAGACATTGTTTACAATAAAAACCGTGTGCAAAACTTTAATACACGCATGTGCGGACGATTATGTCTTATGTTCTTATATCAAACCCAGACAGTAGAGAAAGTGTATTAGTGTCTACGTGATGACGAACAGTGAAAGAACGTTTGCTGTACGTGGAGAAGGACCTGAAACAACCATCTATTTTAATCCACCAATCGAACTTGGTTATCAGCCGCATAGTCTTGGACTAGTATCGTTTGAAAGCTACAATAAAATCTATAATGTGCGTGATGGTTTAAACAAGTTCTATTACGATGAGTATGTGCTAACACTACCCTCAGGTAGTTATACAGTAGATGATATTCACGACTATATTGAAAGTACGTTAATTGATCAGTTTGGGGAAGATAGTTTTAGTAATCATAATTACAAGTTCTCAATCACTATAAGCAACATTACGCATAAATGTGTTATTGAATCATCATTTAAGATTGACTTCAAATCACAACCTGATTCGATTGGATCACTGCTTGGATTTTCATCGAGGGAGCTCCTACCGAACGTACGTTACGAGTCTGATCAACCTATAAAACTCTTCGATGATTATAATGTGAACATTACTTGTAATATTATTACAGACTTGAATAGTAATCTACAACCTTCGCACGTCCTGCACGACTTTATTGTTACAGAGGAACGTGGATATACTATTTGTGAGAAAACAGCAGTAGTTCTTTATCATCCTGTGTGTAAAACACATTAGCAACATTACTCTTAGACTTGTAAATAAACATAATCAGCTTATTCATTTAGATCAGCACGCGTACGTAGCTTACAAACTACATCTTAAACCAGTATGAAAACCATCTATAAAACACGGTGTACATTCCGAAGACATACTACATGCGTGCAGAGACTCATCGAGTTAACAGATACCCATAAGCAGATACTCCAAGATTTAGGATATACACTACTACAACAGAATGGAAGAAATGCTAGACATTACGAATACAGTAGAAAGTCGTGAAGGTGTAGTACGAAGTGAGCTTCATTCCTATCAACATTTTACGTTTGGATTAAATAACAATGATGAAATTCATTTTATTATTAATCAACAAGATGTTTACACCTTGTGGCGTTATTAAAATAGAAACTCTTATTGAATCATATACCTTCGACCATCTAGGGATATTGGACATTTATTTAAATTGTGTCTATTTTTGACACTTGTAATTCTTATTCTCTGCTAATGACCTTGGGTTCCCAGCCTAGTAACTGAGTTGAACTATTATTTTACCACGTTCATATGAGGCTGGAGTTCGACTATATTTGAAGTATAAATTAAGAAAGACTTCGTATCTCGTGAACTTGGATTATATCTGCCCTAGCACCTTGGACGTTTGGCTGCTAAGTACCTGCTCTGCCTATACGAGGAGAGATGAACTTTCCGTTGTATGGTTACTCTATGTGTGTAGTTTCTAAACGTGTAATGACACGGTAGGCCAGCTACGGGGACTGCTACGCTATCTATCAGATTGAATGTAGTACCAAAGAGTGTGATGTGACTGTTGCTCGCCAGGGCGCGTATCGAGTCTGCCAGGTGTCACGCCTAGCGGCGAACTTGGTAGCGCGACATTCTGCGCTGGAAGTCTTGGAGGCTGGTTGTGGCAATGATGGGTGCGGAGACTGTTACCAGAACGATGTGTAATCCAACTGGTGTTGGATGATAAACAAAAAAGGCCACATCGAGTGATGGGAGTTTAAGTATTTTGTTTTGGTGTATAATATGTGTGTTAATTTGTAAATATGTAATTATATAGGTAGTTTATTTATACTTGTGGAGTGATATTGTTAGGTCGAACTACGAGGTGAGTTATCTTGGCATAAGGCTTGCTTGTAAGTATTTTAAGGTATCATTGCTATTAATATTATTTTACTGCGTGTGTGTAATATTTGAATTTGTGGTCGAATATGAACATTGTGGACATCTAAGTTTTAGTGATGCCGTGTTTTGCTTCTAGTGTACGTGATGTACATAACGGTGAGCTATCCTTGTGCTAAGATAACATTTGAAAAGTTTTATCGTGTCCTTGTTCTAAATTTGTCATTCTCTTCGCTCGGGCTTTACCTTTTGGTGTTTTGCTTGTGATTTTCCTTGTAATGCCCGTATGCGTGTGCCGCCTACCTTTTATACTGTGGTATTTTATCGTTTTCTTCCGTGTTGTATTTTTGGCGTATATTCGTGTTTCTGCTTGTCTCCTTGTGCGAATTGTGTTGGTTGTCGCATGTTTTGGATATCCTGTGCCCGTATTTTGGCCTAACAATGCACTTACATTTCTCTCCATAATTTTCTTTAATTTTTTTTTCATTATTATTATTATTATTATTAGTCACCTTTGGTAAGTTGAATTATGCTTAATTTTCTTGGTGAATAATTGAGTTGAGTCTGTTTTAGTTATATTCCTTCCCTTTGAGGGCTTTAAATTAAATATCACTCCATTGTCGGTGTAATATCGTATAAATGTTATCAGTTTCAACAATACAAGTAACGTTTAGTAGGTCGAGGGCTGGACACCCCTGGAGAATGGGATGGTTCCTTATCTTATCCTTTTGTGTGGGTATTGTTGTTATTATCACTTCGGGCCTGACAGTTATGTAACATTGTTAGTGTGATGTGTGTGTGCATTGTGTCTGCCCCGATGACTGTATCGTGTATTATACTCCATAAATTATTCGTTGTATTGAGTTTTTTCTTCTGAATCTGTTGGTTCTATAGTGTGTTCTGGGTTATGCCAAGTGATCTGTTCGTGCTTTTCTTGATGTTACTGTGGCTCATGTTTACGTTTGTTCACCTAGGTTTGGTGATTGAAAATTTATTGTAACTTGGGATATTTCTTTTAATCGGTGCCGTGTGAGCTTGTGAGTGTAACATGTTCGTAATCGTGGCTTGATTTGACTGTCACGTTACGTGGTGCTGCCTTCGTATCCGGGTTTGGTGCGGGCCATTTACTTCTACCGGGCGCTGTCACAGTCCTCGATTTGCTAACCCTTTCTCCACTTTCGGGCTTAAATGTTAAAATTTCATTTAATTTTAGAATACGTCAAACATGTGCGTACCATGGTACCTACGTAGTTTTCCTGATGCATCAGTATATAGGTGTATGAATATGGTTGTTCTTAAAGAAATGAATGATTTTATTTATTAGCAATGAATTTCTTTCTACTTATATAATTCTGTGATTTTCGGTATATTTATTTTACCCTAATGTTGGGTGTTAATTGTAAGCTTAATACCTTTTTCTGTTTATTTAAATTTGACCCAAAGGTTTAAATTGTAGTGTAAAAGATTTATTTATTATATTTTATTTTAAATTTTTGAATTTTTCTGGTGTCATTTCTTGGTGTGTTTGCTAAGCAATTTCCTGATCCCGTCCTCTCTCATTAAATGGGTAGGCTCCTGGTCCCTACATGCTTCCTCTTGTCTATTTCCTTGGGTATGTTTTACTGTCTTATATTATTTTTGCTCTGTTGAAAATTTATTTGTAAGCGCTCGTCCCTATGACCATCGTCATTTACTCATACTTATTAGGGGCGTTGCAGTTGTGGTAGCAGAGCGTGGTTTCGATCCAGTATTTCTGCCCATGTATGTGTTAACCTACCTTTTATTCCAGCTGAGGTCAACGGAGAGCCTGTGTCTGCTCTCGTGGATTCTGGGAGCGTGTACTCCTTAGTCAACATGTCCTGGTATGAAAGGTATAAATCCCCTTGTAACCTTCCTGAACTCCAACCGGTAACTATAAATTGTGTCACAGCTAACAGTTCTACCGTATGTGTTGTGGGATCTATTCTTGTCAAAATCAGAATTGTAAACTTCACGTGGAAATTTAAGTTAATAGTAGTTAGGGAATTGTGTTGTGATCTTATTTTGGGAGCTGACTTCTTGACCCATGTTGGTTTAGTGATTGACCTTCGGGAAAGAAAATTATTTTTCAAGTTTTCTCCTGATTCGAATGTTCCTTTAATTGGCAGGCGTATTTTTTTTTTGCTAGGGGCTTTACGTCGCACCGACACAGATAGGTCTTATGGCGACGATGGGATAGGAAAGGCCTAGGAGTTGGAAGAAAGCGGCCGTGGCCTTAATTAAGGTACAGCCCCAGCATTTGCCTGGTGTGAAAATGGGAAACCACGGAAAACCATTTTCAGGGCTGCCGATAGTGGGATTCGAACCTACTATCTCCCGGATGCAAGCTCACAGCGGCGCGCCTCTACGCGCACGGCCAACTCGCCCGGTTGCAGGCGTATTATTCCATCCAGTTTAATTTCTTCTGTTGAGAGTGCTTCTAATGTTGAAACCGCCCAAATTAACTTGCAGCATTTACCTGATGACCAAGCTGTACAGATCCGCGATTTGTGTGCAAAATTTCCCGACGTTTTCACCGATAAGCTTGGGTTAACTAACGTCCTTGAGTATAAAATTGATGTGTCCGACAATATCCCTGTCAGATCCCCTCCTTATCGCTTGGCTCCTCCCCGTATGAAAATTTTGAAAGACATTATCCAAGATATGTTGAATGAAGGTGTCATACGTCCGTCCACCTCTGCCTATTCCTCCCCCATCTTTCTTGTGCCCAAACCTAACGGTGGTTATCGTCCTGTCGTGGATTATCGTGCATTAAACCGCAAGGTGGCTCTGCAGTCTGTACCATTACCTGACATTCATTCTTGTTTTTCCTGGTTTCATGGTGCTAAATTTTATACTTCATTTGATTTGAACAGCGCGTATCTTCAGATTCCTCTTGCTGAAGAGTCTCGTCATCTTACTGCCTTGCGACGGACTGGAATCTGTATGAATTCTGTCGCGTACCGTTCGGCCTATCGACTGGTGCTGCTATTCGCACACGCCTCCTAGATTCCATCCTTTCGGACATTAAATTTCACTACGTGTATCATTATCTGGATGATCTGATAATTTATTCTGAAACCTTCCAGGAACATGTCCAACATATCCATGAGGTACTTACTAGGTTAAAGCAAGCTGGCCTGACTGTCAAAATCGCTAAGGTGTCCTTCGCAAAACCCCAGATGTCCTTTCTCGGCCACATTGTATCTCCCGAAGGGGTTGCTATCGATAAAAGTCGAACTCAAACCATTCACGACTTCCCTCCTCCCAAAAACCAAAAAGATGTTGCTCGTTTCATTGGCATGGCTAACTTCTTTAGGAAATTTGTGCCAAATTTCGCTGAAATCGCTGCCCCTCTCAATGCGTTAAGACGCAAAGATGCCAAATTTATATGGGACCTACCCCAAAAAGAAGCTTTCCAAAAATTGAAAACCGCATTGGCTAACTCTCCCGTCTTGGCCATTCCTGACTTCTCCAAAAAATTCATAGTACAGACCGATGCTTCTTGTTCGGCTGTTGCTGGTGTTCTTCTTCAGGAGTCTGAACTGGGAAGACGCCCCATTGCGTATGCATCTCGTGCATTAAGTTCATTAGAATCTAAGTACTCCGTGTATGAACTTGAATGTTTGGCAGTCATCTTTGCCTTAGAAAAATTTCGAATGTATATTGAGCATGCCCCCTTTCTCTTGGAAACTGATAACATGGCCTTAAGTTGGGTTCTGAATCGCCCGCGTCGTACTGGTCGTCTTACTAGATGGGCAATTCGAATTTCTGCCTTCAAGTTTGAAGTACGTCACATAAAAGGTACTGATAATGTTGTTGCAGACTGTCTAAGTCGTATGTTTGGTGACTCCCCTGTTGAGAATATTGATCCTGTAACTGTCGATCTCCCTCAACCATGTCTTGGTGTCTCTGGTTGTGTCAATGCTCTATTATCCGACTGCCCTCTGTTATATCAAGACATCAGTAAGCATCAGAAGGATGATCCTGAGTTGAATTTGATCATCAATGACATTAAAGCTGGTAAAATGGTAAAACCCTATAGTATGCGTAGGGGTATCTTGTGTTGTAAGGCTCGTAACGATAAGAAATGGAAAATTGTTTGTCCTCAACTCTTGATTCCGGTTGTTTTTCAGTACTACCATAATTCTGCTATTGGTGGACATCTTGGTATCTTCAAAACCCGTCAAAAGATCAGACACTTCTTTATTTGGAAGGGCATGGATTTTCAAATTGCTGAAATGGTAAGGTCTTGTCGTGCGTGTGCTATTAGCAAACCGGCGTTGAACACTAAAATTGGTATGTTAGCATCATCCCAAGCTTCCTCCCCCATGGAAAGACTGTTTGTGGACTTCGTTGGTCCGTTACCCCGTTCGAGGCAAGGCTCCAGATTCATACTTGTGTGTGTAGACGGATATTCCCGTTTTTCGTGGACCTTCTCGACTCGGTCGGCTAACGCTCCTACGGTTATTAAATGTTTAAACTCCATTTTTAGTTCTTTTGGACCTCCTAAATTTTTGGTAACGGATAATGCTAAGTACTTCTCATGTAATCTGTTCAAGAAATTTTGTTTTGAGCTATCTATCTCCCATGTCACTACTTCTCCCTACCATCCTGCCCCATCGTATGCTGAGAGAGTGAATAGGAATCTTAAATCAGCGTTGATTGCGTTCCATCATAAGGATCATCAAAATTGGGATTCCTCTCTGCACTGGCTAACATATGCATTAAATTCAGCTGTTCATGAGTCTCATATGCAAACTCCTATGTCACTGATGTTCTCCTTCACCCCCTTTTCACCCATTTCTAATCTGTTGAGGATTGATGAATTGCTTCCTGAGAAAAAGGATCCTGAGGAGATTAAAAGAGTGTGGAAGAAAGCTAAAGATAGATTAAAAGTTTCACATGCTAAAGTGGAAAAGCAGTATAATAAGGGCCGTCGACCCACTGACCTGGCTGTTGGTGACGAAGTCTATATCATGACTCATTACCAAAGTAAGGCGGTGGATAAATTCAGTCGTAAGCTTGCTCCCCGTTTCCATGGTCCTTGTACTATCTTAGAGTTTTTGACCCCTGTTTCTGTTTTGGTAAATGATCCCATTTCTAAAAGAATCAGGCGAGTTCATCTCAGCCAAGTAAAACCAGCTTAAATTATTAATTTATGTCCGTTGTAAGTGTTAGACTTTAATTGTATGTTTTAATATGTAACATTTCATGTGTAATGCCTTGATGGCAGAAGTATTTCCTATGTAACTAGTGAGGGTTAGGTGCTCCTTATCACTCCATGCAATAATTTTCCCGTGCTATGTGCACGTATTTTTTTAAAATGAAATTTTGAGATGTAATCTCATGTCACTGTAAGTGTTGGAACTTACTATTGCCCCGTGATTTTTCTAAAACCTTATCGTTACTCCGGGTCATGAGAACCCAGTTCGTATTAAATGTACTGGACCATTTTGCATTTATTAGTATATGTGTGGTGTGCTTGTTCCCTCGTTGTCTGCTTCCTCGTTCATGTTGCAGCTTGTGCGCACATTCTCCATCCTGAAGCTGCTGTTTCCTGAAGCGCCCGAGGACTGGTACATCACAGGATGTCATGGAAGCTCAACATTTGGTGCTGCTGATTGCAGTCATGTGTCTGTTTTCCACCTGGTGCGTTGTACGCTGTCCTTACTGGCCATTTGAACACCGTCTTCTTGCACATTGAACAGTCCATGTGTGCCCTGTGTTGTTTCTTCTATGTCACTCCATGACCAAGTAAGACTGTTCCTAAGTTATTCTATATGCATGAAAGGAAACATACTCAACGTCAAGAAAAGTTGATGCTAAATTGGTGATGCCTAAATGCATTATGAACATATCTTGTGGACTTATATCCATCCTTGAACGTTCTTGTACTCTGCGACGCAGTGACACCTTCCTGAGTGTACAAGACTGTATGCTACCTGCTTCGTCTCGGCCCCAGTGGTCCTCTTTCGGCGGGGGGTGACTGTGGCGTTATTAAAATAGAAACTCTTATTGAATCATATACCTTCGACCATCTACGGATATTGGACATTTATTTAAATTGTGTCTATTTTTGACACTTGTAATTCTTATTCTCTGCTAATGACCTTGGGTTCCCAGCCTAGTAACTGAGTTGAACTATTATTTTACCACGTTCATATGATGCTGGAGTTCGACTATATTTGAAGTATAAATTAAGAAAGACTTCGTATCTCGTGAACTTGGATTATATCTGCCCTAGCACCTTGGACGTTTGGCTGCTAAGTACCTGCTCTGCCTATACGAGGAGAGATGAACTTTCCGTTGTATGGTTACTCTATGTGTGTAGTTTCTAAACGTGTAATGACACGGTAGGCCAGCTACGGGGACTGCTACGCTATCTATCAGATTGAATGTAGTACCAAAGAGTGTGATGTGACTGTTGCTCGCCAGGGCGCGTATCGAGTCTGCCAGGTGTCACGCCTAGCGGCGAACTTGGTAGCGCGACATTCTGCGCTGGAAGTCTTGGAGGCTGGTTGTGGCAATGATGGGTGCGGAGACTGTTACCAGAACGATGTGTAATCCAACTGGTGTTGGATGATAAACAAAAAAGGCCACATCGAGTGATGGGAGTTTAAGTATTTTGTTTTGGTGTATAATATGTGTGTTAATTTGTAAATATGTAATTATATAGGTAGTTTATTTATACTTGTGGAGTGATATTGTTAGGTCGAACTACGAGGTGAGTTATCTTGGCATAAGGCTTGCTTGTAAGTATTTTAAGGTATCATTGCTATTAATATTATTTTACTGCGTGTGTGTAATATTTGAATTTGTGGTCGAATATGAACATTGTGGACATCTAAGTTTTAGTGATGCCGTGTTTTGCTTCTAGTGTACGTGATGTACATAACGGTGAGCTATCCTTGTGCTAAGATAACATTTGAAAAGTTTTATCGTGTCCTTGTTCTAAATTTGTCATTCTCTTCGCTCGGGCTTTACCTTTTGGTGTTTTGCTTGTGATTTTCCTTGTAATGCCCGTATGCGTGTGCCGCCTACCTTTTATACTGTGGTATTTTATCGTTTTCTTCCGTGTTGTATTTTTGGCGTATATTCGTGTTTCTGCTTGTCTCCTTGTGCGAATTGTGTTGGTTGTCGCATGTTTTGGATATCCTGTGCCCGTATTTTGGCCTAACAATGCACTTACATTTCTCTCCATAATTTTCTTTAATTTTTTTTTCATTATTATTATTATTATTATTAGTCACCTTTGGTAAGTTGAATTATGCTTAATTTTCTTGGTGAATAATTGAGTTGAGTCTGTTTTAGTTATATTCCTTCCCTTTGAGGGCTTTAAATTAAATATCACTCCATTGTCGGTGTAATATCGTATAAATGTTATCAGTTTCAACAATACAAGTAACGTTTAGTAGGTCGAGGGCTGGACACCCCTGGAGAATGGGATGGTTCCTTATCTTATCCTTTTGTGTGGGTATTGTTGTTATTATCACTTCGGGCCTGACAGTTATGTAACATTGTTAGTGTGATGTGTGTGTGCATTGTGTCTGCCCCGATGACTGTATCGTGTATTATACTCCATAAATTATTCGTTGTATTGAGTTTTTTCTTCTGAATCTGTTGGTTCTATAGTGTGTTCTGGGTTATGCCAAGTGATCTGTTCGTGCTTTTCTTGATGTTACTGTGGCTCATGTTTACGTTTGTTCACCTAGGTTTGGTGATTGAAAATTTATTGTAACTTGGGATATTTCTTTTAATCGGTGCCGTGTGAGCTTGTGAGTGTAACATGTTCGTAATCGTGGCTTGATTTGACTGTCACGTTACGTGGTGCTGCCTTCGTATCCGGGTTTGGTGCGGGCCATTTACTTCTACCGGGCGCTGTCACAGTCCTCGATTTGCTAACCCTTTCTCCAATTTCGGGCTTAAATGTTAAAATTTCATTTAATTTTAGAATACGTCAAACATGTGCGTACCATGGTACCTACGTAGTTTTCCTGATGCATCAGTATATAGGTGTATGAATATGGTTGTTCTTAAAGAAATGAATGATTTTATTTATTAGCAATGAATTTCTTTCTACTTATATAATTCTGTGATTTTCGGTATATTTATTTTACCCTAATGTTGGGTGTTAATTGTAAGCTTAATACCTTTTTCTGTTTATTTAAATTTGACCCAAAGGTTTAAATTGTAGTGTAAAAGATTTATTTATTATATTTTATTTTAAATTTTTGAATTTTTCTGGTGTCATTTCTTGGTGTGTTTGCTAAGCAATTTCCTGATCCCGTCCTCTCTCATTAAATGGGTAGGCTCCTGGTCCCTACATGCTTCCTCTTGTCTATTTCCTTGGGTATGTTTTACTGTCTTATATTATTTTTGCTCTGTTGAAAATTTATTTGTAAGCGCTCGTCCCTATGACCATCGTCATTTACTCATACTTATTAGGGGCGTTGCAACCTTACCACACGAAAGCTACCTCTATATTGAAGGACGATTAGAAAAGTCTGATGGAAGTGGACCAAGCACTTCACAACTAAACAACCATGCTCTAGCTTTTCTCTTTTCTGAAGCGCGATATGAAGTAAATAATGTTGAAATAGATCGAACGAAGAATGTTGGTATTACAAGCGCAATGAAACTCTACCCTTCTTTCTGTGATGAAGAAAGTAATCTTTTGCGGATGGCTGGATGGTGTCCAAAAGCTACTAACAACTGGATCATTAATGAGGATGGAACTTTTACGGGTATGTTATCACTGAAACATATTTTTGGATTCGCAGAAGACTTTACACGTATTATAATCAACGTAAAACAAGAGCTTATTCTAATCCGTGATCGAAGTGATTACAATTCTCTTAAAGCAGTAGAAACACCTGTAGAATCGAAAATAACACTGCATCGTATACTGTGGCGGATCCCACATATAACCTTATCTGATCGTGAAAAACTTCGATTGCTCAAGATTGTAGAAAATGATACACCATTACCTATACGTTTTAGAAGTTGGGAGCTGCATGAATATCCTGTGTTACCACCTACATACAAGCATAGCTGGGCTGTTAAAACATCACGTTTTACTGAGAAGACCTTGTACATTATTTTTGGATTTCAAACTAATCGTAAATTCAATCACGAAAAAGATAGCTCACTGTTTGATCACTGCAAATTAAGACACGTTAGACTATATCTCAATGGAATTACGTATCCCTACGAAAACATCGACATTAACTTCGAGAAAAATAAGTTTGGGATGCTCTATGACATGTTTTGTAAATTTCAATCATCGTATTATCAGAAAGAAGATCGTCCGCTATTTACACCTCAAGAATTTAAAAATAAAGCACCGATTGTAGTTATAGACTGCTCTTATCACGAAGAATCTATAAAAGAATCTCCAGTTGATATTCGTTTAGAATTTGAAACATCTGAAAACATTCCTGCTAACACAGCAGCCTATTGTCTTATTATTCATATGAGTGATGTTACTTACCATCCGCTAACGAATATTGTTACGAGACTATAAATAAGAATAGATCTTTATCATTTTCATTAGTGTGTGCTTCGACATCGTACGCTATGGAAAAAAACTGTAAATGTGCATGCTGTTTGCATGCTCATACGCAACATCTTATTTATGTTTCACGAGTGAGTGAGGCTATTAAGATGTTCTATAAACGTAGATCGTCGATGCCGAAACATCTTATTCAATACTTACCACCAGGATTTTTATATACGTACGCTGCCTCTTACGTACATAATTTTTGGGACATCCTTCCTCTACACAGTAAGATGTCAATCGAAGTAGCTTTATGCAGAACTTGTGAACGACATTACAAGCATCGAGGAGAAAATGGTGATGATGATTGGGATGGACCAAATCCGAGGATTGAACACTGTACACAGTGTATGAATGAACTTTCTCTAGTACTTCATGATGATGATGATGATGATTCCGAAAAGGAACAACAGCAAGGTAAGAAGTACATGATCTTCTCTGTAAAGCATAACATACTTAGTATAATATATTTCTAAATGCTTTGTTTAATTTGAATGTTGCAGGAGGCATTTCAGAAGCATACGTTGTTAAGAAGCACACCAACCTTGTCAGCAGCAAAAAACGAACACTGTTGTAGTACATTTGTAAATAAATATTTGATCGCATTCAAAAATGTTCTACTTATTGCATTGCTTTACTCCGACTTACTCTTAAGAAAAACGATCAGGTCTAAACATGCACAATGACGTCATCACAACAGCACGTGCTTACTCTAGCTTTCCCGATGCATGTTTAAACTTGTTCGAATTTACCGCTACCACATTCCTTTACATCGACTTACTCTTAAGAAAACGGACAAGTCTAAACATGCATGACGATGACATCACAACAGCACGTGCTTACTCTAGCTTGCCCGATGCGTGATTAAACTTGTTCGAATTAACCGCCACCACATAGAGTACAGCAGCGAGGTAAGCGATGTAAGATGGCAGTAGCTAAAGATGGCAGCACTGTTCTCTCTGGATTAAAGATGGCTGCCTGTCAAAAAGATTTTTTCAAATTATCCGCCACCACATAGAGTGCAGCACTGAGGTTTGCGATGCAAGATGGCGGGTGACAGCTTGTCAAAGGTAAGTAGCTAAAGAGGGCAGCACTAAGGTTAGCATTGCAAGATAGTGGATGACAGCTGTGACGTAAAATATTACTCGCAAGATAGCACCACGATGCTCTTTTCATTAAAGATGGCAGCTAGAATTTTTCAAATTAACCGCCTCGAAGGTAAGTAGCTAAAGAGGGCAGCACTGTTCTCTCTGGATTAAAGATGGCTGCTGAATTTTTCAAATTAGCCGTCTCAAAGGTAACTAGCTAAAGAGGGCACCACTGTTCTCTCTAGATTAAAGATGGCTGCTTGTCGAAAAGAATTTTTCAAATTAACCGCCTCAAAGGTAAGTAGCTAAAGAGGGCAGCACTGTTCTCTCTGGATTAAAGATGGCTGCTGATTTTTTTCAAATTATCCACCACCACAAAGAGGGCAGCACGGTGCTCTCTTGAGTAAAGATGGTGGATGACAGCTGAAGAGCGCGTAGAATTTGTTTCCAAACAAGAGCACGTAGAATTTGCCACCACCACATAGAGTGCGACACTGTTCTCTCTGGATTAAAGATGGTGGATGACAGAAAAGCGCATAGGTTTGTAAAGCACGTGGAATTTACCGCCACCACATAGAGTGCAGCACTGTTCTCTCCGGATTAAAGATGGCGGATGACAGCTGTCAAAAAAGCACATAGCTTTGTTTCCAAACAAGAGCACGTAGAATTTGCCACCACCACATAGAGTGCGGCACTGTTCTCTCTGGATTAAAGATGGTGGATGACAGAAAAGCGCATAGGTTTGTAAAGTACTTGGAATTTACCGCCACCGCATAGAGTGCAGCGCTGTTCTCTCTGGATTAAAGATGGCGGATGACAGCTGACGGAATTGCCCGCAGCATAGTGCTCTGTTGGTTAAAGATGGCGGATGACAGCTGTCAAAAAAGCACGTGGCTTTGTTTCCCAACAAGAGCACAGAATTGTTCAAATTGCCGCCACCACATTTCAAAGGTATCTAGCTAAAGAGTGCAGCACTGTGCTCTGTTGATTAAAGATAGCAGATGACAGCTGTCAAAAAAGCACGTGAGTTTGTTTCCAAACAAGAGCATGTAGAATTTGCCGCCACCACATAGAGGGCAGCACGGTGCTCTCTTGATTAAAGATGGCTGCTGTCACGTGGAATTATCTGCCACCGCAGGTATCTAGCTAAAGTGGGCAGCACGGTGCTCAAAGGTGGCTGCTGTAAAAAAAGCATTTTTCAAATTATCCGCCACCACATTTCAAAGGTAAGTAGCTAAAGAGGGCAGCACTGTGCTCTATAGATTAAAGATGGCGGATGACAGCTGTCAAAAAAGCACGTGGCTTTGTTTACCACGCGCTAGTTAGGTTAAGTTGGCACTACTGAGGTTTAGGCCCGTCAAGATGGCAGCAGTGAGGTTAGCGATGCGTTGTTGTCGATGACAGCTGTCAAAAAGCACGTGGCTTTGTTTACAAATCTGTCAAAAAGCACGTGGCTGTCAAAAAACACGTGGCTTTGTTTACCTCATGTTAGTTAGGTTAAGTTGGCACTACTGAGGTTTAGGCCCGTCATGATGGCAGTACTGAGGGTAGCGATGCGTTGTTGTCTGTCAAAAAGCACGTGGCTGTCAAAAAACACGTGACTTTGTTTACCTCATGCTAGTTAGGTTAAGTTGGCACTAGTGAGGTTTAGGCCCGTCAAGATGGCAGCAGTGAGGTTAGCGATGCGTTGTTGTCGATGACAGCTGTCAAAAAGCACGTGGCTTTGTTTACAAATTCAAATCTCGCACCAAAATTCAAATTTCCCGCCAAAATTCAAATTTCCCGCGAGGCGGCGGAGGAGGCGGAGGAGGAGGCGGGCGGCGGAGGAGGCGCCAGAACCATCCAATTATACTACTCACGCGTGTTTGTGTTAGTATATGTTTCCATTTATCACCAGAACATTAGCGCTAGGTGTATAACTGCGCTCTAGTGTTGTTTCCTCACAACTCAAGTGATAGTTCCACAAACTTATAGATAGATAAATAAATAAATAAATAAATAAATAAGTAAATAAATAAATAAATAAATAAATAAATACAATGAATGGAAATTGTATTTTCTATATTTATGTGACGTGCAGTTCTCCTCTAGTTATGACAAAGTATCGCAAGTTACGTTTTGTACACCTTAGAATTTTTACACTCTTTCGATACAGCTGATTTGAAGGCAGAGACTTGGCATTTCCAATTTTGGCCCCATGAATATTGGTCTTTCCGGACTCACATTTCGATATCTAGATATTTACTGACAAGGATCAAATATCAAGAAAGAAACAGTTACTTACAGCACTATATTACTGGCAGTATTATCTGATACAGCAGCAGAGATAAGCAAACCTGACGTTGACACTTCTATGTGACTCTCAACGCTTAAACATTCAATCATCACGCATTCCAGTCCACCCCTTGGCTCAGTGGTCAGCGTAGTCACGTTCGATCCCCGGCCTTAAATGGTTATTTCCCCTGGTTCGTGGACTGGGTACTGTCTCCAACATCACTCAACACACACAACACCTTACAATAACATGCAGTTTCCTACACCGCCCACTCTTTTTGGAATAGCCACACGAAATTATTGTTTATTTATCATTCGTTGAGGAACACATTATTCAGTGTCGCCGTAGAAAGGGAGTGACGAGGTCGTCAATAAACAGATTAGGCTTAGACGAATTTCCTAATTTATTCCTGAATAGTTCTCAGATATGTGGAAAAGCCTCAAATAACAGAACTGACCACTCTCTCTTGTTGAACACACCACACGTAGAACAACGTTGGTCATCCTGAAGTTTCAACTCTGCGCGGTCCAGTATTCAAAGTAGCCACGCCCTTTCTTTCCGATTGGCTCAGTTCACCTCGTGGCGTAACGTACTCTACAAAGCTTCTCAAGGTCACTGGAAAAATTTCAAGCAAGTGTCCCACGACATTCCGTCTCAGCTATAATCTGCTACTCTTGTAATGCCAAACTGCAGTCCACGTTTATAATACAGTTTAATATGCCTAATAATATAATTTAATATTCCAACTGAGCCGTCAGAATACAGCGCAGTAGATTTTGATGGAGACAATTCAAGACCATTATTATGCAACCATTTTGCCAGATCGCAGGCCACATAATGGAAACGAAGAGATGTAACCTCGAAGCTAGAGGAAGTAGTGTAAATACACACATCGTCCGCGTATTCTAAAACGTGAATCGAGGGGCTGAAGAGATGCCAAAGATCAGCAGTATAAATTGTACACAAAAGCGGGCTGAGCACAGCACCCTGTAGGAGACATTTACACACGCGACGAGGGCCATGTAAACGACTGTGTCCATCAGGTACGTAGATATATCGTTCTTGCAACAATGTCTGAAGACCATATATAAATGCTGGAGGGATATGGAATGTTTGAAGCTTACTGAAGAGAACCTGTATACTGACGTTATCATAAGCTGAGCCGATATCCAGTGAGAAAACCGTAAGATATCAATTAATCGCAAAAGCATCTTCTATTGCAGAAGAGAATATACTGAGTTAGTCCAATGTTCCTCTCCCACGGCGGAAGCAGCTGTTGGTGTTCTAACCACCACTTAAGTCGTGTTTTCACCATCCTTTCCAGAGTCTTTACCACACACGAAGAAAGAGCAATCGCTCTATAAGGAGAAGGGTCAATAGGGTCCTTTCCAAGCTTCAGAATAGGAATGACAATTTGAGTAATCCAGTCCAAAAGTAATTATTCCCGTGTCCAAATGTTGTTAAAACATTCTGTGTAATAGAATATGTGCTGTGCGAGGGAGATAAGATAACATCAAATACCGGATGTAGTCCTTATCAGGGGTAGTGTTGTTATGTTTTAACTCCAGCTAAAGTTCCGTATAGTAAATGGCCGCAACAGAAAATGAGTGCGATCCCAGTTGTGTGAAAAGCGTCATGGGAATCTGCGGCACAGTCGGTGGAGCAATATGACTATGAAAAATCTCGACGCAATCAGACGGAAACGAAGAACGTGGGGAGCTACCCCCCACCCGTTTTAAGGATCTTACTTTATTCCAGATTCTCTGCTAATTTCTTCACAGTATCTTCGCCAACTGGATCGCTTTTTCTGTTTTAGAAATATTTTGACCTGTGCGTTGATAATTAGAATAATTTTCCCAGGAAAAAAGACGTCAATATTGTTTAAAAGGAAGTTTTCTTCTAGCAATCATTCGGGAACATTCTGTGTCCCACCACGGCGTAGGGGCATGTTTCGAAAAATAGGAAGGCTGTTTCAGTGGGATACTAACCGAAGATGCAACATTTATGATGTGTATTAAACAGTCGTATTTTTTTAAGTGGTTCAGTAGGGAGAGTTGCAGTACGAAGTTCGGAGTATATATTCTCGCTGAAGGCAATCCAATTTGCTCGTTTGGTGTTTCATTTTGTGGTGGTGTAGAAGGTTGTAGGTAAGGCGTAGATATTTTGTAAATGAATTTCGATAGGAAGATGATCAGATCCCAGAGAGTATCGTCGTGCTTCCCAGGTTTGGTTGGTAGCTATTGCTGGAGAACAAATAGTTACATCTACTGCCGAAGGTCGATGTTCTGGCCGAGATATAAGGGTAGGACTACCGTCGTTGAGTATGACCAGGTGGTAGCCATCCATTATATCTTGAAGGGCGGTTCTAGCACGGTCCGTATATGCACACCCCCAAGCTACACTATGGGCGTTCAGATCACCACATATAATGTATGGAGGTTCCAGCTGATTAAATAAACTGTCCCATTCGCCTGGTTGAATTGCAATACGTGATGGACAATAGATAGGTATTAATGTAAATGCCACCGTAGGGAGGAAGATACGAGCCGCTACAACTTGGAATGAAAGAACTCCGGGAAAAGTAAGGGATATTGCACTGTGACGAATATTGTAGCCTATTAACAGACCATTTCCTCCATATCCATCATATCTGTCTGAACACAGAAGATGATACCCAGGAAACATAACTGGTATACCAACGCGAAATCAAGTCTCGGATAATGCTGCCAAGTTGATGTGCCGATCATGTAATTCTTTTTGAAGACTGTGTTTATGAGCCAGCGCTGATTGGATATTCCACTGCAATATTTTAAAATCTTCCATGAATGTTTTGTGTTATCATTTCGCGAAGTTCCGATGCCGAAGGGATACCACGTGTTGAAGCTGTGCAACTAGGTTAAGGATACCAGTAATAAGGGATTCTGATGAAGTAAGTGGTGGTTGCGAAGAGCTGCCAGGTAAGGGACTTGCACTATGGGGTACTATTAAGTGCGGCTGAGGTGGGTAAGAGTTTGGACGACCCCCACTGACTTCATGGGGATGGTAAAATACCGGTGAGTGGGGGATAGATGGTAAGTCCGGAGGAGGGCACCGAGGTTGGAACACGGTAATTTTGGGATTTTGTTGTCTTGATAAGGGAGGAAAAGCTTGCTCATGTGTGAGAGGTAATGGCTGAACCAGTTCAGCATATGACTTTTTATAACAACTTCCTTAGCTTCCTTGAATGGCATGTTATATTTGGCCGAAACCTCGTTTATCTCTAATCGTTTGTTATACTCCGGGCACTCTTTACTGAGGGCACTGTGTTGACCTTGACAATGTACGCACTGAGGCTGATACAGGGAGCAGGTGTTTGGAGTACGTGACACACCACAGTTATTTGCATCTACCCTGTGAACGACCGTGTTTACTTATGTGGCCGAAGCGCAAGCAATTGTAACAAATACATACTGGAGCCACATATGGAGAAACCTCACAACGTGCCCCATATATCGATACACTGTCTGGCAGCGTCTGAGAGTCAAAGGTAACCACACAAGTCCGTATTGGAACAGCAGTTGAAACATTGTCCTTCATTGTGCGCCTGAACATACGACGAACTCGTCTTCCTCTATTTCTGTATGTACATCTCCAATGACACCCTGTCGAGTTATGACGTGAGACGGAGTGTAACCTTCTAATTGATGTGAGGAAAAGAAAGTAGAACTAACGAACCAGTTTGCTGCTTGTGCTGAGTGAAATTCCATTTTAAGACGATTTTTCCCAATGGAAGAAATATCTTTAATATTTCGACGTTGAGATGGACACTCCCGATAAATTATTTTACCAAACGCCATCGGATATAGTTTACCTATGTTTCCTTCTTTCCCTTCCACATAGATGTAGTAAGGCCCTAAAGAATAATCAAATGCACTGAGCCGAGGCGGTGCTCCGCTATTTTGAGGAGGAAGCACAGCTGGCTCCACATTCATATTAGAAGCACTATCACCTTGACTAGAAGCTGAGCTGGACCCTGAATTACTGGGAGAATATATCTGTTGTGAAACATTACCTGAAGCATTTTCTGGTGTAACTGCTTGTTTCTTATCGATGTTACCTGAAGGTTCTTCTAATGCTCGCTTGGTTGCCGCTACAACGGATGGGAAACTCGTCTCCATATTACAGTCGTAGGTAGGTGGTGGATTTAGAACCGCCAAAGCACTCTTGACACTATGAGATACCTGCTGTATACTGTTCGGTATGTCATGACTCATGAGGCTACACACTAGTAGACGTAGTCACTGAAAGGCGCGAATAAATGTCCACACAACGAATAAGTCCGTACTGCCGTACGATAAGTGAGCGTGAGTCACACAGAGCGAACACACAAGCAACTGCACGCGAACACACTGAAGAGAGCATTGAGTGGAGTGCGAACAGTGACGATGGTGACATCTAGCGTCTTGGTGTGAACTGCATACTTGTCTATGCTGCAGGTGAAAGGAATGCATCTACACTCATTGGAAATATTTTAATGGAATTCTTTCCATATTCAGAACAATGGCGATGCTTTGCTACTTTACAATATACAACACACCGTGCCACCTCGCAGATCGTCCAGCTGCGTGAAAAACGCGCAGTAACGCAGGCAAGTGTGGCCCTACACTTAGGAAAGGTGCGTCATTCTATAAACATTGCCTTGAAAAAAGACGAAATACATGGTCATCAGCAAGAATAAAGCGCCAGTGAGAGCAACTATTAGTGAAGAGTGTGATCCATGAGGCGGCATAGAACGAGCAAGAAACATCTTCATTAAATTGTAAAGAATGCGCGGTCATGACCTCAGCCTAAAGTTGAAGAGACGAACAGTGAGGTGTTACGTCTACTCCACACATCTTTCCGATGTCAAAGTTCGGACACAAGCCGATGCCATGGAAAACAAAATCCAATCCTTCTAAATGTGGATCCTCTTGAAGATTACGTGGATCTGCCTGAACTCATGTTCACCGTTGACTGGAGTACCTCGGCCATATCATTCCAAACGAGTCTCGTACAGCTCTTCTTGCAAGGAAAGATGAGGAAGGTGATGTCCGAGGAGCTCTGCTGGGCGGTCGTCACCAAGATGATCACGGCGCTCACAGCGCTGAAAGAAAGAACAGGTAAAATATTTAAGTATTCAGAAAAATGTAATTATGTATACAGATTTTGGGTATATTCATGCTAAAAGCTCGTTCTACTCGCATGTCGGTCAGCTGACTGGGTATCGTGGAATTATTGACTAATTTCAAAAGCAGTCATTATTTTGTACCACAAACTTCAGCTATACGTGCAGACGAAAATGAGCCGTTCTTTAATTAGAGTAGATCGGGAGAAAACGCCAAACTATGGTTTGAGGATAAAAACGTACATGAAAAGTGAAGGTATGAATTCAATGAAAAGAAGTACGCTTCTGTACGTTTTCTGTAGACAGGCCAGTTAGCGGTGTAATTTTACATTTTAGTCTCTTTTTATATAACAGCATGTATTTTTTTCTCACTCGGAGCATCAGGATAAGATTCGAGTACTAGTTTTATGTCACCTAAATATAATTATCAAAGCACACTTATGCTATGATTATTAAAGAATGTTGTAACCGTATGCAGAGCTTACCCCTACATGAGAGTTCGTAAGCACTGTTACTACATATGCTCTCAATTTGTACAGGTTTCATGTAGCCAATTGTCGCAAGAGATTCGCTGAATTCAGTCCACCAATAGTTCATTTTTATCATAATAATTGAGGGTGCATTTAGTACAATAGTTACCGCCATTCTCTGACATATTTGTCTAATTGGTCAACTCCCAGCGCATTTCTCTCGTCCAGCTCGTGTATTTTAGAGTCGGAAACCAGTTTCATTTTGCTCCAAAATGAGAGGAAGTATTAACATTGATCGGATAGTTATTTGTGCAACCATGGCTTGCATCATTTCGTCGTTCTTCCCTAGATGTGCATTCAGAACTGTGTATGTATGTATGTATCTTTGGAAGATCTCAGCGATCCTTACCAATTCCATGGTCATTTGTAGACCCCTTGTGATGAGCTAACACATGTTCTAATCATCCTTTATATGCGAGCAATCATATCGTGCACCTTATCCCGCAGCAAGAGTGGCATCTCTATCGCAGTGGGAGTGAGACGCCAGTTTTCGAGGGGTTGGATATAAGTTTACATTCTGTTCCTGAACAGGATGCGATAGACCTCTTAGAGAGAAACGATCCCTCTCACGCAAGGGAGGTTCGTTTCGATGATGTGATTTGCGGATAAACTAGGTAGGAACTGTCCCGGCATTCGCCTTAGTGCAGAAGTGCAGGAAAATTACGGAAAACCATTCTCAGGACAGTCAACGGTGCAGACTAGGCCCTACCAGTCTAGGCAAACCTAGCTAAAGTCTATTCTACTTGGTCTGTTTCCGCCACATGCGCACTACACTTAGATGTATTCAGAGCGCCTATTGCATTTGGTTCATAGTCTGATAGGCACTCTCAACTAATTTATAGTTCTTACGTAGGAATTCCTAATTTCAAACTGGAAAGTAGTCCAGGCAGTGTCAAACGCATTGGACTTCTCGATTGTCTGAAGTGAAAGACAAGTTCGTGTCACGATATATCGATACACGACAGAACTACAAATATATACAGGTATCTCACCTGGATCCACTCTAAATCCCCTGATCACTAGGACACCTCTTGTGATGGTGTGACGACTGCAGACCAGTTGTAGTCCAAGAGCTACCTTTATTTTGTTAACCTGTTCATATCAAGTTTGTCATAGCCATTTTCCAATTACATGGAATCGTCGCTCCGTGTGGATTTTGCCCGTGTTGAAGACCGGAAGCCTTCCTTGTCGCCAACTTCCCTGTGTGTGTTTCTGTTGCGGTTCGTAGATCAATGTGTATTAAGACGAATACATACACCCAGCTAATATCCTTGATCTAAGTGGGCATCAAACCCGGCGGTCTCTGAGCCGAATGCTGACAACGCAGCCCTAACAGTTTGGTGGTACACTTTAAAACTGATAACTATTCTCAAACCACTGTCACTGCCATACACATCCGAAAAAATCACTCTTCCAGTCCTCGGATGTCCAGTATTGATACAGATCGACAAATCTTTTTCTTTCTTCAACATGCTTTTATGTAAGTGCCATCTAGTATCAATTTTTGTAACTATCTGATGTATATTTTGTTTCAAAATACTTGTCGAGTCAATGACCCATCAAGTTCAAGCACTCACAAAATATTAATGCAAGCTGATTTTGATGCAATATATTCTGTACGGCTTAATTTAACTTTTGAACAAAAACTGCGTTGCACTGGCCAGCATAAACAGTCGTGAGTCAGTCTTGAACCACTCACGAGTTACGAGACGGCAGTTTACTCTGTTTCAACATGGCATATGTTGGAATTTGGTGCACGGATTGGAGCGACCAATCGATATTCTAAAGGCCATGTCGATGCTGTTCGTTTTAGTTCCATGTTATTGACACAACCTAACCTCTTCTTGATGTCGTCCAAATACTTATCCTAGGTCTTCCTCTGCCTGTCTTTCCCAGCACTTTCCCTTCAAGTATGTTAGTGATGAAGGTATTGTGTCTGATGACATGTCCAACAAATTTTAACTTCCTGTTTTCCATTTCGTTTAAAAGTCGTCTCTCTTCTTTAACTTCCTTTAAGACTTCCAGGTTGGTTTTTCTTCCCGTCCAGCTCGTTCTGTTATTTTCTGCCATATCCACATTTCAGCAGCTTCAAGTACATTCCTTTCTAATCTACCCAGAGTCCAACTCTCACTTCCATATTGAAGTGTACTCCATACAGATGATTTTGCAAGGGATTTCCTGACATCTATATTCATGTGTGTGCTGGTTAAAATGTTTCTCTTACTCATAAATGCCTGTTTTGCCGATGCTATTCTTCTCTTCACTTCCAGGAAGCATCCATTATCCTCTGTTATCGTACTACCAAGATAACAGAATTGTTTCACCTGATCAATTCTGATGTCATCAATTTTTATATTGGTTTTAATTTCTTCCATATTTTTCTGTATTACCATTACTTTCGTTTTCCGTTTGTTTACTTTTAATTTCCATACTTTAAGAGTGCCTGAGAGGACTTTCAGCATTCTATTCATTTCTTTTTCTGAGTCTGCAATTAATACGATGTCATCTGCATTGACTTTTATTCCCTTTGTCTTCTCCTTCATGATCTGAATAGCTTCCTCAATGAACATATTAAATACTGTGATGGAGGACAACCTTTCCTTCGCGTGTGTTCCCTATTTTATTTATTTATTTATTTATTTGGGAAACCAAAAACAGCGAGAAGCCGAATTACAGAGTTCCGCAATGAAATACATATTTACAATAGAGTAGCACAAGGCAAGCATAAAGAAAAGTGGAAGAATAATGACGATAAAACATCTAACGATAAATATAGAGGAAAAAATTAAAAACTAACATAATTAGAGACACAACATAACAAAAACAAAAAATAAAGGCTAAAGAAACGAGAAAAATTGTTGAACGTAAAACGAAGAGAAGAACTTATAGCTAGGCACAGTAAGATAAATACAGACATAACACTTAAGTAATGGTATAGCACAGTAAAAAATAAATAATATATTATGTACAAAAGAGAGGACAGCAATGAGAAGAGAAAAAAGCAATATGAAGAAAATGAACTACGTTAAGTTAAGGAAGAATCGATTAAAGGAGGCATACGAAGAAAAAACGTCCAAGTTCCTGTCAGAAGATAAAGAGTTAAGGAGGGTTGGTATGCGGATAAATAAACTTCTTTGAACGAGAGAGAGGCGGGAATACGGAATATGAAGGGGCGTATTAATCCTGGTTTTGCGAGTTGGAACATGTATGGAAAAGAAGGATGCAGGTTCAGGAGAACGAAATAAACCGTTAACAGCGTTATATAGGAATCTAAGGTCGGCTACTTTCCTGCGACTAGATAACGGGTGAAGGTTTAACTTGTCTAGTATCTGATTACTACTCAAGTTTCGACAATCAGATACTCTGGCTCTAACAATGGCACAGAAGAATGACTGCACGCGGTTAATATGATTCAGATTAGTGGGTGAAGAGGTAGACCAAATGGGAGATGCGAATTCAATAATCGGTAGGATGCAAGATACATAGTAGGCTCGGAGGGCGTGGATATCGGTGATGTCAGAAAATCTATACAACAAACCGAGAAGTGACCTAAGTGCCCTTTGCGCGGTGCCTGGAGCAGCACGTCTTTAGTAGGTGACTTTGTTAGTGACCTGTATACCGTCCAGTGCCGCCCCACAAGAAACGCATCTTTCTCTCTTCTGTTTCTTTATTTCCTTTCAGACCGAAATATTGCGTTGCGCGATTGGGGGCCCTTCCATGAATGTCGGAGAGAGATGGGTGTTGAATTTCCCCGTCGCAGTGCATTTACACAAGCTTTCTTGAAATGCGATGTTCCTCGTGGCGTTCTCGTTTTGTTTGCCTTGTCTGAGTAATGCTCGCATCATAGCAGCTTCTCGCCCAGAATTAAGTAACCCCATGCATTATCCTGGAGCAGGAAGGCTCTCATAACACCATAAATCTATGGAGCTGATATCCTTGTAAATCGTGGCAAGAGTTCTGCGGACGACAGCCTACACGACCTCTGTTTATGTTATGCATACGAATACTCCCTTTTCTTAACAGAGAGACATGTTCACATAACTTAAGATCAACGTTAACAAGTTTTGAGTTCACATATTCTAGAATCTAGATCATTGAAATAGAATATTAGATGTGCTATGTGAGAAGAAATGTTAAGTACAAACTAACATTCTCCCTGCCTCAAGTAAAGTAGGAGACATTTCAGCTGCTACCATACGATCGGGGTAAGTAACGCACCTTATTGACAACTTGACCTTTCCTGGTTCTAGTCTACAAGTGTACTGCGATTTATGTGGTCCAATGAAAACTTTTCAAACTCTCATTATAACAGTTTTCATAAATCGGCACTCGTTTCTCCAAGGAAGCAAGGGATGGTTTTGGGACTCAAAGCAGAAGGATTCTCGAGTAGGGAAGTTGCTAGGAAATTATCAATTGACCACGAAACTGTGGAAAATATATTGAGTGGTAGAAGGCGAAGTAGAAACTAGAAAAATTCTTTTCTCTTTCCCATAACCTGTGAAGCCAAATATTTGTATGAATAACCATGGAAACACAAAGTCATTATTATTTACGCTTTAAATAGCACAACAGATAGGCTAAATGTAAAAACTGTCTGGATACTTACAGATTTAAGTTTTCACACAATTCTCCATAAAATGCACACAATTCATCGCAACAAACAACAGCTGACAGAAAATTGGAGGGAAGACAACTGGTGGAGTGAAATGAAGGAGGGCTTTCTTTGCAGGTTTTTTCTTCTTCAGTTTGAGTTCAGAAAGGCGTTTTAGCACTGTTTGATGGGAAGCTGAGGTCCCAAACTCCTGGTCAATCTTAAAAGCAATCTGCCTCTGTATTGCTTTGCCATCATTTTCATTGTCCTGCACAATCTGGGTCTGGAGATTTTCCTCCGACCACATTTTTACCTCAAACATGACTTTGTAGTTTCAGATTCACAAGTCGGCGACATGTCAAACCACGACAGATTCACACCAAAAATAATTAATTTCACAAAATCACATCACACATTGAACGGTAGAAATATCGTAGCGATCACATTCCTTAAATCACATCGTCAATGTTATTAAACATGAGATACAATAAACCACAGTCTCCGCTACTCCACACAAGCGTCCGCCACTCGAACGACAATCAACTCGTGACGGTGATCTTCACATAACATGGAGCAACAACAATAGCAGACGTAGAATAGATCGCTAACGTTAAAGCGAATTAAGCTCCAAAAGGATAATAGCACCTTCAATATTATATAGAAAATAAATGATAAATAATAATAATAATAATAATAATAATAATAATAATAATAATAATCAATATTCTAAAGGCTAATGCCTTGTCGATTCAACCACTCACTTCTTTCATTGGCATAATAATAATAATAATAATAATAATACCTGGCGAGTTGGCCGTGCAGTTAGGGGCACTCGGCTATGAGCTTGCGTCCGGAAGATAGTGGGTTCGAATCCCACTGTCAGCAGCCCTGAATATGGTTTTCCGTGGTTTCCTATTTTCACACCAGGCAAATGCTGGGACTGTACCTTAATTAAGGCCACGGCCGCTTCCTTCCAACTCCTAAGCCTTTCCTATCCCATCGTCGCCATAAGACCTACCTGTGTCGGTGCGACGTAAAGCCACTAGCCAAAAAAGACATAACAGTAATAATAATAATAATAATAATAATAATAATAATAATAATACAGCTGTCACTAATCCACCACAACCAACTACCCCTCTAGTTATATTATACAATAAAAAAGGCAATCTTCTAAATGGTAAGATTACATCAAAATAAATTATTAAACATTTTCAAGCAAAAATATTTTTAAAATATCATTAGGTTATCTAAAACATCCCAATGTACCAGTTAATGTTAATACTACTAGAACAAAAATTATATTTGAGACTGTTTTGAAAATTGTATCTGTTTTATGTATCTCACGTCAACACTAATCTCTTGTTCGCAATCAAGATACAACCACAATCAAATTCCGACTCCCTGTTCAGAGAGTACGACCACAAGTCAATGCACGACCACAATTGACTCATGCCCCGCGGAGTCAAGGAATAAAAGCCGTAGAAATTACCCCACGTCGTCCAAGTATTAGACGTAGCACAATTAGCAAATTGCAGCCAATTGCTGTCTAGCAGTTCATGGGGCATTGTTAAATGATACATTTCAAATTCCATACATACTGACAGTTATAGTTTAAATTCTACCGCCATATATGCGATTTTCATCCTTGCATGCAGCCATATTTAATTACTGCCTGTCAAGCGAGGGTGAGTACTGTACGTTTTCCCTGATAAGGGAAGAATACTATTCCCTGCTAGATATTCTTTGAATATCTAACATTTCCTACCTTCCAAATATATTATTCAACAGATATAATAACTTACATGCTGCAAAGTCTACGTACAAACAGACTTGCACTTTAGACTTTATCTGCGAACAGCTATCGAAGGGATGACAGAAGATTGTGTAAGAAGGTAGTCCAAGGAGTGAAAGATATACAATAAAGACATAAGGTAATGACAGGAGAACAGTTGTAGAATATTTTAAAATTAGTAAATATTTGGTATTGTTGATTGAAACAGTAACAGAAAGCGGAATGAGAGGCATAATGTAGTGGCTCATGGGCGTATAAAAGAATACATTTATAAGAAAAAAGGTGTAGAAAATATAATATGAAGTGGCGCATCTATTAAAGGAATGTAAAGGAAAAATAAGGTCAGAGAATAGATATTGAGATAGGAAGTAGCTACACTGAAAAGAATAAATGCTATCTATTCTTAAAAAGTTCTCTGCTTGGCGAAAAACGCTGCGTAGGGACTAAGCTATGAGCTCTCTGTATAGAACCACTGGAAATGATAAGCAAATTAATATGACTACGAGTTATGTGACCTGCTGTGGAGCTCACGGGCCCTCTAGGTCACTTATTAGATTTTATTTTGAAAGTTAAATATTTTGTGGAGATTGAAACACAAACACAATTGTCGTGCGCCTCGAAATAGCGGTGTTCTAGGTGCAAAGACGATATGTTTCTATTTGCTCCCTGATTCTAACGGAACTGGATCATGCTGCGAAATATCTGGGGTACAAAGGCGTTGACTATTTCTATGATATCCATACATTCGATGCTGAGTTCACAGAGTCTGTCTCGTGTCATAATATTTTCCAGCTAGTTCTTTATAAATTTCAGTTTCGAAAATGATCATTTTGCGGAACAAAGAGTAACAGTTATAATTAGGTCTAAAATTATATATTTTGGAAACAATTTCGCCCGTTTCTTTGCACAGGTATTTGTGACAGAGTATGTCGCTTGTGTTACGAGACAGAGCCGTCTTAGACTCAACTTAATAAGAAATAATCCAACAATTACCCCACACAGGCTAACGCACTGTAAAAACAAACTTTTTCGGCCCATTCCGCAAAAACATCACGAGTCACCTTTCCAATGCAAAGTGGGATTCAGGTAAAATAATTTTTCATTTATTTACTTATTCTGACGAAATCTGCGGACACCTCAAACCGCGGGCGTTCCAGGTCACTGGTGTAATGTACAGTGGATTATACTTTACTAATTGTGTAACATTTGCTAAGTCAGTGTCTAATAGCGCGTGAGGCCTCCTCTGGCCCTGCGAACTGCAGTGAGACGCTGTGGAAGTGAGTCGACAAGTCCCTGGTAGTCCTCTGGACGTAGCTGACACCAAATCGTTTGCAGAGCGGTCGCCAATGCTGGTCTGTTCGTGGGTGCAGGATCCATGGCACGGAGCCTACGTTCCAGGACATCCCAGATGTGCTCGATAGGGTTCATATCGGGGCTCCTGGGTGGCCACGGCAGTCGTTGGACCTCCGCTGCATGTTCCTGTAATCATGCCAGGGCGACGTGGGAGCGATGTGGCGGCGCGTTACCATCTTGAAACACCGCAGAACCGTCCGGGTGCTGGAAGGCTAAAAATGGGTGGAGATGGTCTCCGAGCAGCTCAACATACCGCGTACAATCCAAAGTCTCTTCCAGAACAACACCAGGAAAATGCACCCCAGACCATAACAGAGACACCAGCAGTCTGGACCACACCTTTGAGGCAGGCGGGATCCATCGCTTCATGTGGTCTGCGCCATACACGGTGCCTTCCATCGGCATGGTGCAGTTGAAATCGTGATTCGTCCGACCATATCACGTTCCGCCATTGTTCCAGTGTCCATCCCTGGTGACTGGCGACAAATGCGCGTCGTTGTGCCCGATGACGTTGGGTTAACAGTGGCACCCGTGTGCAGCGCCGGCTCCCATACCCCATAGAACGCATGTTCCTACGGATTGTCCACTGGGAGACGTGTCTAGCACGGTCTGTGTTGAATTGAGTCGTGATTTGTTGCACGGTTGTCCGTCTGTCACTACTGACAATCCGTCTCAGATGTCGCCGGTCACGGTCATCGAGAGTAGCTGGTTGTGGACGGTGACACCCGCATTCAACCATTCACGATACACCCTGGACACGGTTAATCGTGTGAAGTCGAATTCCCGCACCACTTCCGAAATCGCACTTCCCATCCGTCGTGCACCGACCACCATACCCCGTTCGAACGGTGTCAGCTCACGAAGATGTTCCATGTTACACCTGTCACATGCACAGCCGCTGCTCACTAGGTCTCCTATACAACTGCCGCTGCCACAGGGGGCGTGTGGTGCGCAGACAACACACCTACGCATCAGTGCTCCGCTATCCCATGACATTTGCTTAGTCAGTGTATATTCAACATTCAGTATTTTAAAGAACTGAGCGCATGTGTTAATTGTGATTGCAACATACGAATACTCCCCCCCCCCCGGTTGGTGGTGGGGGAGAAGAGTATTCACTCATTTAACTCACAACTTAGGAACTAAATACTCAGAATCATTCCACGAAAACTGCTGAACCGAGCAAGTGGTGCCGCGACTTGAGTCACCTTGCACTCGGGAGGTAATGGGTTCAAACTCAGAGGTCAATAGCCCATACGATGATTTTCCCTGATTCCCCATTTGCTGGGTCCGTACCTTAATTAAGGCCACGGTCGCCTCCTTCCCAGTTCTCTGTGTCAATGCGACCTTAAACACAGTCATTAAGTGCTATTTTTAAAAACGTATTCCAATATTTTTCAATTTTCATTTTAATCCTAGAAGTGCCCAGTGTTTTTTTCTAAATGCCAGGCCATTTTAGCATCGATTACACATTTATGTTTTTAACTAATTTATGCACGCTTAGATAGAGAAAAATTAGACATGTAGCATACCATGTTACTCAGGAAGCTTTATTTAACGTGCTTATATAAGTAATAGATAAATTACTTACTGATGCGTATCAGGCGATCAAAATTTCGGAAAACTAAAAATTTTTGTTTTCATATCTTCAAGTTCACCGTTAATAATTAAAAGTACTCATTTTTAAAAGTCACTATATACAAAACACGCGGAATTTATTCTAGTTTTTAAAAATATTTCGTTCTCAAAAGTAAACACGGAAATAAAATCACGAAAGAATTAAGAAGTTCCGAGCTGCACACAGTTCCGTCAGCCTCGGAGCACTCCTAGGAGTCATTCTCGGTTCATAGGCGTCCAGAAATGCTGCAATTTATGAAAACATTCACGGTGCATCCCATATTTATTAGAATGGCAGTGTAATTTTTCATTTCGAAGACAGTTACACCAAACCCAGATTGACTGATTGATTGATTGATTGATTGATTGATTGATTGATTGATTGATTGATTGATTGATTGATTGATTGATTGATTGATTGATTGATTGATTGATTGATTGATTGATTGATTGATTGATTGATTGATTGATTGATTGATTGATTGATTGATTGATTGATTGATTGATTGAAAACAGGATCGCATACGAGAAAAGGCCTTCATTTCTTCAGAATCTCTTTTAGTTTTAAATTTTTTCGCCACTCTTTAACCAAGAACTTACAAATAAAATCCGTAAAGAACAAGTAGAAGTTCATCATGGGTTTGGGGCGTACAGTTCCTAATGCCAGGATTTCTTACGCGGAACTTCTCGGAAATATCGAACTCCTGTTCGGGTGGATAAACCCTGCACCACTTTCGTGTTAAACAAACAGTATTAGCTAATTAAACGTCGGAAGGCCTGCTCTCTTCAGCGGAATCACTTTCAACTTTAGATTACGGAATATAGCCTTTTCCGCTGTCAGAAGAATCATCAGCTAAAGGAAATATGTCACTGGAAGAGAAATCATCCCAATCATCTCAAAGAAATTCGCGATTATCACTTTAATCATGTAGCTCATCTACCATGATGACAGCTTACACTTCAAAAAGAAAGAGTATAAAAATAAACTCAATAATTTGTTGAAAGACAACGAAAGATATTCACAGAAACTAACAGGAACAGGGAGCGAGCGCGAAGTTACATAGCAAATGAGACGACAGGGGGATGAGGCAAAGTAGCTGATTTTATACCTACCCTGACCTTGACTAGTGAGCTAGTGAGGAATGTGTGATGAAAGACTTGAATGATGTTATAAGTGATTAAGTGGCATTCTAGTGACACTCTATTGAGTCGCAAGCGCGACGTTTGGCAGTTCTAGGGTTAAAGTGCTGGTCATCTTCAAAGAGAAAGGTGCTTGACGTGGACAATGGGCGTTCTTTGACGGAAATATAGTTTTATTTGCTTTCCCTGAAATGTGAGTTCCTTCCTTCACCGACTGATCCCCTCGTCTCTACGCATTCCCAAGCTACATCAGTATCATCTTGCAAGGATGATAGAGACCTTGTCCAAGAGGTAGCACGGGCGCTCGTAGCTCCAGGCGCAACCTAATTACCTTGCTAAATGCTTCATGTATGCTGCATTGCAAAGTAATGCGGGCAGGTGTCGCCAGGGGCAGTCACACCGCGCAGTCGCTCCTCCTGTTAGTTGGAGCTGTGACGGCTCGGCTTCTCCACAATGGCACCGACATTCGAATCCCGTCTACTCCGTGTCTCGTTGATTCCTCGCGAAGTAAATTTGAAGGAAAGAGGAAGTGTTCTGTTAACTGGGAGTGAGACATGCCTTTGTATTTTGAAAGTAGGTATATTAACTGGTTCCTTTACTTCGGTTGGACCAAAACTCGGTGGTCCAGCTGCAAGTCCACCAACAATGATCTGACTAATCATGGCGCTATCTGGTAGTTGTAAATGTTCTACAGGAAATTACAATGTGAAATTGAAGTAACGGTGTTTCTATCCGTCAGAAACATCATTACCAAATTGGGGTGCTACAGGAAAAGTCGGTATATCCAGGTGCAGTCCTCAACCAAAATTGACAAATATCGACACGAAATTTACGCCTGAGCATGGAATACTATATTAAAACAAAAATAATTAGTTTTTGTGTGTTCTTAAGAATTTTTATTCTCTTCGTGGACTGTAACATTTGTACAATCATAGAAAAGTATCTGACACCTTGACTGACTGGCTTTCTTTTTAGAGGGTCCCAGATTTGATTCCAGAGTAGGTCGAGAATTTTAACTGCATGTGTATTGCTCTTGCTCGAGCTTGGTGTTGGTCTTGACACACTTACTGCCAACCACGGCATAAAAACGTAATAATGAAGCCATCCTTGCAAACAATGTTGGATCAGGAAGGTCATCCGGCCGTAAAACCGGTCCTGAGCAACATCAATTGGCGACTCCTATAAAGTTTTAAATGTCTAGGTAAGTAAGGTAAGGGTGTATTCTGCTGGTCTGAACCTCCGCAGATGTGTGCCTGAGCCAGAGTTTACGTACGGTAGGGTGGCCAGTTCCTTTCCGCTCCTCCATTCCCTTACTCCCCCACCAACAGCGCGTGGAAACCCATCCAAATCTTGACCACACCCAATGTTGCTTAACTTCGTAAATCTCACGACATCCGGTGTTTCAAGACGGCTACGGCCGTTGGCAAATGTCTCGGAAGAAATATAAAATAAAATGTAATTTCTTAGCTATGTATTCAATTGTTTGTGTATAAGGTTTGGGTAAACTCCTGTGTTATTTTGATTATGGCTCATCTTTCCTGTTGTTGGCTCCTGATCGAGTGCTTGGGAGAAGAGACAAAGTTGAATGAGTACCAGGACATTTTAGCTCAATAAGTCAAACGCTATTTAATAGGTTTTGAGTGTGACACACTTTCATTGATGATATCCGGTATATCCATTTTTTATAACAAATGTTCCTTATTTTCTGAGACTATGAAAGGCAGCGGAATGAAACTTGTTACACTTAATAAACTAATGAGAACATATTTTACCGCAACCGAAATGGTATATTTGAGAGAGTATCATTTTAAAAGGCAACAGCAATGACACTTCCCCTGCTATTGCAAGATCCAAGTTGGTTACAGTAGACGTTCGCTGCAAAAATACTGCCAAGGCTTCTGTAAGCAAGGAAAGAAATCCAGCATCTCAAACGTTCAAATAACTGACTTCAATAATCCCCTGAAAACTACTATGATGAGAAATATCACCTCCTTAATATAGAAACACTTTGGAGCGACTGAAGAAAAATTGTCTCTTGGTTTTTACTGACTTGTACTGGATGCACAGGGAAACGGAGCTACACATTCTGTTTCTGAACATATTGATGCGGGAACAAAAAGTGACTTTATCTTCTCGCGTAATTTCGGTATAATTTAGATGGGCTAAGAGTCTTGAAAATTGATTCTTCCAGGTGACCACTGTGCCGCACCAAGTTTCCCTTGGTGGCGCACTTCTTTGAATGTAATATACATTCTTTGACCGCTATCGACCTTACGGTCGATTTATCCCCGGACGTGACGTATGACTCGTTTTCTCCTTGACAGAGTGCGCTTCCGGCCATCAGCCGAAGTGCCCTCTTAGTCAGTCTTGTGTCCGCATTCTTTGAAACAAGTTCGCAGGACGGTTGTAGCCGACATGGCGGTCGATACAACAATGTACATTTTGAGATACGTGATCTTTGACCTGTGCCGTTTATTTTTCATGCAGTGGATTTACCTACTTGAATGCCCGACTCTTTATCTCTGTCGCTATTTTGTGACTACCTGATGCTCTGAGCAACGCCTGACTATTAAGGTAAACTTTTTCTTTGTCTTGCTATGGTTGCGTGGGCGTATTAGTTATGTACATTTAACCGTAATGTTGCCTTTAGTCTTATTGCTAGTTTTCTCTGATCTTGTGTGTTCTGTTTTTTGTGTGACTTAAACCTGTAAGGATGGAGGATGGTTTTAGTCAGTGATGTGTTTGTTTGGCGTGTATGTGATCTGAAGTTCGAGACCTATTGCCATTTTTTTTATTCGTCGATTTTTCTCATGGCCGAGCTCTTGATGCCTGACGTTGTGTTTGACGCTATGACTGGTATTCATGTTCGTCCGTGGTGAGGCGATTTGAATACGTTGCAAGCGTGATGGTTACGATGAAGCTACTGTGAATTATGTGGGGATATGCCTTGCCTTGATGCGGCAATCCTTTGTTATTTTACGCGTCTTGTATTGAGTTCATGAGTCCATGAATGCACTTGTCTTGCTATGCGGATCTCTCTGTGTCCGTTATGTGTCTGGACAAAACTGATTATTCTACCTGTATACATTTCGTTTGGGTCTCTATGGTGAGTGTGTACGTGTGGTTGTGCTGTATGCCTGCCTGATTAACAGCATTCTCCTTTTCTTACAGTGTTATTTTTTTTTAAAGTTTTATTTACATTTTCTTATTTTCATTCCTCGGACTATTTGCTGGCCTAATTATATATTTACGTTTGTTGCTTTCATTTGAATGAGCCTTTTTTCATTGTTAGCTTTGTTTACTCGCCTCGTAACTATGGCAGCCATGTTTATTCTTTGATTTTTTTCTTCCTTGCTGGGATGCTGTGTTTTTCAAATGGGGGATTGTTGCGTGATGGATCTCTTCTCTGGGATGCTGGTCCATATACATGGAGATGTGTGAGATGTAACGTGTATGTTTTTATTTGATGTGCGTGTAAGTTCTTTCGATATATGTCCACTGATATTAGTTCATTGCGAGGACGAATGTGTCATACGTCGCGTGTATGAAGTTATGTGGAGGAAGTAAATCGTATGTTACAAGTTTGTGATTGAAAGATGCTTGTGTGGCCATGTTTGATATGTTTTCAGTCTGCCTCTTGATATGATTGGATGAATAATCTACACGATAAGTTTCTACGCATATCTCCGTGAGTAATGTTTCAAACTTGAATTTTTTTAAATTGCCTTATCTTGCTTTTTTTTCATTAATAAACCCCCATGTATTTTGACCCCGTTCTTTCATTTATCGGGAAGGGTTCTGGCTTCTTTCCGTCTCCCGTTCCTCCCTTCAGTTTAATTTGGTTCGAGTCCAGCTCCAGACTGTTTTAGTCTGTTCCAGCCCGTCCACGGCCTCGTCTCATGAGGTAAGTTGGTAAGTATTCACGGACCTGTTGGTGTGTGTATGCGTGCGTGTGTGTGTATGTATGTGTGTGCGTATGTGCGTGTGCGTGTCTACGGTAGCAGAGTGTGTGTAAGGCATGAATGAGTGTGTGTATGCGGCAGTGTGTGCTGAGGGTGCAGATGGTATGCAGAGCGTGGTTCGTGGCTGGAAAGTTTCACCGAGGGGCTGATTCTCGGTGGAGCAGAGCTGGATTCTTTTAAAATTAAGTCCCCTTTTTTGTGTTTATACTGTGCCATGAATAATATATATATATATATATATATATATTAATTGATGCTATTTCACAGGATACCTCCGTTAAATCTTGTGTATAACTTTGGTTGTGATTTTGTCATTGTTGACTGTTGCTCTTGCATTATTTATCTTATCTGTAAACAATGGAGAACATACAAGACAATGCGTATGAAAATCTCCCCAGTGTTGATATGCAAAATAATTCAGGCACGTCTATGGAAGGTAATTCCATTCATTCAAACTCTGATCACAACAATGCGAGTATTGCTGTAAACAATTGCCCTAATGAGTTTATCTCTAGCATGGATGTTCATACTGTAAATCGCATTCCTCAGCCTATTGCGAGTGGGCCATCTCAATTTAATCCTGCGCTTGATGTTGTTCGAAAATGGAATTTGAAATTTTCCGGCGAAGAAAAAGGTTTCTCCGTGATCGAATTTTTAGAGAGAGTCGAAGACGTCGCCGCGTGTGCTTCTATGTCCCTAGACCTATTTGTCCCTGTCATCCCCGGTATGTTAGAGGGGCGTGCAAGTAAATGGTTCCGATAAAATAAATTTAAAGTCAAATGTTGGTCCGATTTCTCGAAGGAACTTAAAATTAGGTTTGGTCTATCAGACATGAATTTTGTTCTTAAACAAGAGATCCTACGGAGAACCCAAGGTCCTAACGAACCTATTGATGAATATGCGACTGGTATCCTTACCTTGTTTAACCGTCTTGATGTTGACATTCATGAGACTGAAATATTTGATACATTTTACCGTAATTTGGCTCCTAACTATAAACTCTTCATAAAGAGATCTGAGGTAAATTGTGTGGATGATATAATTAATCTAGGGCGCGAATACGAATCTACTCTTCAACTGAATCACTTATACCAACCCCCTCCTCCGCCCGATACCTGTTCTTTCCCTGACACCGCCTGTCGCCCTGTGTCTAAATCGGTCTCCTTTGACGGACCGCTCTCTTCTGCGTCATGCACTGATCGTGCTGATTACCGGTCAAAACCTCCTCACTCTTTAAATAATATGGCAGGCAGTCTTCAAAATCAAAACGTACCCCGTAGGAGGACGTCTAGGTCCATTACATGCTGGAATTGTGGGAAAGATGGACACGTCTTAATGCAGTGTAACTCGAAGCCCCCAGTAAAATGCTGTCAGTGTGGCTTAGTTGGCGTGTTTCGTGATATCTGTCCTCGATGCAATGGAAACCAGGGAAACTGATCCCGCGCCAGCGAGTAGGCCCGTCGTTGGTGCCCCAAACCTCTTCTAATCGCAAAGTTTGTTGTCTTCCCTTTGCGTCTCCTTGGGCCAAAATTATTTCCGGCTCGCGCTCGCTATATGCCCTTTTGGATACCGGATCCTCGAGTTCTTTCATAAATCAGTCTGTGGTAGAAGGCATGGCTTTGAAACATCTTCGAGATAGTCAATGTTCCGCAACGTACGTGTCTGCCAATGGCCATCGTATGTGTCCCACCGGACGTGTTCGTATCCATTTCAAGATTTACAATTATTCCTGGGACTGGAATTTTAACGTTGTTCCCGATTTGACTGTTCCCCTCATCCTTGGATCTGATTTCATGTTAGCCACCGGGTTATCTATCGATTTTATCAGCTGTTCATTTGCCTTTCGCTTTCGATCAAATGAAAACTTCCATTTCGAGGTTCCTTCTGGTAATAATCCGTTATGCCTTGTATCAAACTATATTCCCCTTATTGATCCATCTGATCTTTCCAATGACCAAGTCTCCGTGCTCAATGATCTTCTAAAAGATTTCCCTGAGGTACTTACTGCCAAATTAGGGTGCGCCAAAGAATTTTCGTCCTGCATCGAACTGAAAGATCGTACTCCCGTCAGACACCCACCTTTCAGTTGCTCCCCTCCCAAGCTCGCCGCTATGAGAAAGTGTATCAATGAACTGCTGGAGGAAGGCGTCATTAGCCCATCAAAGTCTTCTTTTAGTAGCCCCGCCTTTCTGATTCCCAAAAAGGATGGCCAACCTCGTCTTGTGATTGACTATCGATCTTTGAATCGCAATGTTATATTCGACAGTTTCCCTCTCCCGACCATCGAGTCTGCCCTGCAATCCTTCGGGAAGGCCCAGTTCTACTCTGTTTTCGACTTCAATTCTGCCTATTTCCAGATTCCTCTCGACCCTAGTTGCCGAGAATTTACGGCTTTTGCCACCCCCTTTGGCTTATATCAATTTAATAAAGTTCCCATGGGTATTTCAGTAGGCGGCCAAGCGCTGAGTCGCATTCTTGACTCCGTCTTCGGTGATTTAAAGTTCTCTTGTTTATTCTCGTATTTAGACGACGTCGTGATCTTTTCTGACACATTTGAGGAACATGTCGCTCATCTTCGCGAATTTTTCACTAGGTTGAAGAGGCACGGATTCACTGTCAATCCTGAGAAGGCATCTTTGTGTTCTAGAAGGATAAAGTTTTTAGCACATATCGTTTCCGGCTGCGGCATATCTGTTAATCCTGAGAGAGTGAAATGCATTCGTGAATTTCCCAGGCCAAAGAACCTACGAGCTGTCCGTAGATTTCTTGGCATGATTGGATTTTATTCTAGATTCATCCCCAACATTTCTGAAATCTCAGCCCCCCTGAACTCGTTGAAAAAGAAAAATGTTCGTTTCTTCTGGAGCGATGCTCAAGAGCAAGCTTTTTGCCAACTTAAAGACGCCCTCTGTCGAGCTCCCGTATTGCACAACCCTGACTTTAACGGGGAATTTGTCCTTCAGTGTGACGCTAGTGATATTGCTGTCTCTGCTGTATTGAACCAAAGACTGGAGAACGATCATCTTGCCCCCATTGCTTATTTCAGTAAGAAATTGCTCGACTCTGAAACCAGGTACTCCACGTACGAAAAAGAATGTCTGGCTGTTGTCCTTGGTGTCGAGAAATTTCACTCGTACCTCGAACACCGACATTTCTGGATTCATACTGATAACCAAGCACTATCTTGGATGGCTGCCAATGTCAAAAGGTTAGGGAGGACTGCTCGTTGGATTCTCCGACTGTCGTCTTATAATTTCACTGTTGTTCATGTAAGAGGTAAAGATAACACTGTTGCCGATTGTTTGTCGCGCATGTTTGAAGGTGGTGAGACTACTGATTGCGATATCGGGTGCAGCCCCGATAATCATCTTCCTGTCTGCATCCTTCGAAACTACCCCTTTAGTTTTACCGAATTGTCTGAATTCCAGAAGAAAGACGATGAATGTATCCGTCTAGCCGATAGACTTTCGAAGAAGGAACAAGGTTGGGAATCCTTTGAAATAAAAAGGGGCCTTTTGTGTCACAAAAGTCTTCACAACCGTACTTCTAAAATTTTCGTCCCCCAGAATCTGAGACCCAATATCTTAAATTATTATCACGATTCTCATTTAGGCGCTCATCTCGGCCAGTTAAAAACCTTTCATAAAATTTCTCGGAATTATTACTGGCCGAACTTAAAAGGAAGTCTTCGAGTATGTCAAAACCTGTGATGTTTGCCAAAAATGTAAGCCTGCTCAGAATACTCAGATCGGTTTTCATTCCGCCGACGTTGCCAATTCTCCTGGTGACAAACTATTCATTGATTTCTTTGGACCCCTAACTCGATCTCAATCTGGCAACGTGGGTATCTTATCTGTTATCGACGGTTTTTCTAAATTCATTTGGCTGTTCCCTGTTCGTAAAATTGATTCTAACGTCACGGTGAATTTATTAACTAAACACATCTTCGGAGTTTTTGGTCCACCTAGGACGCTTGTCTCTGACAATTCTTCGGTGTTTACCGGCGCTAAGTTCCGTAATTTATGCTTCTCCTGGGGTATAAAACATATCCGTCTTAGCCCTCATCACCCTCAACCGAACCTTGTTGAAAGATTTCATCGAAATCTAAAAATCTGTTTGTCTGCCTTCCATTATAACACCCAATCCCTTTGGGATTGCTATCTCTCTTTTTTCAGCCTAGGTTTCAACACTGCCATGCACGAGTCCAGCCGCTTCACTCCTGCCGAATTATTTTTGGGCAGGGTCCCCAATGATCCACTCTCTTTGAAATGGAATGTGGAGTATCTCTCCGAACCCTCCCGACGTCTGGATGTCCTGGAGAAATGGAAGATAGCCTCCGAGCAACTGATTAAAGCCAGAGACAGGGTGGCCCAGAGGTATAACGAGGGAAGAATGCCTGTGCCTTTCCGCGTCGGAGATCTGGTCCTGGTAAAGAGGTTCCCTGTCAGTTCTACCATGGATCACATTAGTAAAAAGCTGTGTCGAAAGTGGTCTGAGCCCAGAAGGATCACTGAGTTTCTGGGACCTGTTACGGTAAAAGTGGAGGATCTCTCCGGCCGTGTGCAATCAAACGCACACGTTTCCATGTTAAAAAAGTATTACTCCAGAACTTCGTAGCATTGATTTATTTAGCACCCTTAAGATGTATTGGACTTGATAATATGGAGTTAACTTTGACTTGTTGCAAGCACGTATGCTTATACTGTTTTGTGTTTCAGGTAATGATTGCCCTGTGAGAAACACTTGTACCGTAAGGAAAAGAAACGTATTGATAGCTCGACCAAATTCCTTCGCAATCCACCCTCAATGACTGAGAAGAGGTCGGAGTGTGTTGAAATACTGTGGTCTGAACTTGTTTAATTCACTGGATTATTAATCGACAGATACATATGTTTGCCTGACTTGCCATAACTCTCCTTGGAGTCAATTACCGCTCGGTGAAAGGACACTGATGCCTGTTTAGTTCTTAATGAATCTGTGTTTGATAACGAAAGGACGTTTATTATATTGTATATCTTCAAAATAAGGTGTAATTATGACGTGTGTATAGATGTTTTCATATTCTGTTGTCCATTTTTAATGCCTGAAGGTATTGTTTAATTGATACGCTTAGTTGTAGAGTGTGTACACACTTAGTGTTAAGTTTCACCCGTGGTAAAATGAGGCCTTCTTGCCTGATCACCAAGTAAGGACTCATTTTCGAGGGGGTGTGGGGAAGATGTGCCGCACCAAGTTTCCCTTGGTGGCGCACTTCTTTGAATGTAATATACTTCTTTGACCGCTATCGACCTTACGGTCGATTTATCCCCGGACGTGACGTATGACTCGTTTTCTCCTTGACAGAGTGCGCTTCCGGCCATCAGCCGAAGTGCCCTCTTAGTCAGTCTTGTGTCCGCATTCTTTGAAACAAGTTCGCAGGACGGTTGTAGCCGACATGGCGGTCGATACAACAATGTACATTTTGAGATACGTGATCTTTGACCTGTGCCGTTTATTTTTCATGCAGTGGATTTACCTACTTGAATGCCCGACTCTTTATCTCTGTCGCTATTTTGTGACTACCTGATGCTCTGAGCAACGCCTGACTATTAAGGTAACCTTTTTCTTTGGCTTGCTATGGTTGCGTGGGCGTATTAGTTATGTACATTTAACCGTAATGTTGCCTTTGGTCTTATTGCTAGTTTTCTCTGATCTTGTGTGTTCTGTTTTTTGTGTGACTTAAACCTGTAAGGATGGAGGATGGTTTTAGTCAGTGGTGTGTTTGTTTGGCGTGTATGTGATCTGAAGTTCGAGACCTATTGCCATTTTTTTTTATTCGTCGATTTTTCTCATGGCCGAGCTCTTGATGCCTGACGTTGTGTTTGACGCTATGACTGGTATTCATGTTCGTCCGTAGTGAGGCGATATGAATACGTTGCAAGCGTGATGGTTACGATGAAGCTACTGTGAATTATGTGGGGATATGCCTTGCCTTGATGCGGCAATCCTTTGTTATTTTACGCGTCTTGTATTGAGCTCATGAGTCCATGAATGCACTTGTCTTGCTATGCGGATCTCTCTGTGTCCGTTATGTGTCTGGACAAAACTGATTATTCTACCTGTATACATTTCGTTTGGGTCTCTATGGTGAGTGTGTACGTGTGGTTGTGCTGTATGCCTGCCTGATTAACAGCATTCTCCTTTTCTTACAGTGTTATTTTTTTTAAGTTTTATTTACATTTTCTTATTTTCATTCCTCGGGCTATTTGCTGGCCTAATTATATATTTACGTTTGTTGCTTTCATTTGAATGAGCCTTTTTTTATTGTTAACTTTGTTTACTCGCCTCGTAACTATGGCAGCCATGTTTATTCTTTGATTTTTTCTTCCTTGCTGGGATGCTGTGTTTTTCAAATGGGGGATTGTTGCGTGATGGATCTCTTCTCTGGGATGCTGGTCCATATACATGGAGATGTGTGAGATGTAACGTGTATGTTTTTATTTGATGTGCGTGTAAGTTCTTTCGATATATGTCCACTGATATTAGTTCATTGCGAGGACGAATGTGTCATACGTCGCGTGTATGAAGTTATGTGGAGGAAGTAAATCGTATGTTACAAGTTTGTGATTGAAAGATGCTTGTGTGGCCATGTTTGATAAGTTTTCAATCTGCCTCTTGATATGATTGGATGAATAATCTACACGATAAGTTTCTACGCATATCTCCGTGAGTAATGTTTCAAACTTGAATTTTTTTAATTGCCTTATCTTGCTTTATTTTCATTAATAAACCCCCATGTATTTTGACCCCGTTCTTTCATTTATCGGGAAGGGTTCTGGCTTCTTTCCGTCTCCCGTTCCTCCCTTCAGTTTAATTTGGTTCGAGTCCAGCTACAGACTGTTTTAGTCTGTTCCAGCCCGTCCACGGCCTCGTCTCATGAGGTAAGTTGGTAAGTATTCACGGACCTGTTGGTGTGTGTATGCGTGCGTGTGTGCGTATGTATGTGTGTGCGTATGTGCGTGTGCGTGTCTACGGTAGCAGAGTGTGTGTGTGTGTGTGTGTGTGTGTGTGTGTGTGTGTGTGTGTGTGTGTGTGTGTGTGTGTGTGTGTGTGTGTGCTGCGGGTGTGCGGGTGCACCACACATGGGCCCGTGAGATTCGCAGAGCAGGAGGGATACGAGAAATGAGGTGATCTCGACAGTTTCGTTGAGTGGGTTCCTTGGAGAGCGCACGGGTGGGCTAATGTAGACTACTTGGTCCAAGTTTTTGGATTCTACTCAGCATCGTCGAGGAGATAAGGGCCCGATGTTCCACAAACGAACATAACCCGCGCGCTCTGTAGTGCTTCTTGTATAACGACATTAGGCCGTTCAAACCGTAAAAAACGAGTTGTTTGCGCTCGATGTCACTATCAAGGTGAATATGGCCTTTGACGATACAAATCATACGTTGCGGGAGAAATCGTCAAGGAATTGGCTCATCCGTTACTGTTGAGTGCTGTTTACAAATCCTCTCAGATCGTTCATCATTCTGTCGCTCAAGCACAGTAGACTACGCTTTGGGGACGTCGCCCATAATTCTCGTTTGTGGTGACGGTTCTTGGTCGTCCTGTTCTCCTCTTTCGTTCACATCAGACTGATGACAGAACTTGCCAACGAAAGCGAACATTCTTCTTTTATTTGTAGTGATCTTTAACGTGAAGCAAACGCGGCCCATTCTGACGCCCCATCATATGGCTGGCACGCCGTAATGCTCTGTTGTGAGAACCATAATTGCAGAACTCAATAAAACCCTAAATTTAAACGTGTTAAACTATTATATATAATATGTAAATTGTCATTGCTAAGGAAACGCAGACAGCATATGAGGAATAAATTCAGCGCCCTCTGTTTTGCCGCATACTGTATAACTGGCCTTGTGAGTGCTTATCGATAAAACCGAGGTACTATTCCCGAGTGAGGCTGCTTTGTACGAGCGGTACAGTAACAAGACTTACAATACTGTCGTTACAAAGTTCAGTTCCTAGAAGGGAATTATAAATTAATTTCACCGATTGTGAATAGTAAAGTAAACTTCTGAAAACTATTTAAAATACTATTCTTAAATCTACCTTGTCAATACACTTTCTGTTAATGAACATTGAACATGTTTCCAGAACAATAAACACTTTCTTCATCGGCGATCATCGAAGTCGAACATCAAAGACCGTTATAACCATAACACTATTTTAAGTAGTTTTAATAAGTTTAGACAAGTCAAAAAGCTATTACGGTCAAGTTTATCAACAATACTGAAACACTAGCAAATGTGCACGTCCTTCGGTACGACATTTCACATCGTACACGGATTTCAACGTAAATTGCTCTACACGCGGTGAATAAGATTCGTTTTTATTTTGCGTGTCTCTTGGCGTTATCGAAGGAATAGCATGAGGAGGTCCCCATACGTTGTTTCCAATATAACGTGCGAGTTGCGGAGTTGTGATGATAATGGTAGTTCCTCTTTTCCACTGCCATTCACAATCGAGTTCGGGAGTTTCTACTATAACATCTGACTCACTTGCCTACTGCCATACGCAATCGAGTTGGGAAGTTTTCATTACAACGGCAGGCCACCTTGCTTGCTGCCAGTCACAATCGATTTGGGGAATGTTCGTCACAATGGCAGGCCCTCTTTCCTAATTCCAGACACATTCCAGGTGAGGAAATCTCCTTCATTATCATGGCAGGCACCTTCCCTACTACCAGTCAAAATTGAGTCGTTCTGTTTTCATTATAATGACAGGCCCATTTTCCTAATGCCACTCACATTCTAGTTGGGTAAATTTCATCATAACCACACCATTGCCTATTGCCAGACACAATCGCGTAACGGAATTTTGAACAAAATTGCATGATCCCTTGCCTTCTGCCAGTCAAATCGAGAAGGGAATTATTCATTCCATTGGTAGGCCCTGCTTACTAATGCCATTTACATCGATATTGGAGAAGGCCCCCTTCCTACTGCCAGTCAAGTCGATGTGCGGAGATTCGATTACAATTGCAGACGCCTCACTACAGTCACTATCGATTTGTAAGGTATTAATTTTAATGGCAGGCACCCTCGTTTCTAGATCGCTACAAATCGACTTCTATGAATATAAACATCGATATACGAAAGCAAATGTACGTTTAAACTTGTGAACCTTCATTTACAGATTAACTGCTGCTAAATTGTACGTCATACATATTGACAAACGGATTGCACCATAAGACGCCTCACTTTACAATTTACATTGTTGGTCCTATGGCATTTTCTCGTATCACCTATATTTATGACTTAGACTAACTCGTAGAAACACTGAATAGGGTGAAATTTTGGTACAATTTTCACACATTGCTTTACTTTTCAGATGCTTGTGTGACAGCTCGTATATAGCCACAGGGATGGCCAAAGTTGGAATGTTTCCTCAAAGGAAAGTGTTAAGATTCCGGAATAAGCACTCTCAGCACTCTCATACATACGGAGAAATTAAGGAAGAAATTAATACAGTTTAAAAAGTTGACATTAATTGAAGATAGGATAATAACTGGAGGACAGCCGAACAAGACAAATATCTAAGTACCAAGCGGATGTATTGGAAAATGAAATGTCCGTCATTAAATTATGATGATATGAGTTACGGGTTTAAGAAAAGGGTAACAGAGGAGAAATTTTGATGATTTAAAGTATTATTACTTAAGCCTAAATAGGAAAGGCAGAGGCAAAAAAATAAAGCAGAAAACAGAAGTAGAAGAGAAATACAGTAAAAATTACAGCAAATGCCATAAAACACGTTTCGGTGTCAAATAACGGGCTACACTCTGCGGTACTTAGTGCTATTCGAAGACGATTCTAACCTCGAAAGGTATTCCGAAAATATCTCTCAGAATGGTAGCCTGACGTCTCTCTCGCCTTCTACCCAAGGAACAAACACAAGTTTACAGGAATGATGACGAAAATGGCATTAGGGTAAACCGTACAGTTATTGGCCAATACTGATTTAAAGTTCAATTAAAAGGCAGTGGTAGCATTTAAAGTCTAATTTTTGTCACCAGATGGCAGACCTATGCTTTATTCTCCATGAACATGGAACATTTTCCCTTCATTAGCTGTGAGAGTTCAAAATGGCGGCACTCAATTGACACAGTGTTTAATATTGTGATATTTCTTGTGAATTTCTTTAGCTTCAGGATGCATTTGAAGTATCGCTGATACTGCTTCGATATTGTCCTACACACCAGGGAAGGTTACTGAGCTGAGTTAAGTTAACAAACAATGAGTTAATGTGATAATTTATAAGAACATTGTAGTGTGTACCATACACGTGGGTGGGCAATAACTGTAACTGAAGAAATAGCATTATATAGCTATTGGCCACAGCAAGGATTCTGCTCAAGGATTAATGTCTCCATCAGACAGACGAACACTGCACAGAGGTTCTGGAACTGAATGCTGGCTTTTGACTTCACCACCCACCGGCCAAAATGGGACTTGAAGCCTTAACGATCGCGGCCACCAGGTGGTGAACTAGGAAAGTTCCTGGTTGTCATGATTATAGTTTTAAAGGACAGGAAGCACCCCACCAATAGAAAGGGAGGAGTCACAAAACGTGTAAAAATGAAAGACTCTCCAGCCCTCGCAATACCACAGAGGTCAGAAGAGACCAAGAGAGGGTGGATAGGGAAGGAGCTCGGAAAATGTTATTAGAAGAACTGTGAGACTCAGCTGGGAGCTCGTGCTCACCAATTCACGCTCGCAATTTGAGAGTCACTATAGTGTAACCCTTACTAAAATCGTCTCTAACAACATCCAGGAAATACTGTGGATATATATTTCCGCTCTCCACCCATAGTAGTGAAGAGGATATAATCATTCACAATTATTCGAGTGTATGGGACCCTTACCAGGATTACTTGTTTCAGGAACTTGAAACAAATCCAAAGAAAAGCAGCTCGATTTGTTCTGGGCGATTTCCGACAAAAGAGTAGCGTTACAAAAATGTTGCAAAGTTTGGGCTGGGAAGACTTGGGAGAAAGGAGACGAGGTGCTCGACTAAGTGGTATGTTCCGAGCTGTCAGTGGAGAGATGGCGTGGGAGGATATCAGTAGACGAATAAGTTTGGATGGTGTCTTTAAAAGTAGGAAAGATCACAATATGAAGATAAAGTTGGAATTCAAGAGGACAAACTGGAGCAAATATTCATTTATAGGAAGGGGAGTTAGGGATTGAAATAATTTACCAAAGGAGATGTTCAATTAATTTCCAATTGTTTTGAAATCATTTAAGAAAAGGCTAGGAAAACAACAGATAGGGAATCTGTCATCTTGAGTTGAGAAGGTCATCGCTCCAGCATCTGAGCTACTCAGCCCTCCAGCACACGATAAGGACCACCCTCACTGCAGGGTGGTATCACCGCAGATAGCGCGTCCCTCACGTCAAGGTGCGATAAGAGGATATAGTTTAATTGGAAGTGGAGTGAGTCCTCACTTCTTCTTCTGCACAGCAAGGAAAGCGTACACTTGTTGTTGTTGTTCGTCGTTTAGTCGCTTTCGACTCTCCGTGACCCCATAGACCAAAGTGCGCCATTTCTTCCTATCGTATACTATTTTCCGAAGTCTTTCTAAATTGAGAGCCGTGGCTTCCTTGATGTCATCAATCCACCTCATCCGTTGTCGCCCTCTTCCCCAGCATTAAGGTATTTTCCAGTGAATCATGTTTTCTCATAATATGACCGAAGTACTTTAGTTTTTGCCTGAGTATTTGACCTTCCAGGGAACAGCCTGGGTTGATTTCCTGTAATATGGACTTATTAGATCTCACGCAGTCCACGGAACTCTAAAGAGTTTTCTCCAACACCATAGTTCAAATGCATCTATTCTTCGACGCTCGGCCTTTCTTACTGTCCAGGTTTCGCTTCCGTTCATTGCTACTGGGAAGACCATAGCCTTCACTATACGAATCTTCGTTCTTAAAGTTACGTCTCTACTCTTGAAAATGTTATCAAGGTTGGCCATTGCCTTCCTCCCAAGGAGCAAGCGTCTCTTAATTTCATGGCTGCAATCGCGTACACTACACTACTTCAAAAGTTTAAGAGTACTGTTAAAATGCCTGATATTCTGTTTACTCAGTATTTAATACCATAATTTCCGAACAGCTTATGCATATGACTAAGTAGCTAACTAGAGTTAAAAAGTGGCTATTTCAGTCAATTCGTGAAATATATGATTCTGAAAGCATTTAGGTAACAATTCGACAGACAAAAATACATCTTTGGCTTCTGTCTTTTTTCTTAAAATTTCCCATTTTTTACGGTATGCAACTGACCATTTCAATACCGAGGTTTACTTCAAAATAATGAACATGCTAACTTCACACTTATCTGAGAATGCCCACAAGGCGACTTAGGTTGTTTTTGCTGCCATCTTCGGAGACTCGGGATTCGATATCTAAAACCGCGAGAAACGTCTCTAGGAGGACAGCTGTTGTTTGGCTATGCTGGTGAAATCTTCTTTTATCTCTAATTATCAGTTCCTACAGATAGACATAAAAGATAACTGTAACGAAGGCTGTTAAACTAGGAAGTCTGTACTAGGAGCATCTTAAAATAAAGAAACCAAAATGGAAAAAAATCCAAGAACATTTCTCTTTCATTCCCCCTATTTAAAATTAATTTTATACTTCTCTTAAGCATGATCGGAGATCAACAATTTCGAGCACGAGGACTTAGGTGCGACTGTGAGTCGTGCAGTAGTGCCATACTAAACCACATGCTGTACACTACAACTTTTTTCCTAGTTAGTGCTGTTAACTGCCGTCCTCAGAGACAAGGATATAATTGCTGGAACCATCATAAATTTAAGATTTCTGGAGGAAGGCAGCTCACCCTAAAACCGAGACTGCACTACCTCGGGTTGAGGAGAAGAATTCACTTTATAGTAAGTATTTATTTAAACATAACAGGCGATTAGCCACGATACATGCTTACAAAATCCCATTCCATGCACAGACAACTAACAACAAAAGAAAAGAAACGCGAGACTCCTTGGGCATACCATCCGGTCCGTCAGATACTTCGGAAACGCGGCACTCCCAAGAGAGGGTCACCACGGCAGTCATCCTCAGTCCATATGTGCCACGTCCATAGTCTCCATTTATCATTAAGAAACAAAATATTATAATATTAATAATAATGTAAGCTACCTACCTACTACTACTGTCCGGCCTCCCCTCCCTGTGATGCCACGACCGGCCCTACCCGTGGGGTCAGAATAGGATCCCCGCTACCTCTACCAGATGACAGTGCGGCTCGGCCGGCCACTTGGGGCTGAAACCGCTCTCGTCCTGTTCCCCGCCTCTCTCACTCCTCATATATCTCCGACCTTCTTTGGGGTAGGCCCGTCCTACCCCATCCTCTTACCAGCATGCCTTCCTCTCCCTTACCCTTTTACTATACATAAATAGAATTCACTTTATAATTCTCAGCAGGAAAAACATTAGACGAGTAATTACTGAGAATTGTACGTGTGTTTAATGCACATACGACATAAGTCAGTGTTTAGTGTAACAGCCCATTCATGGGGGAAGTAAAAGGACGAATATCAGGTATCAAGACCTAATGCCAGAGTGTTCTTATAGAAGTGTTCGTGTGCACAGTACTACATGTAAAGGTTTCTCTTGAGGAGGAGTTCCAGGGTGCAGGAAGAATAACTGAAAAACAATCAGCACCTGCACTTCAGGCACCTTATCAGTAATGAAGGTGTAGTTCAAACATCAGTGTCACACGTTCCGTATAGAAAGTGCTGCTCAATTGTTTGTTCTTACCACGTGTTCGATGGTGTCTTCCACTAAATAAGAAAACAGTTGATAACATTCTCCAGTTAATATAGTTGATAGGTTCCATTTTAACTGTGTTTCAATTCTCTATACGGGTAAACATCGAGTTTATTTCAGAGAGCGTTTATATGTCGACATCGAAAGACATACAGTAGCGAGCGAAATTTGATTCGTTCTCCAAAACCTCTATCCTAACTGAACTCGCGGAGAACATTTTCTGCTTATGGCAGACACATCGACAAACAACAACACTGCAGTACAGTACACTGAAACTGGCAAAAATTCTCTGTCTACGGTGATATAACAGATAAATTAAACACATTAATTACATAACACAAAAACAAGATATTATGATCATTTATATTAAAACAAGAAATATCAAGACATCAAAAGAAGCTTAGAAAATAAATCCATTGAAAAAAGAAACAATAAGTAGCAGTTGAAAATGAATTAAGCTCAGCGTAACATGATAATTACAATCCATACGAAATTTGCAGAAGGCACGTTAAAATGTTTCCTCACATCGTCACAACGCAATCATTGAGAAATTTACTCAAAATATTCCACTACAAGTATAATGCAAGCATACGTAGGTTCATTAACAGCAGATTTATTTGTCTTGTTATTTCACGTCACATTATCACATCTAAGGTTTTCGTCTACGCAGGGATTGGAAAGGGCTAGGATTGGTTAGACAGCTGCCGTGGTCTTTATTAAGGTACATCCCTACCATTTGCCTGGTGTGAAAATGGAAAACTACGGAAAACTATCTTCAGGGCTGCAAACGGTGGAATTCCAAACCATCATATTCCACAATGACTTTATACAATCTTAAATACAACACATTATACTTATTGGCTCTAAACCTATACTGGGATCAAGAGGTGGCTGTACTGTGTGCTCTCACTAGAGCGACTCCCCGACGTCTCAGTACGACGTGCAGACGACACTGTACTCGTTGCCAGCAGTATCCAGGAACTGCGAAAGATGTGCCTATACGGTATCGATATTAATGTGAAAAAGACGCAATACATGTTCATCAGCAAAAATGAAGTGACACTGTACGTACTCAAGGCTGACGGTGGATCTCTTGAGCGGGTAATTAAATTCACTTACTTGGGGGTTTAGAAAGCAGATGCCACATAGAACGAGCAAGAAACACCTTCATTAAAATAAAAAGAATGCTACGCAGTCATAACCTCGGCCTGAACTTGAGGAAACAAACAGTGAGATCGTATATCTATTTCACACTTCTTTACAGTGTCGAAGATTGGACACTGACCTATGCCATGCAAAAGAAAATCCAAGCCTTCGAAACGTGGATCTTCTTCATTATCACGTGGATCAAACAACAAGTCATTCAACGTACATCCGCCGGGCTGAGTGGCTCAGACGGTTAAGGCTCTGGCCTCCTAACCCCAACTTGGAGGTTTGATCCTGGCTCAGTCCGGTGGTATTTGAAGGTGCTCAAATACGACAGCTTCGTGTCGGTAGATTTACTGGTACGTAAAAGAAAACCTGTGGGACTAAATTCCGGCACTTCGGCGTCTCCGAAGACCGTAAAAAGTAGTTAGTGGGACGTAAATCAAATAACATCAATTAATTAATTAATTAATTAATTAACATACATCCTGAATTGTTCTTTATTGTTAAATGCCGTAGTCGGCCATGTAACGCTAAACGAGTCCAGGTACCGCCTTCTGCAGCTCTAACCTGGGAGAAGGAAGATGAAGCGGCATGCCGTCCGAAGATCTCCTCGAAAATGCAATGTCAAAACACAACGTCCGCAACGAATATGGTACCAAGGGGAAGAAACAATGAGTCCAACATTTTTGAAAAATGGTTCCAAACTTCTGCTGGTAACGCATTATATTTAAACTAAGTCTTCCTTTTACTTTACGTCAGTGGTTGGCCATGGCTCTTCTAATCCCCATTGTTCGTAACAGTGCTCTTTACCCTCAGCGTCACCCACCCGGATGTTTCATTAACCACGAACACTGCGACCTTTGGTTGTGAATGTAAGTAATTTATATGAATATATTTCGTCACAAGCAGCCTCTGTGGCTCAGGCGGCAGCGCGCCGGCCTCTCACCGCTGGGTTCCGTGCATCAAATCCCGGTCACTCCATGTGAGATTTGTGCTGGACAAAGCGAAGGCGTGACAGGTTTTCTCCGGGTTTTTCCTGCCATATTTCATTCCAGCCACACTCTCCAATACCATTTCATTTCATTTGTCAGTCATTAATCATTGCCCCAGAGAAGTGCGACAAGCTTTGGCAGCCGGCAGAATTCCTATCCTCGCCGCCAGGTGAGGGGTTTACTCATTCCATTCCTGACCCGGTCAAATGACTGGAAACTGGCTGAATTTTTCATATTCCCTGACAGATGAGCCCCTCCCCAAAGACTATACATACATATTTAAATGCGTGCATCGAAAAGAAAAATGAGGCGTAGATCCCCGACCAGGAAGGGCGAACGACGCAGCCCTGAACTGGAAATGTCCCTCTTATCAACGCAATCCAAGTTAATGACTAATACTACCTTGAGTAAAAATCCATATAAATACTAAATGAGGGTTTATTGAGATGTAAGGCAAATCAAATAAATCAATTAAGGGAAAACACCAGCATTGAAATAGGGCAATACATACATGTTTGTCGACCCAAATGGAAAACGTGTCAACATTAGGTGAACTCATCAATTCCTTTAAATACCAGGCATAGTTATTCATATAATGTTTCCATCGAACAATCAGTGACCTCGCAACATAATGCTGTGATGTTAATATATTTTGCACGTGCTTAATATGATCATCCAATCAGCGAGAAAAATTTAAAACCAAGCGTGGGCGTCTGTTATCTTTTCAAATCATTTTTCAACAATTCCTCTCGTTAAAAGATTCCCCGCACCAAGGAGCAGATAAAAGAAATAATAATAAATTAACCCAGAGAGTGTACGACCAGGGAAGATTTCATCAAAGGGCAGAGATAAAGCACTCTGGAGCAATGAATGCAATGCCAATCTCAAAGAATAACATGGGCCTGCGCACGCTCACGAAAGAAACGAAATAACATGGTGCCCTCCAGGTCACAAACGACCAGGACGGACACCAAACAAATAAACGACATCGCACCCAAGAAATAACAAGGCACGGTAAGGAATAAATAAAAATTAATTTAGCTGATCGACACGTCATCCTTACACCCCGCGCATTCATCCTCACATTCATTCAAACATACGACTTTTTGCCCTCCTAGGCAAACAATACCAGCAGATTGGTACGAGTAAATAAATCAAGCCATCTCGTACTTATCGTTTCACAAATTAGGTCTCACATTAATTATAGATACTTAGCTCAGCCAGGGCAATTGCCAGCAGGACGTTCGTGACCCCACGGTCACGCGTAGACCCATCACATACACACTGCGTACGACCAGAATGGATCTCCCAGCAGACACGCAGGGCATACCTCCAAACGATGGCAAATATTTCATAGTAAAGCTCATCAAAATAAACAGAGACCCAGCTATTAATGCACCACAATCACGTCCACAACTGACACACCAACCATTCTCGCCCCGAATACAAAGATGCGTATCGGTCGGCCATTATACGAAGAAAAGAAAAAGTAAACAGAGAATGCAGAAATAACATCATTTCAAAATATTACAGTACCTTCAATATCAATCATCGAGGCATGATAAGGATACGGTAGTTTAGGTCAGCTTTAAATATATTAAACACCCATTTGAAATGTAAAAATGCCGCTCCTGTGTGTGAGAGCTCCATGATTAAAATAGCATGCATAAACACAACAAGATTCTCTCCAAGGAGATGATATTAAAAGAGTCTCGCGAAAATCTCGCGAAAATAATGATCCTTTGCGCTCGCGACTGTGGGAGCTGCCCTTTATCGATTGAAAGCAGAAATGCACAGTACAAGTCACTCGAATCGAGGCAGATACATATTCACTGAGACATGGGTAAAATCATTTTAGAAAACATGCTACAGTAGCATGTTTCACAGGTTAAGTATTTTCCAAGAGAAAATTACACAACGTTTCGTGTCTCACCAAACAGTAAAGAAAGAGCTTCGAATCCTTGTTGGCATTCCTCTGTAGAGATGGGAAACACTGCTGTAAAGAGCCCTATGTGTTTAATAAGCATGACTTCATCCCGGCTGTTGGGTGGGCCAACGGCTCTGCCTGCTAACCTTAACCCCCTCAGTAAAGGTCTCCGCTACAAAAGGCCCATGTCCCTTATAAATTAACCACCACCAGCTCGATTCCGTTCACCACTTCAGCGTCTATGCAGTCTAGTTAAAGATATGTCGAAAGTGCACTCAAAGCCGAAGGACTAAAATCCATCGCGACGTCTAATTAATCTGACCCCATGGTTAGATCTTCATTAGCCTAGCGACCGGGCGAGTTGGCCTTGCGGTTAGAGGCACGCGGCTGTGAACTTGCATCCGTGAGATAGTGGGTTTGAATCGCACTTTCGGCAGCCCTGAAGATGGTTTCCATAGTTTCCCATTTTCACACCAGGCAGATGCTGGGGCTGTACCTTAATTAAGGCCACGGCTGCTTCCTTCCAACTCCTAGGCCTTTCCTATCCCATCGTCGCCATAAGACCTATCTATGTCGGTGCTACGTAAAGTTACTAGCACAAACAAAATAGCCTAGCGAAGAGGGGGTTTCATTCCTGACATGGGGAATGATTCTCCCCCGCCAGTGTACGTGATGCACGGCACGTCACTGAGACAGATGAGTAGAAGAGACTCTGGGACTCACATGCACTCGGGAGACGGAGAGGGGCTGGTCCCCAACGTCGTCTGTCCTGACAACGGTTTTCCGTGGTTTTCCATTCTCTACACTAAGGCGAATGCTGGGACAGTTCCTACTACAGGACACAGCCGCTAACCCCTCACCTTCTCCGAGCATCTCCTTCACCGATACAAATCTCCTTGCCTGAGGGATGGCGTTACTGTTTTAGTAGTGGCCCAAAAGCTGTATTACCTCACATTATGTTGATGAATTTCTCGCTGTCGTTATGGAAAATGTTTCTCCTTAGAATTTGAGTTACAAACAGTATTCTACATGTTTCATGGACATCGACAGAGGTATTCGTCAAGAACTTATGAGATGTGGCTTTACCGAGAGAGATATTTGTGTCACGTAGTTGTTGGCTTACATTCGGATGATATTCCGTTCAAACCTTAGAGTTGACAGGCCTGAAGACGGTTTTCCGTGGTTTCCCATTTTCACATGAGGAAACTCTGGGGCTGTATCTTAATTAAATCCACGGTTGCGACCTTCTCTTTCCTATCCTATAGTCGCTATAAGACCTGTCTGTGCCTGTGCGACTTTAAATAAGTAGCAAAAAAAACTAGTGTGGTCTTACAGGAGAATTTTGAGGGTTTGGTGGGCAGGCAATGTAAATTGTGCAGAGAATGAGGAAAGGAAAAGAATTACTGACCACTAATACTTCGGTTACATCAAAGCCAGGTCTTTTGATACGACGCTGTGTAATCGACCTGCGTGTCTAACAGGATGAAGCCCTAACTGTGATGAATTCTGATGATGAAATCGCAGCCCCCGAGCCATACGAATTAACAAATGGAGCTTAAATCCATGACCCGGCCAGAAATCACGACCCTGCAGACCAAAGTCCAGTATGCTAACCATAGAGCCGGACAAGGTCTCCTAAGAACCCGGGCAACCAGGCAATCACAGCAAGAGGTCTACTCCGCCCATAATAACATTCTACGATTTAAAAGTTGTAAGTCGTGGTGGTGGTGGTGATTATTGTTTTAAGAGGAGGTACAACTGGGCAACCATCCTCTATATAACACTAATCAGGGAGAAAAATGGAAAGCGTCAGACACTTCGAATAATGTAGGTATCCGCGAGAGAAAGGTTAGGTCCACAAAGGGCGTGAAAATGGAATATTCCCAAAGCTTGGAATGCTGTAACACCCATCGGGGTCAGAAAAGAACAAGAGTTCACCAAGGGAGGTCGAATAGGGTAGATGAAAGTGAGGAGCCTGGCAAAAGTAAGTAGAAACAATGCCACCATCGTTACCAACGCAAGGTCACAAATTATGAGCCCCTGGGGCCCCTTTCTGTCGCCTCTTATGAAAGGCAGGGAATAACGTGGGTGTTATTCTACCGCCTTCACTCACCTTTAATATTGTCTTAGGTATCAGGTAAAGCAGGAACATATATGCTGTGACTTTAGAGACAACATTCACCGGAATTTGACGGTCCACGTCAGAAGAACGAGACATTCCAATCTCTCGAGAAGTACTTTTCGTATTTTGAAAATAATCACACCTCTCAGTTTGTAATACGCAGATCTGTAATATCAGGTGTAGAAAATCTTGCCTTTAGTACTTTAGAAATAAAATTTTCTTTACTTCCCACCGACAGATGGCGACGATGGGATAGGAAAGTACTAGGAAAATTAACCAGGTGCAGTTAAAATGACCACCAAGCCGGGATTCGGATCCAGGGCTCTCTGAACCAAAGGCCAGAATGCTGACCATTCAGCCAATGAGCCCCACGTATCAGTTAAGAAATGGTCTTAGACGTTATGTGTTCTCGATGTCACTCCTCTCTCCTCCGAGCGGATATCGAGCGTGGACTCGCGGTGCGAAGCAGCTCTTCTCCTGTATTAACTGAGGAGAAATCTCATTAATAAAACATGGCGCTGTGCTCGCAGCCTTAAGACGAGGCTCTGACGACTGCCAGTGGCATGGCCACATTCAGTCGGATTTAGAGGAAGAAATATCAAACACTGATAAATAAAAATGGTGCACTAAGCAGAAATCTATACACATAAAATCGTAAGGCTAGCGTGTTTGTGAATTTATTATTTCATCAAAACTTCTTTACAATTATCCGTTTCATACATAATTATGTTCATATGAAGGTTGTCTGTCTGTGTGTGTTCCTAGAACTGGAAAATGACTGGATATACCTCAAACAAACTCCGTATTCATCATCCAACCATTCAGGACTGTTTTATCAAATTCATACCACTTCATTGACAGTATTAAATAGGGATTTTAGAAAATCAAATCGGTTCTTCCTAAATATCTCCCTTAATATTAGGTCTATCGATAAATCTGAGGGGAATGCGATTTCCGATCGTTTACGCCATCAATGTAAATCAAAAGAACACTTTTCCGTGCAGTACTGAACTGAATTCTCTTTAAATCGAAGTCTTTTTCCTACATATGGCTTACCAAAGCATTATTTATTGATTATCTGTCGATATCTTTAAAATCCAAAGTAAGTTTGTTTGTTCGTTACACACTGATCAGCACCAGCCACTCGGACGGGTTGTAGGAGAGGGAAAATGTGGTCACTTTACGTCCCTCACTGCGAGAAGCAATAGTCGGAGCGCAAAAATCAATCGTTCTCAATATATTCTAAAAAATCTCCCCGTTCTTGGAAAATGCTTACTTGTGCCAACTTCTCACTTTCATCTATCCTATCCGACCTCCCTTGGTGTACTCTTGTTCTTTTCCGACCCCGACGGTACTAGAGCATTCGAGGCCCAGGGCGTCTTTCTTTTTCACGCACTTCCTGGCCCTTGTCTTTCTTTGGCCCACAACTTCATTTTTCAAAGTGTCGGATCCCTTCCGTTTCTTCTCTCTGATTATTTTTATTTCCATTGACCATCATATCTTTCCATTTCATTTCCATTTGATGTAGTAATCGACTAAAGCGAAGTATTTGCAGGTTGGAATAATCAGGGTTTAGGAAATACCTAATAAACGCATCATTTTAGAACTAGGAAACGGAGAGAAATGCTTATTTGTACTTCCTCTTAAAACAATAATCACCACCACCACCCTCTTGGAAAATTATCAGCCGTAACCATTGTAACGCCTTTTCAAGATGTCCCGTTCAGCTTCACTCTAGGTCTGTAAGAGGCATGTTTTGTGGTGCATCTCTCAATATCCTCTAAATCACGCTTCTTCAAGTCTATGTTCTATGATACAATCTAGCAATTCACTCTCTGGAAAATTAACATCAATTCCATGAACGAATTAGGAAGGATTGCTTTCAGGTGCGGTTTACTTGCTTCAATCGGAGAACCATAGTATTGCATTTATCTCCCTTTCCTAGTTCTAAAATGATGCATTAATTAGCTATTTCCTCGACTCTGATTAATCCAACCTGCAAATACTTCGATTTAGTCCTTGACTGCACCAAGGGGAAAGTCGGCTTTACCTCAACTTCATCACGAGAGGAATCATAACTAAATGTTTAGCAGTAGAAACTGTTGCTCACTTTTCTAAATCAGCGTAACGACGCTCAATGAGGCTCAAGGACATTCGCTGAAAGTAACAGGGATAAATCAGGAAATTCCGTATTTTTGTCATGGTCAATTGTCCATACTTGGAATTTCGAGGAATTTATGCATTTACGCGAACGGGACCCCAGTTAACCAGGGGCTAAGTCCATATTACAAAGACCAACCACAAGTTACATTCCAAAACATCAGAAAAGGAAATTTGTAAAATAGAGGATGCGGAAAAGCATCAGCGATCCCATGACACAGAATATGAATAAAAGCCAATGAGACACAAGATCCAGTGAAAAAAAGATAAACCTTGTGACCAGGAGGAAGGAAAATGAACGGTCGTAAAGTGAAAGATATGATTAATTTAGAAAAGCCTATTCACTAGAAACATATTACCGGGCAAGTTGACCGTGCGGTTAGGGGCGCGCAGCTGTGAGCTTGCATCCGCGAGATAGTGGATTCGAATCCCACTGTCGGCAGCCCTGAAGATGGTTTCCTTCCCACTTCTAGCCCTCTCCTATCCCATCGTCGCCGTAAGATCTGTCTGTGTCGTAAAGCCTCTAGCTAAGAAAAGCGAGAAAGACATTATATCCCTATTCGTTGCTTGAAACTCTTAGGAAAACGAACATGATAGAAAAATAAACCAAGTGAGTATAATCCCTACATAAAACTGAAGTACGTATGACACAACCCTAAATCTTACATTCTAAGGGAAGCTGTTACCTTCCCTGAAGCCACTAAAATCTTCTAAAGTCACAAAGTTTAGGGTGAGAAGCCTAGCTAAGTGTTGCCCCAGCACGCCAGCTGCCTCACACGAGGTGAGAACCTCGTCCGATGATTACCTCAGCAGGTAACTCGCCCTTCCTTTTATAGTGGCAGACTGGGCTATGGATGGCTGAATAAAAGTCAGCAGGAGCAGCCTCAAGAAATGACCAAAGAGAAAAGTTGCCAACCCCTAACTATTATATTCCCACAAAATCAATATAAATGAAAATTCCAACAAAGGTTCCTAGTGTCCCCCTTTCTACCATCAAGGTAATTTGCCCCAAACTAGTCAGCCGCTCCCAGGGTGCTCAGTACGAACTATGATAAAAAATGACCTAAAAATACATACACCCTGAATTTTGATGCGGAACATATAACTAACATGGACATGGTGAGATCAACTAAAACTATAAATAAAGCAAGGCGCAGCATGACGTCAATTTTGGAGGGAAATCTGTTCATTGAAATAAACAAGAAAATACGAAAAGAAAAAAAAATAGCAAAACGTATCGAATGATCCAAATGTTTACATGACTCAAAATTTTTCTTTCAGCTTGATAAAGTCCATCTTGAGAATCAAAAATATATTACAAATGTAACATGTACAAACATACTTAACATATCAAATCAAATCTTGAAGTTTCATTCATTTTACACCTTGGGCTTGCGTGCTCGCACCACGCTCCTGGCTATAATTTTGTTAACACTTTCAACTGTAGATGAGTACTTTCCCCTTTCCTTTACACTTGACATTGCATTGGGGGTCCCTAACCTTAAGAAAAGACATGATTTAATGCGCAAAACGGACAGACAAAAACTAATCTAACTGTACAAAATATAACACGCTGAGTGGTAAAATATCCTACGCTCAAATATGCACACCTCAAATCATGAGCAATCTCATGGCACAACAGAACACTGTGCGTCGGAACCACACACGATAAAATCACATAAAAGGAACATATACATATTCAAAGAAACAAAAACATGACGTCATATTTTCCAGGGCTCACCAAGAAAAGCATGCGACATTTACGCAATCCTCACTCACTCAAAGACTCTATGAAAAATATAATGAGATAAATTTACACTTTAAGCAACACTTCCTATTGAACGTAAGTTCCTGAAATAAATTACATGGCACAAACTCATAAAAATAACAGAGTGGTCTTTAACTTTCAACACATAATTCAACGTTGGTTTCTGAAATAGATTACATGACAAAAATATTCCTCAGCGCGGTTATACCACAAAAGAAAATCCAAACTAAGCGCCGCGATATAAAAATCTCGTCTACTGCAACAAATGTAATAACATGGACAAAAAACCAAATAAAATCACGAAGTATAGGCCGGTCATATAAAACTCTCCTTGGTAGACAAACATATAATCCTCGCCAACACACAGCGGAATGACACAAACGCAGAGATTCACTCCCCCAAAACAACGCAGCGAACATCAAAACCCACAGGGTCTAACCCTTAACACACGCTGCTCAACAGTCTACCCGAGGCAAGTCACACAAACAAGAAAATGCAGGCCTTTCAAATGAGGAGCGCATCCTTTTACGCATAATCATACAAAATCATCACATGTCCTTAAGTTGCCAAAAACTGATACAGATACAAATGAGGTCGTCTAACTTTCGCTCGCATGAAAGGAAACAAGACTGTCTTGGTCACAAATCAAAGCACTCGCGCTCGTAAAGTGAAACATAAAGTGACCAACTCTGTAGTAAATATCATTATCAAAACTAGGAAATTACCACATAGACAATCGATCATGTCTGAACATCGAAAAGTTACTGAAACATCTCAATCTTACAACTCGATAAAATCGCGTTAGTAATAATTAGAGATGGGAATTTGCCTATTTGCCTATTTTATTCCCGCGTTCAGAAACGTAAGCTTTTGAGATATAAATCCGTCTTGGGGTCCTTTAGGCTATATTTCCTTGGTTTTATTGTGCCTATAATGCCTATTTCAGGGGTTTGTGCCTATTTTGAGTATATTTGCCTATTTGATGTCTTTTTAATCTATTTTAAAGAAGACGATTTTCTTCCAGTAACTGATGTGCCCGACATTTCTCTCATTTCTCAAGATCTGTTTACACCACGAACAAAAATGGAAATTCTCGGAAGTTACCAGAAATAGTTCTTGGGAAATTTCCGTCAGGAGAAACAAAGAACAATTTGACGTCGAACTACGTCGCACAACCCATACCCCTTATACCACCTTCTCGATGTGAACTGTTGTACGCATACGTTTTATCTTCAGAACGTGTTGTGATTTATTGTGAAGAAGTAGTGTGTCTGTGGCAATGCCCAAAGAAAAATCACCAGGCGAGTTGACTGTGCGCTTAGGGGCGCGCAGCTGTGAGCTTGCATCCGTGAGATAGTGGGTTCGAGCCCCACTGTCAACAGCCCTGACGAGCATTTTCCATGGTTTCCCATGTTCACACCAGACAAATGCTGGGGCTGTACCTTAATTAATGCCACGGTCGCTTCCTTCCCGTCCCATTGCTACCATAAGACGTATCTGTGTCGGCATGATGCAAAAAAAATAATTGTAACTTAATTGCAAAGAAAAATCGTCGAAGTCCTACTGGCTGAAGCGGTGGATCACAGGTGATCCCAATTTCACTACGGATGGAAGGGTAGTCTTCTGCCAAGCGTGCTGTAAGAAGGAAAGTTCGTTTGTTCCTTTTATCCTTTTTTGTGACTGAACTACGATCACATTGCATTGTAGCATTTATAGGCCTATTAAATTACGTATTGTGGAAAGTTGTTTCGTTGCAATACTGTATTAGTCGTGAACTTTCAATAATTTATCTTGCTAAAATTTAAATAATCATTTAATTACTGAACGAGGAGTTAGAACGCTCGGTGGTCTCTTGTCACAGAGTGGATGAAAATTGAAGGTCGGTATTTTGAACTCTGATTCATTTCCTGTGAAAATAGAGATTCACAACTGAAATGTTTTCTTTCTTTCTTTCTTTCTTTCTTTCTTTCTTTCTTTCTTTCTTAATCTATTTACACTCTAGGGTAGGTTTTCCCTCGGGCTCAGCGAAGGATCCCATCTCTACTGTCTCAAGGGCAGTGTCCTGGAGCGTGAGACTTTGCGTCGGGGATACAACTGGGAGGAGGACTAGTAACTCGCCCAAACCTTCTGTGCTAAACAGGGACCTTGTGAAGGCATGGGAAGATTTGAAGGGACAGTCAAAGGCGAGGGAAGGAATTGGCCGCGTTCTTAAGTTATCGTAGATAACATCCCGGCATTTCGAGGATGGCTGAGATGGGAATCGAACCCACCTCTTCTCAGTTGACCTCCCAAAGCCGAGTGGACCCCGTTCCAGCCCACGTGCCACTTTTTGAATTTTGTGGCAGAGCCAGGAATCTAACCCGGGCCTCCGTGGATGGCGGCTAATCACGCTAACTACTACACCACAGACATGGACTATAACTGAATTTTTTTTAAATCGTGAGTAACTTTCACCAGCGCTATGTGTAGGCTCTAGTGAACTCTATTACACTTCCGCTAAGCCTTCGCGAAACATAGGATGGAGATCGAATGTGGTGCCGGTAGGACGATGTCACAGAGTGTAGACATACAGGATGGCACGGCTTGGACGATGTCACAGCGTGTTTTACAAGGCTGTAAAGACTATCTTTACAAGATCAGGCCAGTGAAAAGACCGTTGATCTGGATTGGTGAGGTCCGGTTAGTAACCGTTGTGCTGCGGGGAGGGGCAGGCGAAAAGAGTCTGGTGTGGGTGAGCTCTAGCATCGCATCTAGAGTCTTGGTAAACTGTGACAAAATGTAAGGTTATGGGCGCATGCCACGACAGTTTTAAATCAAGCGGTTTTCTAGTTTTCATCGAGGGTGGCAGCCTTGTGGGCACACGTGATGCAGGATCTATTGCAGGCAACAGAAAATAGTCTTCATGGCAGCTGACCCGGCTAACCAAAGCCAGCGAATAGCAACATATAAAATGTTCACAAATCTGAGATTTTTAGTACCTCCATTTTAATTCTCCTATATAAGTAAGAATACTGCTAGGGGCAGCTTGATGAGTCCCTGGCAAGAATATAGGTAGGATCTCTGCTCTACGCTACTCAGGTATCGTTTCACGTCATTTTTTTTATTTTTTCACCCGGTGAACTCGACAGGAAACTGCCAGATTATAACTGAACATTTTTGAGGACATATTTACACGTAAATTACGAATTCTCTTGTTCCTACTTTAAAGTCTTGTACTTCTAGAAACATCACCTCTAATAGCCTTTTTCTTTTTTTATGAAACAAATGCATGATTATACTAAACATTATTGCCAATTAGCCCACCTGTAAAAATTTAAAATTTAGGAACATTGTAATTTAAGTCAAATTTATTATTTTAAGATCAAATGTGAAAAGATATCATATAGATCAACATAGAAATACTGTGATGCATTTGACACGAGTACAGAAAGCGGTGTCATCGCAGCTTTACTACCTGTGCACTGTAAACAGCGACCAACAACAATTCTATAGACCTGTGTATTGCAATGGTGAGAGCTAATATCCCCCTGCATAAAATGGAGCACCTTCAAACTTCAACAAGCTGCCGGGAGCAGTCACCGAGTTAGAGAAGAGTGGCTTTCGCCTGGTGGTGTCATTTAGGGTTGTGGAAGAACTTCTGGGAAGGTAGCCGCTGTCAGCAAAACGTTCCATAAGAGTCCTGCAGCAGAATCCATCATAGAAAGCGACGGTAAAAGTAGTCAGGGTGCTACGCGGGGAGGTAGATGAAGCAGTTGAACTAAAACCAGATGAAGTGGTTTCATTGACGTTTTGTCCAGTCACTTCCTGTGATGTTGAGAGATCCTTCGAATAACATTGTTACTGGAAAACACTGAAAAGTTGCTTGTTGTAAATTCCTTTTATAGTAATTGAGTGTGTTATAGAATTATAAGTAGTTTTTCATGCCTATTTTGTTGCCTATTTTACACATTAGTGCCTATTTACATGCCTATTTTGGCTAATTTAAGAGCTTATATGCCTGCCTATTTTAACTGTTTTTAGTGCCTATAATTCTCGTCTCTAGTAATAATAATAATAATAAATTTTACAGAATATTGATTCTAATTACTCGGAACTTAAAATGCGAAACTGCGTTCGAGGAACTCGTGAATCAAACAATAATTTACGCTCATCTTGATATTCAAAATGATCACGAAGATGGCTCTATCAACATTTGTGGATCCAAACTCCACCACCTCACACATACTCATTCACACATCATGCGAGAAATCCCAGAAAACGTGACGGCATGTTTCCGTATACTTTGAGCTCCCATAATACCTTATACTTCAATACTTTAATCTAGTCCTTCCTGACTTTAATTTAAATTCTTATTTACACTTAAGCTCCGAGACTTACACTGCGTCTCAAACCTCAAAGCAAAACAAATCAAAATAAATGAGGCTAAAATAAGAGACAGACTAGTAAAAAGGTGTAAAACACTCAGCCAATAACTCTGAATCAAAATGGAATAAAGCAAGCTGCAACCTCGTGCAATCGGTCCACATTTTCGTTACAATTACATTTACATTAACAAGCTTCCTAACATTTACTTTAAATAGGACGTAGTCCTTCCGAACAAAAACTAATTTAGTGAAATTAAATATCAAGCTAACCTATCCCGTTTTGCAAAATTAAAACACGTTCACACTCACACAATTACATTGAAAATTCTGTACTCATCTATTCCACCAGCCTTTGGGACAACCGGCACCCCATCGTGTTAGCCAGCCACATCGAAAGTGGTGCCTTCAGTAAATAACTGGGTCGGCCCTTGCGTCTCCATCCTCCTGGTGTTGAAGAGGTGATTTCGTAGTCTCCGTCGCTGCTTCTGGATGTTGTTTAAAAACATCCACTCGTTCACGGTGTAGGAAACTGGGTCAAGATTAACCCACCAGATACTAGAATACTACAGCCGGGGTAATTTCCACTGACCGTGAAACCAGTTCCCATTCAGGCGCGGAACAACTTCTCTTATCCAACCCCGTAACTAGGTCAAATATTTCCCATTTAAATGCAGGACTGGAAATTACCGAATTTGATGTCCTCGTAAAATCTGTTACACCGGCAAGCTACCAAACCTTGAATGTCTATCTGGAAACTGTTCTTCCCTCCGGAAATCGAAAAATAAAAGCCATTCTCAAAAGTTTAACATTTTGAATAATTGAAATGCAGACTGAGCGTCTTAAACCAAAGTTCAAGTCCCCACACGATCAAGAAACGTAAGTTCTGACCCACACTCGCGTAAATAATACTTCTCTCGACGTTACCCGAACAGAATCTCTCCGAATAATAGGGTAGCTAGCCCACGCGCTCATCGCTTTTATCAATTCGTCCTCTTAATAGAGATGGGAGTTACATATCGTATTATGATACTGTATTCTGTTCCATCGCAGTAAGCTATTCCATAAATATTATGTTCCATCCGAGACCCTAATACATAAGTAACTGTCTCAGCGAAACCAAGGGAGCTCCTGATTGGTTAACGGATGTTAGACTGCAAGCAAGCATGGCAGCTAGACTTAAGCGCGCTCTCCTGCGCATGCGTGAGCGATACATTTGTAACCGCTTAGAGGCAGTACTGACATTCCTACACTGTTATTTGTCAGCCGGTTACAGAATTACAGATATTCATTAGTTGTCTCAAGAGCGTTGTATTAGGTTTACAAGTGGTAATACATACAGTTGCATAGTTTCTCGAAACAGTTCCGCGTGGTCTTTCCAGTTAATATTTCGTGTTTTACATTGTGCTGTACGAGATGAATAAACGACAGAAGACGAGTCCTCTGTGGTCTTATTTCACTGTCACAGACGATGTAAATAAATCTGCCCGATGTGATTTATGTGGGCAAAAATTTAGTTACAGGGGATCGGTTTCTAACTTGAAGAAACATATTGAAAGAAGGCACCCAACAATAAATATTTCCGTGTTAAACTCTCAAAGCTCTACCAGTGCATGTGGGTCTGATAATGTTCATAGTACTCAAATATCAGGTCCTGAGTGCCACCTCGTGTACCTATCCCTCCTGAATCTTCATCACCACCTGCAGTCCGTGGGGCAGTGAAGCAACAGTCGCTGTCATCATTTTTGCCAGTGCAAAGGGAAATGAGTGATGTGCAGAAAAAGAAGCTGGACCAGCTACTATTACGGTTGTTTACCGTGGATTTTCAGCCTTTTTCTATAGTGGAAGATGAAGGTTTTGCAGCTTTTTGTACTGGATTAAACCCTGCCTACGTTTTGCCTGATAGGAAGACTATTTCATCATCACTTGTTCCAGCAGCATATGAACAGTGTATGACAGTTGTTCGTGAACATTTAATGTCGGCTTCCAGCGTCTGTTTAACTACAGACTCCTGGACGTCTAGGAATTCAGAGAGCTACAGGGGATGTTCAATTTTGCCTCATAGCCACACAAGTGTTAATTTAGCTGCTGAAATTAGGTGTATTTCAGACAAATTTCATTTGTCCGAAAAAATTGTAGCCGTTGTAACGGACAACGCATCTAATATGAAAAATGCTGTTGTAAATGAACTTCAATGGAAGCACTTTCCCTGTTATGCGCACACTTTAAATTTAATCGTCCAGGATGCATTGAAACAGATACAGTTATTACTGGAGAAAGTAAAACATGTAGTTGCGTATTTTAAAAGAAGCACGACGGGCATGGAGAAGCTACTGACAGCGCAAAAGAACATGGGTTCTTTTCATCCCAAGAAACTAATTCAGGAAGTCCCCACGAGGTGGAATTCCATCTACTATCTGTTACAAAGGTTTTGTGAACTAGAGGACGCAATAAAAACTTCAATAGCTCTCATAAATAGAGGTATCCCGGTCCTTTCGCAAGAGGAATGGACATTTTGTAAGGAACTTTGTACTGTTCTCAAGCCATTTGAAGAGGTTACACTCATAATGAGTGGCCATAAGTATGTAACAGGCAGCCAAGTACTTATTTTGACAAATGGCCTCACAAATGTTTCCAGAAAACTGTTAATTGAGCCCTTCAGTGAAACAGTAATCGGCGTTGTAAACAAATTATATGAGGGACTCACTACAAGATTGAAAAATCTAGAGTACAATGGAGCGATTGCCTTATGTACGTTTCTGGATCCAAGGTTCAAGTTACTGGCATTCACAGAGAAGACTGCAGGAGAACTAGCAAAGAGGCGTGCAATGGATCTGCTATCAAAATTAAACAAACAAGAGCAGGTTATAGCTAACGCAGATGATGGTAAACAAGTTCTGGAAAGAGATGACAACAGGAGTGAATTCTCTATTTGGACTGATTTTGATAAGGTGATATCTTCAAGAAAACCCACAGCTAGGTTGATATGATGGTGATAAATAATAATAATAATAATAATAATAATAATAATAATAATAATAATAATAATAATAATAATAATAATAATAATAATAATAATAATAACAATGAGCACCTATGAGACATATTATTATAATCGTTCTTTTCTTTATTAGGTACATCATTGTCAGCTGCTGCCATTGAAATTAACCGCTACTTGGATGACGAATTGCTGCACCGAAGTCGGGACCCACTACAATGGTGGAAGGAGAACTGTTACATCTATCCAACTTTATCGAACTTGGTCAGGCTGAACTTCAACATTCTTGCTACCTCTGTGCCCTGCGAAAGATTATTCTCTAAAGCAGGGCAAGTGATAAACGATCGCCGAACACGCTTAAACTCAAAGAACTTGGGCAGGATTTTATTTTTAAACATGAATTCCTACCTATTGCGTAGAGTATAGACTAATCTTCTCCTAAAGTATTGCAGCTCATGTTGCGTTTTATTTTGTATAGTTTTATAAATGAAATAATAATCATGAATTAATATCAATTGCTCGGGTATTCTTTGCTTGTCTATCACTATGCTGTATAAATGTAATAATGTGTATGATGTTAAAAAGTCATTTAACTGGTTCCTGTTTTGACTACGTAGTAGTATTTCTAGGAATGTAAATGGGTCACTGCAAACATTTCTTGGAATAGTAAGTGACGACCAAGTGAAAGGGATGGAGGTAGTGGAGAAAGCGAGAGGGAGATAGAGTACCGCTATTTACGTACTGGTTAGGGGCTGAAAGAGGCAGCAGGGGGTTAACGACTATTCATCCCAAAAGCTGCCCTGTACCTTGTATTAGGTTACATTTATATCCTAATACTGCAACCTAATACTACACTGTAACGGATACAGTGGAACATGATACAGGAAAGTAACCGTTTGTCCCATCCCTACCTCTTAAGGCCGTTGTATCCTCGATCGGGTCCATCACTCGCATAGACCAATGCCTAGCCAAAATGACGGTGACGCTATCATATCATTGGCCCAGCACATCGCGCTCATGGTGCTTACTTCGAACGTATATTTCCAGCTCCTGTAGCCTCTCGCCGGGCCTCCGAAATGTTGTCCGTTGGACTGGCCGTTGGAGTTCTATTGTTTCCTTGTTCTGCTTGGTGTACGTCATGTCGAAATTCCTCCTACTAAACTTATCTGGCGAGCAAATAAACCGGAGCTCTAAGCTCCCTGCATAAAATGCGATATGGGCTACTGAATGTAGATGTTCCCAGCCAGTTACTAGTACTTAATAAAATAAAATATTTTTTATACTTTCGAATAGATGACTGGTTTTTAAATGAGCACTGCAATAAGGGCTCACTAGGTAGCAGCATCAAACTGGAAAGTGCTATCTATAGTTAGGTTTCAGAATGTCATGTTAAGAGAGAGTTCAGTGTATCTCTACAAGATGTCACTAAAGTGCTGCCTACCTCTAAGAAGCCTCTCCCTGCTGCAATTATTATTATTATTATTATTATTATTATTATTATTATTATTATTATTATTATTATTATTATTATTATTGACCACAACAAGAAAAGGAATTAATCAAACTTATAAAAATGTTCAACAACAAACAACAAAATATAATGTCAACATGAAGGATGTTGGCTGGTCCGACCGAATGAGCTAGCAGAGGAGGGGTGGTCGAGGCTTTGCCATGTCTCTACGCTTCTGCATTCGGGAGACGGAGAGGGGGTGGTCCCCACCGTCGACTCTCCTGAGAATGGTTTGCCGTGGTTTTCCATTCTCCTGCACTAAGGCGAATATCGGGACAGTTCTAGCCACAGCCGCCAACTCCCTCACCTGCTACGCACATTTCCTTCTGCGTAACAAATCTCCTGGCCTGAGAGATGGCGTCACTGTCTAGGACCCACTCCACACCCCCTTCGGGAGGAATGTCTTCCGCGGTCTGCGAATGATCGGTCCTGAAGTTGGACATCGCACTCTCGCCACACTACTTCTAGAATGTAAATCTGCTTTAAGAGATGAGTTGCTCAGTGGAGGATACACCAGACGACTGGTTGGCTATCATGAGGCACGTAGATGAGTCCGACCCAGTCCGTGAGGCCTGCATGGTCCTACTCTTCGAAGTGTTGGAGCTCTTACTTGAGAGGACCAGCACACATTGACGATCGGCTCGAGGTATTTTAACTTTTAGAGGAGTAGTAATCCAGGCTTCTGATGGTTTCATTATTACAATGTGGAAAACTTTATTAAATAAAACTCTAGCTGGCCTTTTCCCTCTCCTGTAATCTCACCAATACATTCCGAGAGAGTAAATTCTATCGTATAAACAATGAACGTAGGAATACAAATATCAAGTGGTTCTGGAAGTTACTGACTCTCTCCAACAAGTTGGGCCACGAAACCAATAAAAATTTTATTATCACAAGCAGAAGAATTCGAACACTTTGTGGACGAGTTGACGGTGGTATAATTCCTTGCACTGTAAGGAGGGGAGCAGAGCTCGTAACCTCGTTCAATAACCATACAAAATAAAGTAAAAACAATACTGAAAAAAATACAGAAGACCAAGACATAAGTTTGAACATCGTACGAGTGCGTGAGCCCTGGTAGTGTATTGATCTTAGGGAAGACCGGCTGAGTTGACCATGCGGTTAGGGTCGCGCAGCGGGGAGCTTGAATCTGGAGATAGTGGTTCGAACCCCGCTGTCCGCAGCGCTGAAGATGATTCTCCGTTGTTTCCTACTTTAATTTCCATACCAGGTGAATCCCGAGGCTGTACCTTAATTAACGCCACGGCCGCTTCATTGACACTCCGAGCCCTTTCCTATCCCATCGTTTTCATAAGACCTATCTGTGTCGGCGCGACTTACTGTAAAGCAAATTGGAAGTTGCACAAAATCTTAAATTTTACTACCGTTCTTTCTCAATAAACATCACGCCTGATACTTTGTGGGCAACATCACAAAAACTACCCTCACAGACAGCTCTGTATTGATTTTCCAAGTCTTTCTTGAACACTCTTATTTCGTTCTAAGCTGTCTGTGGCATTCAGGTAAAAGTGCATAACAAAATTGTCCTTATTGTTTAGCTGGTATGGAAAATAATAGCATTTCGTTGGTTCCACCACTCAGTAAAACTTCGTAACTCCTAACACAATTGTTTGTAGAAGATGTGACCAGCAACTACTGTACTACGAATGTGTCTGTTTGATTCAGTACAGAGGCACACTAATTACTTTGTGTACATATAATCATCATCAATATGCAACTGAGCATCAGTAGGTTACATCTCACATTAGGCTACGGCCACCACCAAAATCAAAACAATAGCCAACATTACAGGAAACAAAAGAAAGAATAAACAAGTCCAACTTAATCACTCCAACAGTGTTCGAACCAAAGTCCTCCACTGGGTGTTATGAGGGGTGGGAAGTGTATTTACATCAATAAATAGTTCTTTCGCGGTGGATGAGTTATGTTACGTTGTTCTGTTTCAGCTCTGCCTTGCGGTTCTTGCTGCACAACGAAACATATTTCTCTCCGCTCTTACGTAATAAATTGTGAACGCGACAGCTAAATATGCAATATTAGGCTACATTAAACATAAAAATGAAATATTTCCGTATTAATCTGGATAGTTCCTAAACAAGCTGCTGCTGCGGCGACCACGTGTACCCCACAGTGAGCCTCTCAACTTCACGTGTGCTTCCATGAAATTGCGCATTTCCCGCTGCCTGTCGTAACAGGCACGGCTCCTAGCGTTCATCTGTCCTATCCGACCCCTCTTGGTCAACTCTTGTTCTTTTCCCATCCTGGTTTGCGAGGCGTCGGAAGTCTTTCATGTTTACATCCTTCGTGGCCCTTCCAATATTCATACCTCCAAGTGTCAAATTTCTTCCATGTTCTCTCTGCATAATGTTAATAAATATTGGCTACACTGCAGCAGTACCGTACACAGAAACATTGTGTCACACTGAATATAACGTTAGATGCAGAGGCTGTATTTATAGCCCCGGCATGACATGGCTGTCCTATTTTTCTCTCCAGAAATGAACAAGATAATAAATTCATAGTTGTGACAACACTGAGTTTTCCATAAAGAGCCGTGTGAACTTACAAAATGGGTTCAATTAATTCAAACTCCTCTTCCTTTGAACATGAAATTACCGTACAAGTTTCTATACAGCAAATTCTGATAACTATTCGAACTGCTTTCTCCCGTTGGCATTACAGTCATTCAGGACATGTCATCGAACATCTAGTTTCACTCATATTCAGAAGTGTCAGATTTGTTTGTTTGTTTGTTTGTTTGTTTGTTTGTTTGTTTGTTTGTTTGTTTGTTTGTTTGTTTGTTTGTTTGTTTGTTTGTTTGTTTGTTTGTTTGTCCAACCCTTGTCCCGTTTCTCTACGGGGTCGGGTATGAGGTGAGATGAACCTGCCGTGGCAGGTTTTTATGACCGAATGTCCTTCCTGACGTCAACCTCATCAGAGGAGTTAATGAGAAGAAATGAATGGCGTAATATATGATAGTAGGAAGGGAAATGGTGAAACCTGGTGCCGGCACATAGCCTTCTCCTCTCGAATAGCACCAGGGTATCTGCTCAAGGCTTAACGAATCATCATCATCAACAGCGTCATAAGCCCTCACTCCACATGAGAACTGCGGAGAGGTTTGGAATTTAATCTAGGCTTGTGGCACGCAATCTAGTGATTATAAATTGTTTACCACCACTTCCCTTACCCGCCTGGCCAAAATTGTGATGGTGAACATTTTTTCGACCAGTGGTACTCGAACCGGCTAACCTCGCTGTCAGACCGTTAACGTTCATGACCACCAGGTGTGCTAGGTTTAGTCATTATTGGTAGAAATTATTCCTACATTCAAATTACAGAATTCAAGAAAAAGTGCCATTAACGCTAAACCTATGAAAATTGATAGTTAGCGCGCTGGCTCGCAACCTGCTCAGTCGTTCTGAAGCTGGTGATTTACATTTCTATATTTCAGAATAGTGATCGGGGTATAAATAATATATTTTGATAATGATTAGGCCCTAATTATTAAACGTTCCCTTTAAATTTGACGTTTTTACGGCAAACTGAAACATAAAATGAGTTATAGTAGGTTATGTTGTCGTAGACTTTTTGTAGAACTTTTTTGATGAACAATTCGTATCCTCATGGTATAGATACACTTTTAACGCTTCAGCTAGCGTAAGCTAAATTGTCGCATGAACAGCCGTTTTTATTCTTCGACTTGTTTCACTGAAATTGTTACAGCTCGGCTTTCTTTGATTGAAGGTTAATGTTCCTAGATATAAACCTTTCTGGAGAAATGCTTAATAGAATGGTAAAGACCGCATCAATATGCATCCAGTGGTTCTCGAGATTAGCCGTCACGGACAGACAGACGGGATCGAGGAATTTATACCGAAATCATTTTGGACGGACTGAAAAACTGTGATAACTCCGAACACTCATTGACATGAGAACTCTAATGATACGTTCATTCCCGTAATATTTCCTACCAACTGGCCACAAACAAACAACTTTTCAAAACATTACAGTAATGCCCTGTGTCCATTTCTGTGCCAATTAAATGTTCTTTATACATGTTCCAGCCATATTTTGGGCAGATTGTGGCGAAAAATTGATGTCTGTTTGTCTGTATGTCAGTCTGTCTTTCTGTCTGTCTGATCACGTGAAGTCGAACGAAGATACTTTTATGAAAGTTGTTAGATAGGGTACATACTGTAGCCACGACATTTCTCCCTGTAGCTCCTGGATGTAGGCATGGGAAAGGAAGCATCCCTAAGTCGTCACAAACGTGTACCTTATAACGTGCTGGATCTCTTTCATAAGCTGTACAAAGGAACGTATACTTCTGAAGAATATCAATTCCTTATCGGCGATATGTAAATATGAATGCGATATGTTTTGAAAGGAAACCTACTTTCCATAAAAGAACCCTTAATATTCATGATATTCATCTGGGTCGACAACAGGTGAACCAATATCAAGACTGCTGCCAAACGGCTGATGTTTAAATAATGGGTGCGCTAGACGGCGCCGAGCGACGCCAAGAAGTGCCACACTCACCGGAGTCACTTCATCCCAGGTCCTTGTGGTCACCCTGAAACAGGCCTTCATAACACTGACCAGCGAATAAATGTTTTTATTTGTTGTCTCAAATGTGAAAGGTCATTTGAAATAATTTCGACCTGCTAAATGTTTCTATGTCACGTAAGGTCTCCTTATAAATCGCAGAAGTAATGCCAAAGTTATGCATATTTAGTATAATAAAGAGCGTAAATTTCCAGTACGAAATTCAGAGCGTTTTCTACCTTTTCCAACCGCCAGCCATGTTCGATCGTCCCAGTACCTTCTCCCCATCGATTATTTTCTTCTTTTCTGGTGAGATCTCCTCGAAAAAGTCAAGTGAGAGCACAAAATGCGAAGTTATAGGCCTAAACTCACATTTCACTCGAAGTCTGCCTATCGCAGGTATCTTTCGTCATACTACGCATTTTAAGAAGCTTACTGACTACATCCCATAGTGTCCTAGAAAACAGTTTCCTTCATGAGCCGTCTAATCTCAGATTCGTCAAACACTCCTTCTTTTATCTTAGCATCAGATAAAAGTGGAAATTCATGGCTTAAATATTTTAAGTATAAATCACGGCCCGCAACTGTAGACATGATAGTAAGTCTACGCTCTTTATTATAATAAATATCCATATTTTTGGCATTACTTCTGCGATTTACAAGGAGACTTTACGTGACGTAGAAACATTTAGAAGGTCGAAATTATTTCAAATGACCTTTTCGCAGAGAAGGTTGTTCCGCGTTTCATCTGTTCACGAGGTAGATTTATCTAATAATGACGGTTCACGGCCGACTGGATCCCATACCGGTCTTGAAAATCGCCTGTGAAGTCCAGCATAAAGATGTAATTGGAAAGTTTCACCATAATGCCGCTTGAGCGCTGGCCACCTATGATGCTCACAGGAGGTTGTGTGCCGTAATTATCGCATTTCCAGTTTCACATGCATTTTATTGCTGCCACAGGTGTTGCTAGTGGGTTCGTAGTAAGATGCTTGTTTGTTATTGAGAGTTGATAGTAATGCGCTAATTCGTTCGTTTTTTATTGTGTAGTGCATTGATTCGATTTTTTAAATTGTGTTTACAAATCTTCCAATAGGCCTATGTGATATTATTGTGCGCCTTTTTGTACTTATAACAGAAAAAGCAAATGGAGACTAATATTTCAAGAGTTTCGTGCAGACAAGGATAGATATAATAAATGGCTCAGAGCGGTTTCTCACCATAACTTCGTCCTGAACAAGAATTCACGTTTATGCGCTATTTTTACAAATTGTGTATTGCAGTGATTTGATCTTCTTCAATTGTGTCTGCAAATATTCGTACAGGACATATTGTTGTGTGCCTTTTTGTACTCCAGACAGGAAAAAGAGTAAAGGGACACTACCATTTCACGAATTTCCTGTAGACCAGGACAAAACTAAGGAGTGGCTCTCCCGATAACTTTTTCCCTAACCCTAATTCTGCCTCTTCTATTGTCCGTAGCCTTCATTTCGAAATGTCAGTTTCAATGTAGAACAAATACCACAAAATAAAGATACGTCCGAAGCAGAAATAACATTTGAAGCACAAGGAAAATTGAAACACCTAAGTTTGTATTATAGCTCCCTACTACCACAACTGAATTGACACTTTCATCGAAATTTTTGTTTCTACGTTCGGGCATTTATTACCCCTAAACTTTTGCTTGAATAATCCTTTAGCTAGAATCATATTTGCCACATGAGAGGCGCACAACCCTTTTTGATCCAAGATAACCTGAACTTCAACAGTTAAACACAGAAAAATAGCCACCATTACTGTTATGACACTAACGCCAACTTGAGTATTATTCGTGCAATGAACATTTTCCCAAGGTAATACTCAAAATACTTTTCTATCAGCGAATAGTTATGTGAACTCTAGTGCAAAGCATGAATGAAATGTAATTCCCTTACGACCCCTTAAGGTTATGAAAGAAAATCGCCAGCAGTGGACGTGGTACGACCCGCGTACTCCGTCTATAGCATTTCTACTGAAATGAATAACAGGATTTTTCAGTTATCACGTTGCCGTAGATTAGCACACCTGGTGTGCCGACATCCACTCTGCCGTCCATTGCCGAACAGAATCAACAAATGCTGCGGCTACATCGTTCAAGGAATTTAACGTTTGTAAGTCTTTGTGGATAACCTCACCATACAGAATTGCGTACCACGCATACCCGGAAGGCACATGCTGCTTTGTTTTATCAATGATTCAAAAGCAGCACATATTACCAAACTCTGCATTCTTCCTGGCTTGTCAGATACAGTAACAGTATTATCCAATCTTCAATGGACATTTCCCGGACGTGTGGTAACGACCACAAACCTCGCGTACACCGACGCGTGCCTTGTGCCGAAGAAATGCATCTCACCGTATTATTAAAGAAAATCTGTCTTCAGAATGGAGCATACGAATTAATTCCTTAACGGTACGTTCCTTTCGTACCTGATAAATTACATGTAAAGGCCCGTCAGCATCACGTGTTGAGCAATGAAACTACTCTGATTACAGTACATGGAGCCGTTTGTGAAGCTAGGTGGTCGGTCGTGGTCTATGTGTGCGCTAACCTTCCGGGGAAGTGACGACGCCATCTTAGCTCCATTTAAGATGTTTCTCTGCCTTGAGAAATGAACAGCAAGATCATAAGACGAATCAAAGACGAATGTGATGGAAAATAAATAAATAAAAGAAAGTGTAACAAAAGATTGAAAAGGATAGAAGATGGAAAGAAAATTGTGTAACAGAACAAGGAGGAATTGCGCCTCTGTGGTGTAGCGGTTAGTGTGATTAGCTGCCACCCCCGGAGGCCCGGGTTCGATTCCCGGCTCTGCCACGAAATTTGAAAAGTGGTTCGAGGGCTGGAACCGGGTCCACTCAGCCTCGTGAGGTCAATTGAGTAGAATTGGGTTTGATTCCCACCTCAGACATCCTGGAAGTGGTATTCCGTGGTTTCCCACTTCTCCTGCAGGCAAATGCCAGGATGGTACCTAACTTAAGGCCACGACCGCTTCCTTCCCTCTTCCTGGTCTATCCCTTCCAATCTTCCCATCCCCCCCGCAAGGCCCCGGTTTAGCATAGCAGGTGAGGGCGCCTGGGAAAGGTACTGGTCATCCTCCGCAGTTGTATACCCGACCAAGAGTCTGAAGCTCCAGGGCACTGCTCTTGAGGCGGTAGAAGTGGGATCCCTTGCTGAGTCCGAGGGAAAAGTAACCCTGGAGGATAAACAGATTAAGAAAGAAAAAAAGGAAAAGGAGGAAAATTAGTGCGGGACGGGTAGAAGTAGGACACACTATAACGAGCTTGAAGACAAAGAGTTAAGAATAACAGTGACACGTGTACACAGATTACGAAAGTGTGACACATCTAATAATGACGAGAGTACGAATTGGGAGAAACACGGGAACGAAGTAACAATAGCGGAAGGAAGGGAACTATCCAGGTAAATCACGACAGCCAGTGTCGCTGAAGAAATTGTTAGGATGTTTACGTATTTTCTCTGCTTCCAGTATAATCCTAGACCTGGAGCTCGAACATCTTTGGTGCTGACTCGTCTGGCTGGTTGGTGTTCCTTGATACCAGTACCGACGTTTGGCCAGTGTATACCTTTATACACCCCAGAGTGTAATAGTGGTGACAACAGGGGCTGCCTTCACCTTCCACCCCTCTCAGGGCCTTCATGGCCTGTACGGAGATGACTTTGTTTCTTGTAACCTAAAACTGTGAGTAATTTTTGTGACGGTCCAAAACACGGCTTTCTTACTGTGCTTGCGGAGGTTGTAGTTCCTCTGGAATGTAGGGCTCTATACATCTCGGTAACCATTCCGCTTGAACGTGAGTGTGAGCGTATCCTCCTCCTAGACAGCTGAAGGCTCACAAGTTCGTGTCGCTCTCGTGGCGAGTGCCGTGCTGGATGGGGGTGAGCATCTGCATGGATATAGAGATTTGAGTGGATGGCCTTTCGAAATACCGTGTGCCCTGACGAGTCCCCCGGTTATTTTTCTTACTAGAACATCCAAGACTCAATCTCCATAGTCAATTTAATTGAAGGTTCCTGCTGATTTAGGTGGTTTTGAAACTGATGAAGTTTCTCAGCACCTTTCGTCCGTCAAACCATCACCATCTACCATGACTGCGCTAATACGCCCACTCATTCTCAAGCGTAGTTCAGGCGCTTCAGGAGACTAGCTCAGTAATCATTGTTAAGTGCGCTGGAGTAATTGAAGCCTGTGTTTCACCTTCTTCGGTTTGTTTCTTTGATCATGAGCTGTTTTAATGTGTATGTTCATAACATGATTTACTGCTGCTTGCTTTTGTTTAAGAGCAAAACTACATCGGGGAATGGGATTTCGTTTCATGAATTTCCTTTCAACGAAAAAAAAAACCGTCAAGAATGGCTAAATGTTATTTCAAGATAGGATTTCTCTTCATATTTCAATTCGAAATCATCAAAACTGCAGGTTCGCCACACCGAGCAAATCCACACGTTCATGCTACTGTGAGACTGCAATAACACCCAGAAACTCGACATCCTCTTTGAACAGAAAGACGCTTCATTCCATGTTGAGCGAATAACAACTAATCAAGATGACTGTCACGCAAACGAAAGTAGAAATCTAATTACTAGGGTCAATAACTTTTCCAGTTTTTTAAATTGCTGGTGTGACTACAAAATACAGGCTACCGGTAGCATTTTTCTTCTCTATATGGCATTTAGGTACAGAGCTACCTGTACATACTTTAAGAAAAGAGTCTCCGTGGCTCAGGCGGCAGCACGTCGGCCTTCCACCGCTGGATGCCTCACTCTGTGCTGAACATAGCGGAGCCGGGACAGGCTTTTCTCCGGGTACTTCGGTTTCCCTGTCATCTTTAATTCCAGCAACACTCTCTACTATCTTTTCATTTCATCTGTCATTCATTAATCATTTCCCCAGAGGAGTGCGACAGGCCTCGGCAGCTTCATTCAACCCATCCCCGACCCGGCCATTGACAGGCTGTAGGTTTTCAACAACAAAGGAAGTCGAAGTTTATCGTGCTGCGTATTGTGAGTGACAATCATGGTGAAAATTGTGTCTTTTTTAAAAGACATTAAACTGAAGCTCTTTTTCTTGCTTTCGACTAAGAACACATTCTCAAAAACGTAGTAGTAGAGCAAGGCCGGTTCTAAAACAATGGGTGCTGAATCAGCATTTTACCATGAGGTCATTGACCCCTGCCAAAGTCACTGACCCCTAGTAGTGGAAGTACGGGTTTGTGAGGTCACTGACTCCTACTATAGTAGTAGGGCAAAGGGGTTTCGCGGATTTTGAGTAAGACAGCAAGCTTGCCCTCAAGTCGCAATTTTGGAGGGGGCCTAACCTCACTTTTACTGCCAGATGTCCTTACCGACGCCATCTTGAGCAGTAGGGCAATGGAGATTCACCTAAGAGAGCAAGCCTAACCTCACAGTCATCATATTGGAGGTACAACCTTACTTGTAAAACGGGATGCTATTATCGACGCCATATTGGAGGGACCTAACCTCACAGGGCCTAGTTTTAGCGTCAGAAACCCTAACCGACACTATCTTGGAGTTTTACGGCCAGATGCCCTTCCTAACCGCATAGGGCCTAGTTTTACGGCAATTGCCCTCCCCAGCGCCACCTTTCCAAATTCCTTTCCCGACGATATTTTGGAGGGGCCTAACTTCACAGGGCCTAGTTTTACGTCCAGATGCCCTTTCCGATGCCATATTGGAGTTTTACGGTCGGATGTCCTTCCCGGCGCTATCTTGGAGTGGCCTAACCTCACAATGCCTAGTTTTACGGTCAGATCCCCCTCCCAGTGCCATTTCGGTGGGACCTAACTACACATGGACCAGTTCTACGATCAGATTCCCTTCCCGTCGCCATTTTGGAGGGGTCTATCCTCACAGTCGCCATCTTGGGTCCAGTTTTACATCTTTTGCCGAGTTTTACGTCTAGATGGCCGTCTCACCTCATAGACACCATTCATTTATTTATTTATTTATTTAATTGGCTTATGACTAGTACATAACTCTACATACAAATATTCAAAAATATAACAAATAATATAACACTTTAAACAATCAACCAATCTCAAAAACAGTGCATAAACTCAAATCTCAGCTGTCCAACCATTGTTCAATCCCTTCAGAAGCACACACAAACTCCTTCAGCTGACCAGAGTATGACCTCCTTGGACATTCAGTGACAATACGACGGACGGTCTGTTTCTTCTCACCACACTCGCACTCAGGGGAGGAGCGCATACCCCGCATATGCAACAATGACCCACATCGTCCATGATTGGTACGGACTCTGATGAGAAAAACCCAAGTTCTTCTGGGGAGTTTAAAACCAGGTGGTGGATGCTAAAGATTAAAGAGGGTCTGCCATTCATCTGGAGCTGTGTTGGTCCACTCCATTTGCCATTCATCAGAACCGTTAAAGTTCCTATTGATGAGTTCCCTTGCAGTCTGAATGGGCCGAGATCTTAATTTCAGACGTCCATACCTAACAACCATGTCTTCAAGAATGGGAAGAATTGGATTCATTGTTATCTTCCTGAACTCGCGAATTAGGCTGTTTTGTCTGCGAATACTTGGAGGTGTTATGTGGCTCAAACTGAAAACCAGAAAAGAGGAGTAGATCTGACTGCGCCGCTGACAATGCGCATCGTCTGATTCAGAACAACATCAATATTCTTAACATAAGGGCTATTCAGCCAAACAGAAGAACAATACTCGGCTGCAGAGTATACCAGTCCCAGTGCTGACGACCTAAGAGTGGATGCTGATGCTCCCCATGTAGAACCTGCAAGTTTCTGAATGATATTGTTCCTGGTCTTCAGTTTAGCAGCGGTATTAATTAAATGTTTCCTAAAGGATAGTGTCCGATCAAGAGTTACTCCAAGGCACTTGGGGTTAGGATTGTGTGGTAGGGGAGAGTTGTCGAGGGGAACATTCAAAGTAATGTTTGCCTGCCTGTTATTAACGTGAAATAGACAGGTTTCCGTTTTGCTGGTGCTAGGTATCAAACACCACTTATCAAAATACTCGCTCAAAATGTCAAAGTCTCTGTTCAGAATTGCTTCTATCTCATTCACATTGGATTGCTGAGTAACTATTACTAGGTCATCCGCGTAAGCAAATTGGCGTGATGTAGTGCGGGGTATATCGGCAATGTACATAGTCGTTACGGGTCGTTCTACGTAACGGATCACTGTTTAATATTAAGTATCAACTAGCTCGTACACAAATGAGCTAGTTAAATATCACAAAACAGGAAGCGTGAACATACACCCACAACACACCATTGACAAGAACAGAAGAGAACTTACCTGTAATGATAAAGGATGTCTTAGCAAACCGAGGAAAGAAAAAACAAACCTGGTATCAAGATACTAATTTTAGAAAGAAAAACAACCAGAATTTACTTTAAAGGAAAATAAAAATTGATTTATTAAAGAGAAATTAAATTGAAATTTAAAACAATGAAAGCGTCAACACAGGAAAATGAAATAATGCAAAAGTTAAATTAAGATAAAATGATTAACAGTTATTTAACATTACCAAAAAGGATCGATCCAACGTAAGTCAAGTAAAATCTAAGAGGTCTCAATACACTAGATGAAAAAAAGGAAAATTGAGATAAATTGTTCTTTAATAATATTTTAAAAGATGAAACCTGAACCACGGAGTTCAGCCCAACAGGAAGAAACTTCAACAGCACAGGTCAAGTAATCAGAACTACGCTTCATTCAAGGAGCAAATCAGTGGAAAATAAAATAAATACTGCAACCACAGTATCAACATTGCATTAAGGCAAGGGGAAATTCATATCAAAATAGGAACGCCACACGAGCTAGTAATATCACAGGTCACCAGAAATTATCATCATGCCTTCTTCCAACCTTCTTTTCTTTTTTAACAATGAACAATAACCAGTCGCCATGGCAATGAAGGCCGTGAATCCGAGCGTAAATAGGTAACCATGGAAACAATCCCGAACAACAAGGAGAAAAACATAATTCAACGAGAAAGAAAAAAACGAGGATCCCAGAAAATTAACATAAGATCAAGAACTTAAATAAAATTTCCTTCCTCTTGGTCGGAACTCATATGATTCAACCTTTACCTTACGGGGTGATTTGATACCGTTTCAACAAAATATAACATGTTATTCCAAATGCTCAACGTATATAGAAAATAAATTAATAAATATAGTTTCACCCCAAGTATAAGTGCACTACAGTACACTCACAAAGCCATGAACCAAACAGTTAGAACGAACCCGAATTATGTTCATATTTAATGATTTTGTTTTTGAGTTGGAGAACCAAAAATTCAATTTAGAGTTCCAAACACCTAAACATTCTAGTTAATTTTTGAAACAGTTCCATTCCACAAGGAGTTCCAGTACACGAAGAAGCGAAGCAAATCCATTATTGAAGATAAGGCGAAGCGCCATTTTTTTCTTACTTACAGTACATGATGTAGGAAAAAATTAAGATATACACCCTGGTGACGCTCCCGAGATGAAAACCACGAAAAAAATGAACTGAGGGCGTGAGAGAAGGAGCCCTCTCACAGTTTTCCTCAGCCGAAGTCCATTGCTCCGGGTGAAATCTCCACCTTCACGAGACACATGCAAAGCGCGTCCATCTTCAACTAGACGCAAGCACAAGAATGACTCTCTCGCCTTGGCCAAGGCTCATCAAGGCAACGTTCTCTCCGAGACGAGCTCTCATTGGTCAAGGAGCGGAGCATCGTAGTTCAAGCTCCCTGCACAGATGTCAGTACGTACAAGGAGTCTTTAGATCAAATCGTCACTCCGACTAAAGCGCCAGCTCGGAGCAGTAGTTAGTAATAAAACTAGAAGTAGTTAAGAAAAGGCGCCGAAGCAAATACAATAAAATTAAGGTTGTAAGATACCAATTTCCATGAGGGTTACCTCAGGTCCAAAAACGTTAGGAGGGAGAAGTCGAATGAATGTGACACCTCGGTGTCAGCAGCAATGGAGAGAGCACAGATCCTTGAGGGAGACCATTGTTGAACTTTTTAACTTTACTATGTTTGTTATCCATAACTACCTGGATCAGTCTATCTGATAGCATGTTGTTTATGAGTTGTGACATTACTCTGCATCCAACAAGTTTAAAAAACTTATGCACAACTCCCTCTCACCAAACCGTATCATAAGCGGCTGTAAGGTCTATGAACACTGCACCACCCTTCAGTCTTTTTTCAAAACCTGCTTCAATGTGGGTTGTTAACGCAAGACCTTGGTCTTCACAACTACGGTTAGGTCTAAAACCAACTTGTTCTGCTGAGAGCGATCGTAAAATTAGAGGGCTTATTCTATTGTAGATGAGCCGTTCCAGAAGTTTGTAACAAACACTCATTACAACAATTAGACGATAACTTTCAGGACAATCGGAAGGTTTACCTGGTTTCAGAATAGCCAGAATCATGGTTCGTTTGAACTCTGGAGGAAGTTTGGCTGTAATCAGAATATTTGAGAAAAACCGTAACAACCATTTCCTTGTGTTCTTCCCACAATGCTTGAGGAACTCAGGGTGAATGCCATCAAAACCAGGTGCTTTGCGGGTTTTTTTGTCTTCAGAACAGACAGGAGCTCTTCTTCGGTGAAAGGGGCAGAAATATTTGACGAACCAATATTATGTCTTTTCATGAAGGTTAGTTCTTTTCTTATTAACCGATTGAATTCTTTCTTAGGTTTCACTTTAGACAATCCAGCAATCCGTTTGACAACTTCATCAGATGATACAATAGATTTGGGCTGTAGAGTGTGAGGTGATCTCCCTAACTTCTTTAAGAGGCTCCAAGCCTTCCTGCTAGAATGTTTGAAATCCATCGTTTCTGTCTATTTGTTCCGTCTGGCTTCATCTAAGTTGTCCATGAGTTTATAAGCAACATCTGTTTCTCCATTCTCTTGAAAATCACTGTAGAGTTTTTCACACGTTTCATTCCATCCGGGTATGTACTCCCTTCTGACACCTCTAGGAACGTGTATTTTTGCAGCGGCATGTATTGCTTTAACAAATCTGCAGTAGTTGTTGACAACAGGAGGAATCCATCTTATGCTGCTATCAAGATCAGCAGAGAACCTGGCCCAGTTAGCTTTGACGAAATTCCACCGTGGATGAGGAGACGATCTAATAATGGGGATCTGAGTGCCTATTTCCAAAAGAACAGGACGGTGATGACTGTGTGGGAAGTTTGTAAGCACTCTACGAATAGCAGGTAAACTGTATCCCTGGTGATCAGTGGACACAAAACATAAGTCAAGATTGGTCTATGTGTACCGCCTTGCTGATTTAAAGGAGCTCTCTTCCTTTGGGTAGAAGATGAGCTGAATATTGGATAAGTTTGACCATTCAGTAAGTTTTTCTCCATAAAGGTCATTTGATCTGTATCCCCATTGCGAGTGATGGCTGTTAAAGTCACCCACATAGACAGCAGGATGTGCAGAGTTTGGAAGAACATTATCAGGCCATGGGATACTTGGAGGTTTATAAGTGTTCACAACTGTCAAGCTGTTAACCTAAGTCACAATGTTAGAAATGCTGTTCTTATGGTGTGTAGAGACTAGATGAGCATCCATGATGGAGTTTCAAACGTAGGTCGCAGAACCGTATGATTGATGAAAAGTAACTCCCAATAATCTGTAACCATGGATCTTTCCTCTTGAGTGCATTTATGACTTATCAGAGATATGAGTTTCTTGAACACAGATTAAATGAATGTTATTTACTAATTACAGTTTCGACAAATAGTTAGCCTTAGATTTACTCATGCCTTCTATGTTAATTTGAAGGACTCTTAACACAGGACCCAAGGGTTTGGTTGATTGGCTCTGAAAAGAGCTTCTGTGAGCTGTCATTTATTTGTGTACCATTGGTCAGGAGATGTCGAGAGACAGTCTGACCGCCAAGTGCTGATGTTTAGTTCAGTAATGGAAATTTAATTCCAACTACCTGCACCACGGGCAGGAATCAGCTTCACCCCCATAGACGCCATTTTGGAGGGGCGTACTACACAGTCGCCATATTGAGCCCAGTTCTTACTGTCAGATGCCCCTCCCTCCTTACAGACGCCATTTTGGAGGGCTTAACTATACAGTCGCCATATTGGGCTCATTTTACGGTCAGATGTCCTTCCTGTCAGCATTTTATAGGGGCCTAACTTCAGAGTCGCCATATTAGAAACATTTTTACGGTCAGATGCTCTTACCGTCCTCACAGTCGCCATCGTGGGTCCAGCTTTGCGTCCTAGGTCTAGTTTTTAGGCTAGATGCCCTTCCCCTTTCACATACGCCATTTGAAGGGACCTAACTACACAATCGCCTTCTTGGGTCCAGTTTTAGGATCAGATTTCCCATCCCTTCTTCTCATTTAGCCCATTTTTATGGACAGATGCCCTTCCTTCATCGTACTCGTCCAGTTTTATGGACAGATCCCCTTCCCTCCTCCTGATCTGGCCTAGTTTTACGGACAGATTCTCTTCCCTTTTCTGTAAAATATGATTTGATATGAGTTCAAATTTTATATCGTAACTAGCATTCTGAAGGTATATGCTTGTAAGCCAATCAGGACGTTAGAAGGTAGAAAATTGCCAGTAACACCACTGGGAGGGTTGTAGCCCCCTCTGACCGAAGTGTAGCAAGTTCCTCTACGCCCCTCTGTGAGGGGTTCCAACATCGACCGATCAAAGCTCATATACCTTACAAAATGTGTGTGGAGGACAAGCTCAACTACAATTAACTGCAATGCTGTACGTAAACTCTCATCGTTGACATACCAACGGGGTTTGCAAGATCGCATGACAAGTATGTCTCAGAGGTCTACTCTCGTAAAGGGCACCGCACAATATAGATTAAGTTTTTAGAGAAGCAAGCATTTTATTTGTATAATATAGTTGTTTAATGGTATGATTTCTGGAAAAAGGTATGTTTTTAAGTGTTTACGCCAATCTGGACGTTAGAAGGTAGAAAACTGCCATCAACACCACTGGGAGGGTTGTAGCCCCGTCTGCCCGAAGTGTAGCAAGTACCTCTACTTCCCTGTGTGAGGAGTTCCAACATCGACCGATCATAGCTCACATTACAAATATACACATTACTACAGACACCGCAATGACACAGGTTATCAAACATTCTACATACATACAAGTACATGAGGCTGATGACCACGATATATCAAACCTATACATAAAGCCCTCCTCTGCGAACCATGTGACCTTGCCGCCGTGGGGAGGCTTGCGTGTCCCAATGACGCACATATCCCAGCCGCAGGTGCAACCATATCGGATGGGTATCTGTTGAGAGACCAGACCAACGAATGGTTCATCGAAAGGGCGGTAGCAGCCTTTCGGTAGTTGCAAGGGCGGCAGTCTAGATGATTGACTGATACGGCCTTGTAATAATACTCAACATGGCTTAGCTGTGTTGATACTGCTAAACGGCTGAAAGCAACGGGAAACTACAGCCGTAACTAACTCCAGAGGACATGCAGCTCTCTCTGTATGAATGATGTACTGATGATGGCTTCCTCCCGGGTAAAATATTCCGGAGGTAAACTAGTCCCCCATTCGGATCTCCGGGTGCGGACTACACGAGAGGGGGCGATCATCAGGAAGATGGATACTGACATTCTGCGAGTCGGAGCGTGGAATGTTAGAAGTTTGGATCGTTGTAGTAGGTTAGAGAATCTGAAAAGGGAGATGGATAGGCTAAAGTTAGATGTAGTTGCTATAAGTCAAGTACGTTGGCAGGAAGAACAAGATTTTTGGTCAGGCGACTACCGAATTATCAACACAAAATCAAACAGGGGAAATGCAGGAGTTGGTTTAATAATGAATAAGAAAATAGGGCAGCGGGTAAGCCATTACGACCAGCATAGTGAAAGAATTATTGTCGTCAAGATAGACACCAAACCAATGCCCACCACAATAGTGCAGGTCTGTATGCCTACTAGTTCAGCGGATGATGAAGAAATCGAAAGAATATACGAGGAGATAGAAGATTTAATACAATATGTAAAACGTGACGAGAATCTAATTGTGATGGGAGACTGGAATGCAGTGGTAGGCCAAGGAAGAGAAGGTAGTACAGTAGGAGAATTTGGATTGGGACAAAGGAACGAAAGAGGAAGTCGGCTGGTTGAATTCTGCACTGATCATAATTTAGTCCTTGCCAATACTTAGTTCAAACACCACAAACGACGGCTGTATACGTGGACGAGACCTGGAGACACTGGAAGGTATCAAATAGACTTCATTATGATTAGGCAGAGATTCAGAAATCAGGTGTTGGATTGCAAAACTTTCCCAGGAGCAGACGTGGACTCTGACCACAACTTGTTGGTCATGAAATGCCATCTGAAGTTGAAGAAATTGAAGAAAGGAAAGAATGCAAAAAGATGGGATCTAGACAAGTTGAAAGAAAAGAGTGTGAGAGATTGTTTCAAGGAACATGTTGCACAAGGACTAAATGAAAAGGCTGAAGGAAACACAATAGAGGAAGAGTGGAGGGTCATGAAAAATGAAGTCAGTAGGGCTGCTGAAGAAATGGTAGGAAGGAAGAAAAGATCAACTAAGAATCAGTGGATAACTCGGAAGATACTAGACCTGATTGATGAACGACGAAAATACAAGAATGCTAGAAATGGAGAGGGCAGAAAAGAATACAGGCGATTAAAGAATCAAGTGGATAGAAAGTGCAAGGTAGCTAAGGAAGAATGGCTGAAGGAGAAGTGCAAGGATGTCCAAGGCTGTATGGTCCTGGGAAAGGTAGATGCTGCATACAGAAAAATTAAGGAAACCTTTTGAGAAAGAAAATCTAGGTGCATGAATACTAAGAGCTCAGATGGAAAGCCACTTCTAGGGAAAGAAGACAAAGCAGAAAGATGGCAGGAGCATATCCAACAGTTGTATCAATGTAAAGATGTAGATAATTTGGTTCTGGAACATGAAGAGGCTGTTGATGCTGATGAAATGGGAGACCCAATTTTGAGGTCCGAGTTTGACAGAGCTGTGAGTGACCTCAATAGGAACAAGGCACCTGGAATTGATGACATTCCCTCTGAATTACTGACTGCCTTAGGAGAAACCAGCATGGCAAGGTTATTTCATTTAGTGTGCAAGATGTATGACACAGGAGATGTCCCATCCGATTTTCGGAAGAATGTTGTTATACCTATTCCCAAGAAAGCTGGTGCTGACAGGTGTGAAAACTACCGCACCATTAGTTTAGTATCTCATGCCTGCAAAATTTTAACACGTATTATTTACAGAAGAATGGAAAAACAAGTTGAAGCTGAGTTGGGAGAAGATCAATTTGGCTTCAGAAGAAATGTAGGAACACGTGAAGCAATCCTGACTTTACGTCTGATCATAGAGGATCGAATCAAGAAGGAAAAGCCCACGTACATGGCATTCGTAGATCTAGAAAAGGCATTCGATAATGTTGATTGGACCAAGCTATTTATGATTCTAAAGATGATAGGGATCAGATACCGAGAACGAAGAATTATCTACAATCTGTATAAAAATCAGTCTGCAGTGATAAGAATCGAGGGCTCTGAAAAAGAAGCAGCAATCCAGAAAGGAGTGAGGCAAGGCTGCAGTTTGTCCCCTGTCCTTTTCAATATTTACATAGAACAGGCAGTAAAGGAAATCAAAGAGAAATTTGGAAAGGGAATCACAGTCCAAGGAAAGGAAATCAAAACCTTGAGATTTGCCGATGATATTGTTATTTTATCTGAGACTGCAGAAGATCTCGAGAAGTTGCTGAATGGTATGGATGAAGTCTTGGGTAAGGAGTACAAGATGAAAATAAATAAGTCCAAAACAAAAGTAATGGAGTGCAGTCGAACGAAGGCAAGTGATGCAGGAAATATTAGATTAGGAAATGAAGTCTTAAAGGAAGTAAATGAATATTGTTACTTAGGTAGTAAAATAACTAACGATGGCAGAAGTAAGGAGGACATAAAATGCAGACTAGCACAAGCAAGGAAGAGCTTTCTTAAGAAAAGAAATTTGCTCACTTCAAACATTGATATAGGAATTAGAAAGATGTTTTTGAAGACTTTTGTGTGGAGCGTGGCATTGTATGGAAGTGAAACATGGACGATAACTAGCTCAGAAAGAAAGAGAATAGAAGCTTTTGAAATGTGGTGTTACAGAAGAATGCTGAAGGTGAGATGGATATATCGAATCACGAATGAAGATATACTGAATCGAATATGTGAGAGGAGATCGATGTGGCTAAATTTGACGAGAAGAAGAGATAGAATGATAGGACACATCTTAAGACACCCAGGACTTGTTCAGTTGGTTTTTGAAGGAAGTGTAGGTGGTAAGAACGGTATGGGAAGACCAATTTATGAATATGACAAGCAGATTAGAGTAGATGTAGGATGCAATAGTTACGTAGAAATGAAAAGGTTAGTACATGATAGGGTGGCATGGAGAGCTGCATCAAACCAGTCTATGGACTGATGACTCAAACAGCAACATACATAGTTAACAAAAACGACTTTATAAAACTACTGTTATTGAGAGAGCATGAAGAAGATGTGGGATAGAACCCCCACACCAGCTGTCTTGGAAGTGGTTTTCAGTACTTTCTCCACTTCTACTCCGGGAAAATGCTGGGACGGTACCTAACTTAAGGACACAGCCCCAATATTTGTCAGAGGGAAAATAGTACAGCCGTCCATTGCCCGGGGATATAGAAGGTTCGTAGGTTCTTGTGATAAGCCTCAGCTAAAGTCAGTCGTGACGCATAATTCTCCACCCAGGGCATGGACATCCAACTACTGTTTATGCAGTTGGACTAGCATTTGACGCAAGACGTTCATGATTATGGTAATAATAGTATTCAATAAACTTCGTAAGGCTAAATATATCTCATTTAAATAAGGAAAACGAATGTTAGTTTCTTGCAAGGATCTTTTTCCAATTTAATGAAATCAAAACCTAACTTAATACAATAATAATACATTGTATGATGATTGGATAATAGCTAGATAGACGAACGAAAATCTCTGTTGGCTAAATACTTAAAAAACATCATTATTTAAACCTTGATTGAAAATACTAACTTGATGGAAACGAATATGGAACTTGCTGAAGGCAAATCATCATTATTTATCATTAATTGCCCGCCCGCAATGAATAATAGGATCGAATAAAATTTCATTCAAAAAATTTTTTTTTTATAAACTACACTTGCTTTTATCTTCACTTATCCAAGATTTCATTCCAAAGTACCCTACATTTTATCCATTATCTCAGAAATTACCTAATTGCTAACCAACTTGAGTTCTCTAATGGTGACCAGTTTCAATATAAATATCCATAACGTGCACACAGTGTAGGAAAACCCACATAATAATTGGATCTCATATCGACATAACTCAATCAACAACAGCATGTCCCAGGAATCCGTATCAGTCACCTAAATAGAACACAATATCTAGCCGCTACAAAATCATTAATGATCCAAAGAATGATTAACAGTAACTGCTTCCACCGGCACTGCCCTCCTGAAAGAAAATCTTGGAAAGCACACTATCTACGGGAAACATACTATAAGCAACTACGCAAGACTACAATCTACTACCAGGTGACAATAATTCAATAAAATCGACCCTCTACTTCACACATATTATGCTTATTAAATGTTGAAGACGTCTAATTAGTGACCATTTCCTCAAATTAAATGGTATCTGCATCGTATCCCGTCGCGAAACAGTGTTTCGATTATCATATAACAATCCCTACGCTCGACCTTCGGACATCTTACACCACCAAAAATAACGACACAATTGCTTGCCTATTCTGGGTTCTTAATTGTATGACGAGCGCTTAAATCCATCTCTAAATCTCAAATAATTATTTATCACACTCCCATTATCTATTTTTCAACGAGACACTTACCATAACAATATTAATTCATCATAAAACACTTTATGGACGACCCTGTCCTTATTATTCACCATATTCAAGCACATCATACATATTCAAACATTACTTACCCAAGAGAATTCACAAGCATTCCCGAAGAATCTCTTTTATCATCACCAAAGTATCGCAGTCAACGCAACACTGATTTCACGAAACAATCGCCACTACGCAATAAACACGTATTGTATTATCATGCAGAAGACCTTCTACAAATAACTATTAAAATAAAGTCACCTCACGAAGTATTCGTGCAACACAAGTATGGTTCACTAATGAAGACACCGCATTCCTCCATTCACCGTAAACGTGAAGAAGATTCCGAGTAACTCGCGGTAATAATAATAATAATCGTATGGCCTCAGCTACCGTGTGCAGACATTTCAATTTGACGCCATCTGGCTGTCTGCTCATCAATTTCGACGTTCCGTTTTACTCTAGGCCCCCACTAGATGGCAGACCGAGTAAACCGAAACTCTCTTGGGCGTCTATGGCTGAGATTTAATGAATTTTGTCGGGTAAACACCAAATGTGTCACCAGAGATCTTTTACATGCCGACATCGTACGACATGGAGTGTCGAATGGACTTTTTTCCGCCCTTCAAAAAGACACGTATTTACAAGCTAAATCTTGCGTACAATAGATGATCTTAATATTACAACCTCGGACATAACCGTAATCACAAGTAACCGGGCACTAAATGATAGTCGCATTAGGTCACTCAAGTTGTTTAAATTTACGTCACTTCATTATGAAAGAAAAAATACATTCTACTCCACAGCTATGCAACTACAAGAAAATAGGGTAAAGAAAATGAAATCTTGGTACTTATCAGTGAAGATTATGTGATACCGCTCTCAGTCCTTTGCTCCATTGGTCATAGTTTTGGCCCTCACTTCGGCATTATCTCCCGGGCCTGTTAGGATATCGGAATGTTTAAGCACTCATATTCATTTCCATCATTACATCATTGGAAAAATCTTCATACATTTTTGAGTCCATGGACCTGAAACTTAGAAAAACAAAATTAACACAGTGACACAGGCGTTTTACAATATCTCACAGTTATTTCCGAAACTTTCCTTGTTCAGTATTAAAACCTCAGATCGCTATTCGACACAGTTATATTATTTTATATATCACGTTCTCTAATATTTCTCTTAGGTTCAGCGAACGTAGACGTTCCCTTTAAAGACGTGCTAATTACTGTCCTTTCAACCTTCAATCTCCGTTTTTATATGCCATCCCATTATTCATAAAACAAAAGTTCATTACCATTGTTATGCTAATAATATCGGTCTGCATTCCATACGTTAGGCTCAACTCACTGACTTGTAACCTCTCTTCCATCTGTTTTTGACAGTTCGACTGCGAATTCCAAGATAACGTGATCCCATCTGACTGGAAAGATGTACAAAGGAACACTTCACCATTGGCTTTATGACGTATGTAATCGACCTAACCTCTTCAGCACCGCCTTGATCCTGTAACATATGGCATCAATTCATGGCCTCCTTCATGACACCGCTGGACCTGAATATCATATAGTTGACTTACTTCTTAATACTGTTGAGAATGTAAAATTATTTTGCTAATCTCTGCTCACATATAAGATAATATTTCGTGACTGTAAGCGTGCGGTGACCACGGGGTTTTGAGCTTAGGAATTTCATTCCTCATCTTATATCCATCCAATTTCCTGTCTGAATGGGCGAGTTATTCTAGATATTTGACCCAGCTGGATGTATTTCCGAGTAATTCCTGTTAACCATTCCTTTAGCATGACCTTCAATGGCTCAACAGCTGACTCACTTGCCATTGGTCGGTCATATTTCCCCCTTTACTTGAAAAGAAATTTCGGACGTCAGTAGGAAATTTCTCCTCATGTGTACCAAAATTATAACTTGTTCTCAATGTCATATTCCATTTGAGGAGTCAATATAATATTTCCGGAAAACTCGCAATTCATATTAATTGAATAGTTGTTCTTCGTTACAAAACATCCTGTTACACGTTCTATCGTCCCTCTTAGACTTTGATATTCCTCGTAACATATCCAACGGGCTTGACCTTATTCCTCCGTAGATGTATATTCATTAAACTCATCATCTGTTTTACTATCTTCAAAAATAACGTTTACTTCCTCTTCAACAGTGATCGGAAAATAATATTTTCTCAAGTTTGAGGCACTAAATATGGAAACATTTCCAGAATCTAAGCTCTGAATTTTGTATGAATTATTATCCAAAACCTCGATGATTTTGTATGGCCCAATAAACAGGTGAGCGAATTTTGAATAAAATTTAGCAGCCGGGTTTACGTGGCCGGTTTCTTCACTAACACGAAAGTTCCAATTTCTAGTGGTTTCCGAAATCTTCTGTGCCGTAATTTCTTGAGCCTTTTTTCCGCCTGTTTTTCCATGCACAGTCAAGCTTGCTGAATGATCTCCTCCTCGTTAGGTAGGTCTTCTGTAGGCTTACTTATAACCTCGTTCCAAGGACGATTAGGATACTTATTCAGGTGGACAACGCTAGGGATATTATCGATCGATTCATGCCATGTGTTGTTTAAGCATTCAGTGATCGTTGGTAAGAATGTGGCCCATGTCCAGGGACGTTCAGAACAAAATACCCTGCAATATTTCGACAGCTCTCGCATTATCCTCTCAGCCGCATTTGATTCTGGATGACGTATGGAACTGAACTTGTGCTGTATTCCCATTCTTTTTAAGGCCTCTGAAAATTCTACTGACGTAAATTGAGTTCCGTGGTCGGTTAAGACACAGTTCGGCTTGCCCATCTGAGGTATGACATACCTCTCTAAACTCCTAATGATGGCTTTGGAATTTGCTTTCCTGATAGGTTGCAACGACACGAACTTGGACATGATATCAAGTACAACTAGAATGAAACGATTCCCGCGTTTGCTAACTGGTAATCCTCCGTATAGGTCCATCGCAAATATGTCACGGGGCTTTTCTGGTATTACAGAGATCGGTTGCTGGTACGGTGAAGTGGAATTATACTTTACACGCTGGCACGTATCAGAAGTTCTGATAACTTTCCTTATTGTTCTTCGAAATCCAACCCAGGTAAATGTTTCTCCTATAGTTGCTATCAGCTTGTCTACTCCTCCATGGCCGATCATTCGATGTATGTACCAGACTAGTTTACACCTTAAACTGCGTGGAACTACAACTTTCCTTTTCCTTATCCACAAATTTATATAAAAGGTTATTGTCATAAACATAGTTGGCCGTTAGCATATTTGCTTCCTGGTTTTTCATGACCATCATCGGTAGTTCTTCTTCGACAATCTTCTATTATGGGTTTTAAGGACGAATCATTAAGTTGCAACTCTGATAAACATTTCAAATCCTCAAGACATTCTTCGTCTTCTTTGGTCATTTCCACCATGTTAACCTCTGGTATGTCCTCCACCGGATTTCGACTCAAACTGTCTGCCAAGATATTTGATTTACCGGCACAGAACTCGATTTGAAGATCAAATTGCTGTGCGTAGAGAGCCCACCTTGACACTCTCTCGCTTCTAAGGTTAAGTTATGAGTAGGTTCCCACCTTCCAATACTTATCAATTTCTATGTAATAGGTTTATTAATTACATAACATAAACCATATAATCTCTAGTACATGTTTCGTTCCGATTATGGAACATCTTCAGCTAAAATTTGACAAAATGGCAAGACAATTAAAATACATTGATGTTATGATGATACAAAAGCTAAAAGATATGATAAAATGGCACGAAGATTAAAACATATAATTATGATGATGAAATAAAGTTCATTCATGTTGGTTAAAAATTCAACAAGTCAGTGTTCAAATGACGAATTAGAAACGGCGATAAAGTTCTTCTTCATGTTGGAGACGTGTACATTTTGTTAATCTTGAAGATAAATTGGAGAAATACAAGATTTTCTTAATGTATGTTTATCGGGGGAACTCTTGATAAAATAACCGTAGTTGAAGTTGAGTTGTCCTGCAATCCTAAGAACAGTATTTTCGAGATTATGCTGATACTTGCCCCTGTATCCAATAATGATGACACGTGAATACCAAATACCGTTACTGTAATTATCGGAAGTCCTCTTTTTAAATCTATCGTTTTGGGCTGATTATCCTCCAGCAGTTCTTCGGGTTCAAATGCCCATGACTCTATGGTAGCTATTATCCAATCATCTCCCTTATAATTATGTCTTATTTTAACTACATCGTTCTCTGTTGATCCCAGAACGAAGTTTTTTTTCACACCGTTCCTCTCTTTATTGCCGTCATCAAATGGTACCGCTCCAGGATTGAGTTTTGCATTTGTGCTGTTTTTCTTAAGCTGCTGCTGATATTCCAAACTCGTTGCACCTATGCAATCAGCATTAATATCCTGACTCTGGATTGCATTTTCCCATTGCTTCTTTTCTTGTTGTTTCTTTAGCTCTTCAATGTATTTCTTTTTCTCGTGGTTTATCTCTTCTTCTTGACTTCCATCTCGCTGTCTCATGTCCTCATTATCTCTATTTCTTTGCTATGGCCATCTGCTTCTATGGTTGACCCATCTTGAGTTCCTTCGATATCGTGGGTATCTCCTATTCCCATTCTGGGGTGGTGCCCATCTCTGATATTGCCGGTCCTCCTTGAGATTTTTGTACCTCGCTTGCCTTCTTTCTTGGGCATGGCGGTATGAATTATTATCTCTCCCTGCTTCTTCTGATTCTACCGGTGTCGCAACATTAACAACCGGATCAGCATGCCTTATCATTCGGTTACCGGTTTGCGATGACGTGCTATCAAGCTGTCTTAGAACAGACTCAGCATGTACTGCAGACTGTACATTCGCCGCTGTCAATAATCGTTGAACGTCTGGAGGGAATTGCTTTACTATCGCCCTGACCATCTCTAACTCTGTTGGTGGTGAGTCCAGTTCTTTAAGGCGATGGAATTGCATTGTAAAGTAGTCTGAGAAGCGACTCGGTTCACCCAGTGAATACTTCTTTGAGTACAATTCTAGCCGGATATTTTGTTGCGTATCAATATTCCAAAATTTCTCCAAGAACGCCTGCTTGAATCCATCATAATCTTCAAATATATAGCGGAACGCTTTGAACCACACCAACGGTGTTCCTTCCAAATGTCGCTCTACAGTCTTAAGTCGTCTCTCCATCGGTATTTTGGCTTCACGAAAGTATTCATCCATCTCACGCACAAATCCACGGGGTGTCATTCCTGATCCGATATTGCCTGAGAATTTCTTAGGCCTATCTTCATGTGTGCGGATAACATTAATTATTCGCATACCGTTTCCTACATGAGTAATGCCACTTTCGCTGGTTTCAATATTGAATTTCGGACTGACATTCTGATTCTGTATTCTTCCCAGTCTCCATCGATACCTGTCGATCTGTGAAAGCTGATACCAACTTCTTCGTTGCCTCATTTTCAATCTTCAGACATTGCATGTCCTTCTGGATCGTATTAAGATTATCACTCAGCTTCTTAATTTGTTGATCCATTAAGGTTTTATTTTCGTCTGATTCTTCCATGATCAAGTCAAATTTATTATTGATCTGTTCCCTTGCCAATGTTATATCATTAAGCACCGTTTGGTTAGCATTTTCCATTTCTTCCGTAATCTTCTTAAATTTCTCTTCCCAGCTGGCATTTGTCTCTGTCATCCTTCCTTGCACCATGACTACTTCCTTTTTAAGTTCTTTTATTTCCCGATCAACCTGGGTTTGAAGGTCACTGACATTCAGTCTTAATTCAGCTTTCAACTCAGTGAATTTTTCCTGAATATCCTTCTTATTTTCATTAATTGCCATAGCGACTTCCTCTCTCAAGTTCTTCATGTCCTCTCCTAGTGACGTCACCTCTTCTTGCATGGTCTTGAAATTCTGTTGGACCACCTCGGTGATCTCACGCAAATTACCTTGAATCTCATTCTTAATTCCTTCCTGCATTTCCACTCTGAGCATACTTTGTGTCTCCAATAATCTGTTTTGAATAAGCTCATGGCTCTCCTGAATTTCTCTTCTTGAAGCTTCCTGTATCTCTTCTTGAGCTTCTCGAATTTCTCTTCTTGAAGCTTCCCGTGCGTCATTAATTTCCTTTATGGTGACTTCTTTTATCCTTTCTTGTGCTTCATGAATCTCTCTAGTCGAAGTTTCTTGTGCATCATGAATCTCTTTTGTTATAGCTTCCTGGGCATCATGAATCTTTTTAATACTTTCTTGCATTGAGTGATTTTCCTTTGTCGTGGCTTCCTGTGTCTCTTGCATCTTTGTCATCTTTCCTGCCAACTCTTCCAACAACGCTTTTACTTGTGCCAACGATGCCATTAAAAAAATATTGTCGCAAGTTAAATATAGTACTAACAGTCTCTAAGTTCCCTATCACTCAAGTTACCTAACACTAACACCTAATCCTACGTGAATATACTTCAACTATTTGAATGCTTAAATCCTTCCAGACCCGGAATCAATGCCAAAGTGAACGACCAATAATACGATAAATGCAAGTGAGTTAATTGCGGACACTTCAGTTTAAGTAAATTAATAACTCTTAGCCAACAGAGTTTGCCTACAGATTATCCTTCCAATCTACTAACATATAATTATGCCTTGCTCGAAACGTCTCCTGCCTTTTAATATTTTGCGTAGCTCTGTAATAAATGTAAGTATTAATCATATCCATTACCCCAGTCCAAACTCTGCATAACATAAATATCCCACGGTGGACAATAAGTGTGCTCTTGTCTGCACGTATGAGCATTGAATTACTCAGTCATCCTCTATTTCGAATTCTGTTGTTGATTGTCAAGAAAACTTTCTCTTAATTTGGCTTCACGTATGGGCGCCAGAATACTCCCGTCCATTGCCCGGGGATATAGAAGGTTCGTAGGTTCTTGTGATAAGCCTCAGCTAAAGTCAGTCGTGACGCATAATTCTCCACCCAGGGCATGGACATCCAACTACTGTTTATGCAGTTGGACTAGCATTTGACGCAAGACGTTCATGATTATGGTAATAATAGTATTCAATAAACTTCGTAAGGCTAAATATATCTCATTTAAATAAGGAAAACGAATGTTAGTTTCTTGCAAGGATCTTTTTCCAATTTAATGAAATCAAAACCTAACTTAATACAATAATAATACATTGTATGATGATTGGATAATAGCTAGATAGACGAACGAAAATCTCTGTTGGCTAAATACTTAAAAAACATCATTATTTAAACCTTGATTGAAAATACTAACTTGATGGAAACGAATATGGAACTTGCTGAAGGCAAATCATCATTATTTATCATTAATTGCCCGCCCGCAATGAATAATAGGATCGAATAAAATTTCATTCAAAAAAATTTTTTTTTATAAACTACACTTGCTTTTATCTTCACTTATCCAAGATTTCATTCCAAAGTACCCTACATTTTATCCATTATCTCAGAAATTACCTAATTGCTAACCAACTTGAGTTCTCTAATGGTGACCAGTTTCAATATAAATATCCATAACGTGCACACAGTGTAGGAAAACCCACATAATAATTGGATCTCATATCGACATAACTCAATCAACAACAGCATGTCCCAGGAATCCGTATCAGTCACCTAAATAGAACACAATATCTAGCCGCTACAAAATCATTAATGATCCAAAGAATGATTAACAGTAACTGCTTCCACCGGCACTGCCCTCCTGAAAGAAAATCTTGGAAAGCACACTATCTACGGGAAACATACTATAAGCAACTACGCAAGACTACAATCTACTACCAGGTGACAATAATTCAATAAAATCGACCCTCTACTTCACACATATTATGCTTATTAAATGTTGAAGACGTCTAATTAGTGACCATTTCCTCAAATTAAATGGTATCTGCATCGTATCCCGTCGCGAAACAGTGTTTCGATTATCATATAACAATCCCTACGCTCGACCTTCGGACATCTTACACCACCAAAAATAACGACACAATTGCTTGCCTATTCTGGGTTCTTAATTGTATGACGAGCGCTTAAATCCATCTCTAAATCTCAAATAATTATTTATCACACTCCCATTATCTATTTTTCAACGAGACACTTACCATAACAATATTAATTCATCATAAAACACTTTATGGACGACCCTGTCCTTATTATTCACCATATTCAAGCACATCATACATATTCAAACATTACTTACCCAAGAGAATTCACAAGCATTCCCGAAGAATCTCTTTTATCATCACCAAAGTATCGCAGTCAACGCAACACTGATTTCACGAAACAATCGCCACTACGCAATAAACACGTATTGTATTATCATGCAGAAGACCTTCTACAAATAACTATTAAAATAAAGTCACCTCACGAAGTATTCGTGCAACACAAGTATGGTTCACTAATGAAGACACCGCATTCCTCCATTCACCGTAAACGTGAAGAAGATTCCGAGTAACTCGCGGTAATAATAATAATAATCGTATGGCCTCAGCTACCGTGTGCAGACATTTCAATTTGACGCCATCTGGCTGTCTGCTCATCAATTTCGACGTTCCGTTTTACTCTAGGCCCCCACTAGATGGCAGACCGAGTAAACCGAAACTCTCTTGGGCGTCTATGGCTGAGATTTAATGAATTTTGTCGGGTAAACACCAAATGTGTCACCAGAGATCTTTTACATGCCGACATCGTACGACATGGAGTGTCGAATGGACTTTTTTCCGCCCTTCAAAAAGACACGTATTTACAAGCTAAATCTTGCGTACAATAGATGATCTTAATATTACAACCTCGGACATAACCGTAATCACAAGTAACCGGGCACTAAATGATAGTCGCATTAGGTCACTCAAGTTGTTTAAATTTACGTCACTTCATTATGAAAGAAAAAATACATTCTACTCTACAGCTATGCAACTACAAGAAAATAGGGTAAAGAAAATGAAATCTTGGTACTTATCAGTGAAGATTATGTGATACCGCTCTCAGTCCTTTGCTCCATTGGTCATAGTTTTGGCCCTCACTTCGGCATTATCTCCCGGGCCTGTTAGGATATCGGAATGTTTAAGCACTCATATTCATTTCCATCATTACATCATTGGAAAAATCTTCATACATTTTTGAGTCCATGGACCTGAAACTTAGAAAAACAAAATTAACACAGTGACACAGGCGTTTTACAATATCTCACAGTTATTTCCGAAACTTTCCTTGTTCAGTATTAAAACCTCAGATCGCTATTCGACACAGTTATATTATTTTATATATCACGTTCTCTAATATTTCTCTTAGGTTCAGCGAACGTAGACGTTCCCTTTAAAGACGTGCTAATTACTGTCCTTTCAACCTTCAATCTCCGTTTTTATATGCCATCCCATTATTCATAAAACAAAAGTTCATTACCATTGTTATGCTAATAATATCGGTCTGCATTCCATACGTTAGGCTCAACTCACTGACTTGTAACCTCTCTTCCATCTGTTTTTGACAGTTCGACTGCGAATTCCAAGATAACGTGATCCCATCTGACTGGAAAGATGTACAAAGGAACACTTCACCATTGTCTTTATGACGTATGTAATCGACCTAACCTCTTCAGCACCGCCTTGATCCTGTAACATATGGCACCAATTCATGGCCTCCTTCATGACACCGCTGGACCTGAATATCATATAGTCGACTTACTTCTTAATACTGTTGAGAATGTAAAATTATTTTGCTAATCTCTGCTCACATATAAGATAATATTTCGTGACTGTAAGCGTGCGGTGACCACGGGGTTTTGAGCTTAGGAATTTCATTCCTCATCTTATATCCATCCAATTTCCTGTCTGAATGGGCGAGTTATTCTAGATATTTGACCCAGCTGGATGTATTTCCGAGTAATTCCTGTTAACCATTCCTTTAGCATGACCTTCAATGGCTCAACAGCTGACTCACTTGCCATTGGACGGTCATAATAGGAAAACACGAAAAAAAAAACATTCTACGCTGACGAAGATGGGAATCGAACCCACATCTCCCGAATGCAAGCTTACAGCTACGCGCCCCCTAACTGCGTGGTCAATTCTCTCGTCAGTGTCCGCGTCTGTGGTTTAGTGGTTAGCGTGATTAACTGCTCTACACCTCGGAGGCCCGGGTTTGATTCCCGGCTCTACGACGAAATTTGAAAAGTGCTACGGAGTCTACTCAAATACGGGTGGTCACTGTGTCGAGGTTGGTTCGTTTCCTCCTACCTCAGCTAACCTTAAAGTTGGTGGTTTTTTTTTTTTTTTTTTTTTTTTTTTTTTTACTACTTCTCCAGACAAATGCCGGGATAGTAACCTCAACTATCCTCGAAGTGGTTTTCTGTGGTTCCACACCTCTCCTCTTATCAGCACCTGGTGGACTTACTATCTCTAAACAGTTTTTCTTCAGTATAGTCTTGTCAAGTAAGCAAAGTGCATCAAGTAAAAGCACTGAATTCCGACAAAATCACGAATAAATTATATATTCAATGAATCGTCCAAAACACTTACATTTTCATGGAATAGCTTCTAGGTTGCAAGGAATCGTAGCGGATGAATCTTCGAGGCACTGTAAGGAAGACTCCATCGTTCGACTAGTCGTTCATCAAGTCCTGGGCGTTTTACCGGAGCTGTTGATGGTAGGAAGAGAGACTTGAACATTGCGGCGGCAGTAGACGATTTTCTGACAGACAATGTATGTTTTAAAGACAAAAAATTGTCAGGCATGCAGCCATCTTGCTCACAATGCATTTCCGACCCTCTCTCCTCCCTCCACACTCACAAAGCTGAAATGAAATGTCGTATGGCTTCTAGTGCCGGGATATCCCAGGACGGGTTCGGCTCGCCAGGTGCAGGTCTTTCTATTTGACGCCCGTAGGCGACCTGCGTGTCGTGATGAGGGTGAAATGATGAAGATGAGAACACATACACCCAGCCCCTGTGCCATTGGAATTAACCAATTAAGGTTAAAATCCCCGACGCGGCCGGGAATCGAACCTGGGACCCTCTGAACCGAAGGCCAGTACGCTGACCGTTCAGCCAACGAGTCGGACACACAAAAGCTGAGACAGTTTGGGACGGCAAGGCCAGCGTCTCAATCGTCCGAGCCATTCAGACTAACTTGGTAAGGTAGGTGGTAGTAAACAAGTTCAAATTATTAGATTCTCTACAGTGACGTGCATGAGGTGAGATGAGCCCTGCAAAAAAGTTTGTCCAACTATTATTTATCATGTCATTTCATTTTATCTTCCCTGGCTTCAGAAAGGGCATCTAGTTAAAAAATATCTTATCAGTTTCATCCCACCACAAACCCAAACACCGTACAGAAAAAACCCGATATTTTCTCTAACATCAGAAAGGGCATCCGATTATTTTAAAAAATCGAACTTGACCTTATTTATTTTCCCTAATAAGGTTGACGTCAGGAAGGGCGGATACTCTGATGAGAGTGGTGATTCGGCACCTCCAAAGGGACCCATGTAATTAGAATTGCTCTCGTACGTAAGGGGCTCGTTACTCGATTCCTCCAAGGGCAGATCAAGGTTTGAGGTTTGTAGAGAGTAACCTTGATAACGAACAATTCTAAACATGCATAACCATGTCGACGTGTTCGTTGCATGTTCAAACCTCTAACACAGGTGAACAACTATGTACAGAGATGCGGTTTAGGAGGAAGAGGAGGTGTGTTCTTAGTTATTTGTCTGTCGGATGGAGACGTAAAGCCTTGATCCTGTGAGGTTAGGCCCCTCCAAAATGTTGACTGTGAGGGGGAAGACCATCTAGCCCTAAAAGTATGCCAGATGAGGAGGACAGAAGAGCATAGTACACTGCTACGATGATGATGATGATGAGGTAGAGGGAAGAGCATCTGTCCGTAAAACTAAGCCAGATGAGGAGGAGGGAAGCGGATCTATCCGTGAAACTGGGCCCGATCAGGAGGAGGAGGGATGGGGCATCTGACCGTAAAGCTGGGCCCAAGATGTAAAACCGGACCCAATATGGCGACTGTGAGTATAGACCACCTCCAAAATAGCGATTGGAAGGGCATCTGGCCGTAAAACTGTTCGCAGGATGACGACTGTGAAGTTAGGCCCTTCTAAAACGCCGTCTGTGAGGAGGGAGAGGCATCTTACCGTAAAACTGGGCCCAAGATGTAAAATTGTACCCAAGATGGCGGTTGTGAGGATAGACCCCCAAAATGGTGACGGGAAAGGCATCTGACCGTAAAACTAGGCCCTGTGCAGTTAGGCCCCTCCAAGATGGCGCCGGGAAGGGAATATGACCGTAAAACTCCAAAATGATATCGGGAAGGGCATCTGGCCGTACAACTAGGCCCTGTGAGGTTAGGCCCCTCCAAGATGGCGGAGGGAAGGGAATCTGACCGTAAAACTCCAAGATGGTGTCGGGAAGGGCATCTGGTCGTAAAACTAGGCCATGTGAGGTTAGGCCCCTCCAAGATGGCGACTGTGAGGTTAGGCTTGCGAATCCCATTGACCTACTACTCGTAGGAATTTATTTGCTCGAAAACTCTACGTTGACCGCTCCCAATACATAAGAGTTAATTATCAAGAATCTGTATGAGATGTAATCAAAATAAACTGTGTAAGTGGCTCGTTTCCTTGCCCACAAACGCATCGAAAGGACTATGAAGGTATTTTCGCGTCTGAAGTAATAAGAGCCCTAAAATATTTGATAGATCAATCATGTCATAGAGATGCACACCACTTTGATAATCCAGGCGGCACTATCAAATACATGTTATCAATAAAGTATTTGTTCGACATATATTAAGCCGGTAGCAACATTGCAGCCGGACAAGATGCACTTCATCAGCGTGGAGACGAGAGATTTCAGTGGCAGGAAAATGCTTTTCCCCAGTACCTGAATGAACTTAAGACCTCGGTGAGAAAGCCGGAAAGGAATTCCTTAGCAAGGCCATTCTGTTGACTACAGCATCAACAGTGGTGTTTGTCAAGTACCTTCTTCAGACAGAGATTCGTTTCGTTCTGACCCAAGCATTCAATAGTGACTATACAGATGGATTTTAGCGGTCTGCGGCAAATGACAGGCACAAATGTTATGCAGGATGCTAGAGCTTTCTTCTTCGGTCTCAACCGCTTTTTCAAGACGGGAATCTTGGCTAACCCTGCAAGCAGAAACGTGGAGGTGGAGTCAGGCACTTCTGTGATCGGAAATGCCGAAGATTATCTTCCAAACACGCCCCAAGGTTAGTGCATTGCAGCACATTTACCAGATCATGTCACGTGTATCCTCAAGGATCTGAAGATGTCGCCTGGTAAGTAACTTATACGTAGGACGGTAGTTAATGATAAAATTAAATATATTGTACAATAACTATTTCTTCATTATTGGTCTGAGGCCGCAGTTCTCTTTTTCCTGCACTGTGCTGCCTTGAATGGAGACCCTTAAAGAGAAAGGTGCTGCGTATCAAGGTCCAAAATAGAGATGTATGAGACATTATTTCTTTCATATAGTATTACTACCGTTAACATTATTTTGTACGGATTTTTCCACTTCGGAACGACAAGCTCTTCACTGAACTTCTTTATTAAGGTGTAAAGTGTGATTTAAATATGTTTAAACATAAATATACAAAATACTTTGCGTCTGCTCTAATGAACAATCGTTTTTCAATGCCAGCGATGCAGTACTCCGCAGTAAAAATGGGAACTAGGCCATATATCGCTGTATTAGCGGAGTCATAGTAGATTTGTTGGAGGAATGTTGACGATACGGATATCACTCTGTGGTATCCGTTCCCAGTCTTTAATGACAGCCTGTGGGAGATCGTAGTGCAACAGGACGGGCACGAAAACGTCTGTGTAGCACGTCCCACCCTTGCTCACTGGGTCTGAGGTCAGGATTCGAATGTGAAGCCTTCGCAATCCTGCTACATTCGCCCGCGCATTGTAGTGCATGAGGGGGATCTCTCCATTAAGAAAGACTCCGAAGGAACGCCTCTTTTCTGTTCCGCCGGGTGACCTCGCAGCTTTAATTTCTCACCTTGCGACCTCAATCAGCAAATCGGCCTGACACCACGTGGGCAGTCGGTCTCCGCAACATGCCAAATTTCATCCTTCGAGGCGTTGATCTCGCCTTCACCAACCAAGACATACTCAACCAACTTCGCCTGCAGTGCTGGCCAGTCACCAATGTCTCTCGAGTACAGGACAATTTTCTTTCCACACATCGGGTCCTGATTCAACTCTCCGCGCATGAAGCCGCCCAGAAAATTCTCCACAACGGTGTGATCTTCTCCGGCCGCTACCACCGCGTGACGCCTTGGCCTGCATACTTTGAAGACGCCTTTGAAGCGCCGGCCAGGCCATCTACATAGATACAGTCCCCATCTACAGTACTTCGTCTTCTTCCTCCGCCCTTGTTCCCACCACCACCACCACCATCATCACTTCTTCTGCGCACACTTCCTCTACTGTACATATAACCACTCTAGCTACTTCCCATCCTTCTCCCATCATGACCTCTACATTACCCGTCCCTCTCACCTCTGCCCAACCTCCATTCCGCTACATCCAGATGACCCGGCCAACGCTCCACCCGCAGACACTTCAAGTCCACCACCGTCTGACCGCCATCCAATGTACAGCTGTGTGGACCCTACTATACAAACAGTCGACGTCGTACGTGAACTCCGCCGGACGGGGCTGCCTGTGAGACGAGCTTTCCGGATCCGCAATGGACACGTGCGCATCGACCTTCCAAATCCAGATGACGCCCACCATCTCATCACCAAGGGTACGCATCTCTACGGCCGCTTCCACCGGGTGGAACCTTCTCGTTCTCCTCCCCCATCTTACACTCACCCTAACACACCTCTTCACCGTCCCGGGCCTGATCCTGATCCTCCTTTCCCTCCACATTGTCCACATACCCGTTCTTATCCTCTCCCACCTAGGTACTTTTCCCCGCCAGCGCCTACATCTGACCTTCTCCAACTCCTACTCACCTCTCTTGTAAACATCTCTTCCTTCTTTCACCAGCTCGCATCTCATCTTACCCCTCGCATCTTTGTCTAACTCTACCTTTCTACGTATTGCCAGTATAACATATTGTATCATTATTATATGCACGACGATGTATGCACCTCTGCACCTCTCTTAGCCAAGAGGCCCTTTATTCTCCCATTTTTCTTTACACACCTCCTTACCCATCTCCCTCTTCCATCATATCTCCTTAACCCCGTTCAATATCTTGGCCAGAGAGAGGGTGCAACCCTTTAGGTGGCCCGCCCCACCCCTTCAGGTTGGGGAATGAAAACTTCTCACGCACGCACGTAGTGCATGAGAACATCCAACACCGTACACAGCAACCTCTGCACGGTTGATATTCCGTGGCGGTAAGGTGGGCGCGGACAACGACAAGATAAGTACGGTGCCGACACTAACGTCACCCCAGACCATCACAGAACTTCATACTAAACAGTACCCTATGAATTAGCATTCTGAGGTCTTGTTGCAGCTCTCTGACAGTGGCGCCAGATATGACCAGACATTGCTCGTCATTTTCGGTTGCGATCCATCGACGACCTTGTCCACTTGGTAAATTGACGTGTCTCGTTGTATCGATTCCGTAACTGATAAATAGTTCCTGGATCAGAGTGCTCTTGCAACTGATAACGTCATTAAGATGTCTCATTATACGCGCTGGAAGGTATACAAACTCGTCAGCTGACAACCTCGCTACGACACTCCGACACCGTATTGTGCGGTCTCCTGGCACTGTGTGGCTCAGATGTTTTCTGAGTGAAACATTATATGAAGAAAATGGACGATTTGAACTCATAAGCAGACAACATAGATATTACCCTACATGTAATGGTAATAAAAAGTTTACCTTAAAGATAACGGTAGTGTCGGAGCATTCAACTGACCTACTATAGAAACATACAGAAAATGTGTCCATCTTTAATGTACATCAAAACACATGATACCTACAATGAAAATTCGGCAACATAATAGATGTTTACGCTCTATTGTAGAGTACAGTTCATGAATATGTCAAATTAGGTATTTCTTACTACTTCTACATCACTTGTGATAAACTAGCATTGTCGCAGTGGATTACACGTTACCTTCAGGAACATGGATTTATTCATACCATTAATGCGGCATCTTAACGTGATATTTTGCTACCAAAGCCCGTGGCAGTGAAGCTGAACAAACTCGAGAGAGAATGAGGGGGATTATTGTTCGGTACAGTTCATGGTCCGAAGCTGTGCGAAATTCTCTGTGGTTCTCAGGTTATCTATGACCACTCTGACATTGATGACACGTCTCTTAATATGTTACCCGGCTTTAAGTGACATGCATGACATGTTACACGGGTCTTTGACTTATACAATTTTTCGTAATAATCTGCGTTATTATCCGGCATATGATAAATACCCTCCTCTATGAACCATGTGACCTTGCCGCGGTGGGGAGGCTTGCGAGTCCCAATGACGCACATATCCCAGCCGCAGGTGCAACCATATCGGATGGGTATCTGTTGAGAGACCAGACTAACGAATGTTTCATCGAAAGGGGGATAGCAGCCTTTCGGAAGTTGCAGGGCGGCAGTCTGAATGATTGACTGATATGGTCTTGTAATAATACTCAACATGGCTTAGCTGTGTTCATACTGCTCTACGGCTGAAAGCAACGGGAAACTGCCGCCGTAACTAACTCTCGAGGACATGCAGCTCTCTCTGTATGAATGATGTACTGATGATGGCTTCCTCCCGGGTAAAATATTCCGGAGGTAAACTAGTCCCCCATTCGGATCTCCGCGTGGGGACTACACGAGAGGGAGCGATAATCAGGAAGACGGATACTGACATTCTGCGAGTCGGAGCGTGGAATGTTAGAAGTTAGGTTAGAGAATCTGAAAAGGGAGATGGATAAACTTAAGTTAGGTATAGTTGGTATAAGTGAAGTACCTTGGCAGGAAGAACAGAATTTTTGGTCAGGTGGCTACCGAATGATCAAGTGCAAGGATGTCGAAGGCTGTATGGTCCCGAGAAAGGTAGATGCTGCATACAGGAAAATCAAGGAAACCTTTTGAGAAAGGAAATCTAGGTGTATGAATATTAAGATCTCAGATGGAAAGCCACTTCAAGGGAATGAAGACAAAGCAGAAAGATGGCAAGAACGTATCCAACAGTAGTATCAAGGTAAAGATGTAGATAATTTGGCTCTGGAACAAGAAGAGGCTGTTGATGCTGATGAAATGGGAGACCCAATTTTGAGGTCAGAGTTTGACAGAGCTGTGAGAGACCTAAATAGGAACAAGGCACCTGGAATTGATGACATTACTTCCGAATTACTGACTGCCTTAGGAGTATGCAGCTTGGCAAGGTTATTCCATTTAGTGTGTAAGATGTATGAGACAGCAGAAGTCCCATCCGATTTTCGGCAGAATGTTGTTATACCTATTCCCAAGAAAGCCGGTGCTGACAGGTGTGAAAACTACCGCACCATTAGTTTAGTATCTCATGCCTGCAAAATTGTAACACGTATTATTTACAGAAGAATGGAAAAACAAGTTGAAGCTGAGTTGGGAGAAGATAAATTTGGCTTACGAAGAAATGTAGGAACACGTGAAGCAATCCTGACTTTACGTCTGATCTTAGAGCATCGAATCAAGAAGGACAAGCCTACGTACATGGCATTCATAGATCTAGAAAAGGCATTCGATAATGTTGATTGGACCAAGATATTTACGATTCTGAAGGTGACTGAGATCAGATACCGAGAACGAAGAATTATCTACAATCTGTATAAAAATCAGTCTGCAGTGATAAGAATCGAGGGCTTTGAAAAAGAAGCAGCAATCCAGAAAGGAGTGAGGCTGCAGTTTGTCCTTCCTCCTCTTCAATGTTTACGTAGAACGGGCAGGAAAGGAAATCAAAGAGGAATTTGGAAAGGGATTCACAATCCAAGGAGAGGAAATCAAAACCTTGAGATTTGCCGATGATATTCTTATTTTATCTGAGACTGCAGAAGATCTCGAGAAGCTGCTGAATGGTATGGACGAAGTCTTGGGTAAGGAGTACAAGATGAAAATAAATAAGTCCAAAACAAAAGTAATGGAGTGCAGTCGAATGAAAGCAGGTGATGCAGGAAATATTAGATTAGGAAATGAAGTCTTAAAGGAAGTAGATGAATATTGTTACTTGGGTAGTAAAATAACAAACGATGGCAGAAATAAGGAAGACATAAAATGCAGACTAGCACAAGCAAGGAAGAGCTTTCTTAAGAAAATAAATTTGCTCATTTCAAACATTGATATAGGAGTAAGAAAGATGTTTTTGGAGACTTTCGTGTGGAGCGTGGCATTGTATGGAAGTGAAACATGGACGATAACTAGCTCAGAAAGAAAGAGAATAGAAGCTTTTGAAATGTGGTGTTACAGAAGAATGCTGAAGGTGAGATGGATAGATCGAATCACGAATGAAGAGATAGTGAATCGAATTGGTGAGAGGAGATCGATTTCGCTAAATTTAACGAGAAGAAGAGATAGAATGATAGGACACATCTTAAGACACCCAGGACTTGTGCAGTTGACCTTTGAAGGAAGTGTAGGTGATAAGAACAGTAGGGGTAGACAAAGGTATGAATATGACAAGCAGATGTAGGATGCAGTAGTTACCTAGAAATGAAATGGTCAGCACAGGATAGGGTGGAATGGAGGGTTGCATCAAACCAGTCTGTGGACTGATGACTCAAACAACATTATAAATACGCACATGGCATAAAAAAGAAAATTACGTATTCTTAAAGGTTTGTTATATGCAGTCTTTTGATAGAAGTAATGTTAACGAAAATATTTGAGAATGATCTTCCTGTAAATACCAACTCCATGTGATCATATGCACTTTATAATACAATCCTGAGTGAGTAGATTCCAAATGCGCAGTTTGATTGAAATAAGTCCAGCAGTTTTCCACTCTTAGGAATATACATACAGACAGACACCACTCGGTGTTCAGTTACATTTCAGGCCGAGTAAAATGTTATGCATTTTCCTATTTTCTCCTGTTGTGGATCCTTTTGGTGTCCGTCACTGGTGGCAGAGTATGAATCCCTTTAGGAAATAGTTATTTTCTCCCTGATTCGAAGAATAAACAAAATTATGTAGTTAACAAAAGTTAATTAAAATGAAGGGGCGTTTCACATATAGTTTGCAGATTTTACATAAAAACAAATTATGTAAGAGAAAACTGAAAAAATCCCCTGGTCTTCCTATAAACCGCCAGTCTATTCAGCGACTTTTTAAATTATATATATATATATATATAACGAATGCTGCTGGGTGATTAGACTCTAAATATTATAATAATAATAATAATAATTGTACCGGGCGGTACACCTTTACTCTGTTTATTTAAAAGTTGCGCCAGTTGAAACTCCTCTTCTGGAGGAAGTCTGAACTTTATCTACACTATTAATCTACTAATTTCTCAGAAGATGTCACTACCTGGAAATTTTTGAGTTTGTGAACTGTGTCATTTTTGATGTGTTTTTGTTGCGCTTGAAGTAAGAAGTGTGAACTTTCTCTTCTAGAGGACACTACTGAAGATCAACAATAGTGCGACCTAGTGCGGAGTCAAAGAACTATTTTGTTGGAGAAATTTTTATTTCAAGAGTTTGTTCTTTGTTAAATTTCTTTCTGTCATTGTTTAAGTTGGCTGTATACCCCTCTTTTTCCCCTTATTTTGGATCTAGCCAATCCCGAATTTCTTTAATTAATTTTTCCACCAATAATGTGTTTCTTCTTCCTCTATGTAGGGGTTTCTTTTCCCTAGCCAATAAAAATTTTGTGGGAGGGTGTTTTCTTTCCCCTAACGCCTAGAATCTTCCGCGAGAGGATATAAACTGCTGATTTTAGGGTCTCGGGGCCACTTCTGTTCCATCTTTCAGTGTATTAAGTACTTAGCAGGAGGCGGGAAGCGCCTCTTTCTTCGGCGGCGTCTACAACAAGGTAATGGCCAAGTAATAACTTCTTTCTTTGCTTGCTCAGCAGTTTAACCTTCGGGGCGGGTTCTAGGCCTTCCACCATGTAACCTTCCTTTAAAATGTAAAGACTACTGGTACCTATCCTATCTTCTAAACTACATACTGGGATAGAGAGTGCTAACCCTCTCGAGTTCCCACTCATATTGTTTTGAGGTGAACTTATTTTCTCAAACCCATTCTTCCGTGATGTAATGTAAATTGTTATTTTCTTAAGTCACCTCTGTAGTATGGGATTAGCCCTTGTATTAACGGCCTAGTGCCAAGTAGGTCTTAAACAAAGTGTATCAGGAGTGCGGTTAGCCTCCTCTCAAATTGTTATTTTAGAGGTCAGGTAATCAACCTTCTTTTCATGTAATAGACCTCAGTAGGTTGGGTATTTTACCCCTGTGAATACGTCCTTAGTGGACAGCTTGAAGGTAGAGTTTGGTGTGGCCTTTGAGAGGCTTAAATTTTGAGAGCGGATCGCTCTTTTGAAAATGGAGTGTCATATGCCTCATGGAGGCTTTTCTGTGTAATTCGGAACCAGGGGCTCCTAGGGATGAATGGGGTTTTCTGCCCCTCTGTTAAAACTTGTGTTTGTGGTAAAACTGAGCTGACCGCTGAAGTCAGGGCGTGAAGCCCAAAACCTGTAAATATTGTAACTCCCCTTGTTTTGCTACATTGTACCTGCCATGTCTGTTATTGCTTTGTTTTTGAAAAGAAAATATAACTTTGTTAAATTTTAAATTAATTTTACATGCACTATAATTTCGTAGCTTGAAACCCATTCACACCCGCACCTTCTTTTACGCATAACTACCGCTAAAACACGGTAACAAGTGGTAGCAGAGCGTGGTTGAATGGGTCTCAATTTAGCCCCTTTTGACGGCTAAACATTGCTTTGATTCGAACTCTAACAATTTTCTCAGTTGCTGGAATTTTTTGAGTTTTTCAAAATTGTTCTGTCATCATGCCCGGCCCTCGCGATGTTCTCCTCCTTAACTATTTGCGCAAAGAGGAGTTGATATACGAGTTAACTATCAGAAATGTGCAATCTGGAGGCACGGTTGCAATCGACACCAACAAGCTTAGAGAGTCCCTTGATTTGCCCATTTCCATCCCCAATTTGGGAGAGAAAGAAATTGATGATTCTCTTTCCACGATCGTCGAGAATATTACTGGGCTAGCATCTGTAGTCAGCTTTTTTGATGAAAACGATCCGTCTCCTAATCAAATTAAGCGTGTGCAAGGCAGGCTGTATCACTTTGCAAATAGAGTTAATGATCTGTTGTCTCTAAAGGTGAATGACGTTCAGAGGAAGGACGCTAATACGCTCCTTGAAACTATTTCTGAATTGTCTAATAAGGTCACTCAATTGCTAACCGGCGAAGTTCCTCCCAAAATTGATCAACCAGCCACAGTGAATGTAGGTAGTGATGAAGAGCCTCCTCAGGGAGAAGTCAATAGGATAACCGTTGCTGCTCAAACTATCTCTGCCCCATCGAACAACGAATCTGAACGCCGTGCGTCATTGGGTAACATCCGCTCTGAATTAACTTCTTTGCCATTGAAACCTTTAACGACTATGTCACCTGGGTTCAGTAGCTTGCCTCATCCATTGGCAATGTTGCTTAGAGGTATCTCTAAGTTTTCCGTCAACACCACCAGTGATGTAATTTCATTTTTAAGATTTCTAGTGGAATTTCAGGATCATGCTCTTGTTTTTTCTCT